>NC_073691.1:99625015-99947208 GCF_029784155.1 Uranotaenia lowii | reverse complement strand
ATGAATTACTCAACACAAATCGAGGAAAAAAACATGAAAAAAAATTTTCATCAGCAGTTTTTCGTTCGTATTTTACGCTTCAAAAAAAAAACTCTCATGGTTTTTTTACTAAACTTGTTCGAAAAAAAATGTTTTTAACGCATAAATAAAAAAAAATTACGACAAAATTTGTTTTTTTTTTGTTTGTTTTTGCAACAAAGTGAATAAATCCAGGCAAAATCCGGGCATTTTAACTGAAATCCGGGCAACCGGGCCGGGCCGGACTTCTGTCAAATTTTGTGTTAAATATCCGGGCAAAACCGGATAAAACCGGGCAATCTGGCAACCTTACCCTAACTGCATTCTCAATTGAAGGAGAAAGAAGTCTCAAATAAGCTAATAACCATTTTACGTATTCATGCCAAAGCTTTCCCATGCCAAAGTTGTTTCCATTTGCTTGATTAGTTCTCGAGTAATGCGAATAATTGTAAAGGAGCCCCCCCCCCCCCCTCCCCCTCTCCTTCATATCACCCCACTGGAAGGAGGCAGTAGTACCAAATATTCACATAAACCTTCCCTGTGCTCAAATACCCTCTCAACCCAAATTTCATTCCATATGCTTAGTAAGTTCCCGAGGGATGTAAAAATTATATGGGAGGACCCTCCCCCCTTAAAATTTCCGACTTGAAGGACGAAAGGTTCTCAAAATATCATAGAAACATTTATCGTAATCATATACCTTCCCACGTCAAATTGGGTGCCATTTGCTTGATTATTTATCCAGTTATGCTAAAAATTGTAAAGGAGCACCCTCCCCCCCCTTTCTTTATCCTCACTGGAAGGAGGGAGGGGTACCAAATATTCATAGAACTGTTTATCGTACCCATATACCCTTCCTAGCCAAATTTGGTTTCATTTGCCCAAATAGTTTTCAAGCTATGCAATAAAAAAGTGGTTAAAGGCCCCCCTCCTTCTTCCTGTATCTCCAATGGAAGGAGGGAGGGGTTTGAAATAATCATAGAACCATTTTTCGTATTCCACTACCCTCCTATGCCAAATTTTGTTCCATTAGCTTGATTAGTTTTCGAGTTATATGAAAAATTGTAAGGTAGCCCCCCTCCCCCCTTCCTATCATCCCACTAAGAAGAGGGAGGGGTACCAAATAGGGGTAGAGGGGTAGAAATATTCCTCGTTCCCAAATATCAACCCATGCCAAATTTGATACCATTTGCTTGATGGGTTCTCGACTTATGCAAAAAATTGTCTTTTGTTTGGGAGGCCCCTCCCTCCCTTCATGAGAGAGGGAGGGGTCTCAAACCATAATAGGAACCTTCCCCTGCCTCCAATACTCCCACCTGCCAAGTTTCACGCAAATTGGTTCAGTAGTTTCCGAGTCTATAGGGAACAGACAGACAGACAGACAGACAGACAGACAGACAGACAGACAGACAGACAGACAGACAGACAGACAGACAGACAGACAGACAGACAGACAGACAGACAGACAGACAGACAGACAGACAGACAGACAGACAGACAGACAGACAGACAGACAGACAGACAGACAGACAGACAGACAGACAGACAGACAGACAGACAGACAGACAGACAGACAGACAGACAGACAGACAGACAGACAGACAGACAGACAGACAGACAGACAGACAGACAGACAGACAGACAGACAGACAGACAGACAGACAGACAGACAGACAGACAGACAGACAGACAGACAGACAGACAGACAGACAGACAGACAGACAGACAGACAGACAGACAGACAGACAGACAGACAGACAGACAGACAGACAGACAGACAGACAGACAGACAGACAGACAGACAGACAGACAGACAGACAGACAGACAGACAGACAGACAGACAGACAGACAGACAGACAGACAGACAGACAGACAGACAGACAGACAGACAGACAGACAGACAGACAGACAGACAGACAGACAGACAGACAGACAGACAGACAGACAGACAGACAGACAGACAGACAGACAGACAGACAGACAGACAGACAGACAGACAGACAGACAGACAGACAGACAGACAGACAGACAGACAGACAGACAGACAGACAGACAGACAGACAGACAGACAGACAGACAGACAGACAGACAGACAGACAGACAGACAGACAGACAGACAGACAGACAGACAGACAGACAGACAGACAGACAGACAGACAGACAGACAGACAGACAGACAGACAGACAGACAGACAGACAGACAGACAGACAGACAGACAGACAGACAGACAGACAGACAGACAGACAGACAGACAGACAGACAGACAGACAGACAGACAGACAGACAGACAGACAGACAGACAGACAGACAGACAGACAGACAGACAGACAGACAGACAGACAGACAGACAGACAGACAGACAGACAGACAGACAGACAGACAGACAGACAGACAGACAGACAGACAGACAGACAGACAGACAGACAGACAGACAGACAGACAGACAGACAGACAGACAGACAGACAGACAGACAGACAGACAGACAGACAGACAGACAGACAGACAGACAGACAGACAGACAGACAGACAGACAGACAGACAGACAGACAGACAGACAGACAGACAGACAGACAGACAGACAGACAGACAGACAGACAGACAGACAGACAGACAGACAGACAGACAGACAGACAGACAGACAGACAGACAGACAGACAGACAGACAGACAGACAGACAGACAGACAGACAGACAGACAGACAGACAGACAGACAGACAGACAGACAGACAGACAGACAGACAGACAGACAGACAGACAGACAGACAGACAGACAGACAGACAGACAGACAGACAGACAGACAGACAGACAGACAGACAGACAGACAGACAGACAGACAGACAGACAGACAGACAGACAGACAGACAGACAGACAGACAGACAGACAGACAGACAGACAGACAGACAGACAGACAGACAGACAGACAGACAGACAGACAGACAGACAGACAGACAGACAGACAGACAGACAGACAGACAGACAGACAGACAGACAGACAGACAGACAGACAGACAGACAGACAGACAGACAGACAGACAGACAGACAGACAGACAGACAGACAGACAGACAGACAGACAGACAGACAGACAGACAGACAGACAGACAGACAGACAGACAGACAGACAGACAGACAGACAGACAGACAGACAGACAGACAGACAGACAGACAGACAGACAGACAGACAGACAGACAGACAGACAGACAGACAGACAGACAGACAGACAGACAGACAGACAGACAGACAGACAGACAGACAGACAGACAGACAGACAGACAGACAGACAGACAGACAGACAGACAGACAGACAGACAGACAGACAGACAGACAGACAGACAGACAGACAGACAGACAGACAGACAGACAGACAGACAGACAGACAGACAGACAGACAGACAGACAGACAGACAGACAGACAGACAGACAGACAGACAGACAGACAGACAGACAGACAGACAGACAGACAGACAGACAGACAGACAGACAGACAGACAGACAGACAGACAGACAGACAGACAGACAGACAGACAGACAGACAGACAGACAGACAGACAGACAGACAGACAGACAGACAGACAGACAGACAGACAGACAGACAGACAGACAGACAGACAGACAGACAGACAGACAGACAGACAGACAGACAGACAGACAGACAGACAGACAGACAGACAGACAGACAGACAGACAGACAGACAGACAGACAGACAGACAGACAGACAGACAGACAGACAGACAGACAGACAGACAGACAGACAGACAGACAGACAGACAGACAGACAGACAGACAGACAGACAGACAGACAGACAGACAGACAGACAGACAGACAGACAGACAGACAGACAGACAGACAGACAGACAGACAGACAGACAGACAGACAGACAGACAGACAGACAGACAGACAGACAGACAGACAGACAGACAGACAGACAGACAGACAGACAGACAGACAGACAGACAGACAGACAGACAGACAGACAGACAGACAGACAGACAGACAGACAGACAGACAGACAGACAGACAGACAGACAGACAGACAGACAGACAGACAGACAGACAGACAGACAGACAGACAGACAGACAGACAGACAGACAGACAGACAGACAGACAGACAGACAGACAGACAGACAGACAGACAGACAGACAGACAGACAGACAGACAGACAGACAGACAGACAGACAGACAGACAGACAGACAGACAGACAGACAGACAGACAGACAGACAGACAGACAGACAGACAGACAGACAGACAGACAGACAGACAGACAGACAGACAGACAGACAGACAGACAGACAGACAGACAGACAGACAGACAGACAGACAGACAGACAGACAGACAGACAGACAGACAGACAGACAGACAGACAGACAGACAGACAGACAGACAGACAGACAGACAGACAGACAGACAGACAGACAGACAGACAGACAGACAGACAGACAGACAGACAGACAGACAGACAGACAGACAGACAGACAGACAGACAGACAGACAGACAGACAGACAGACAGACAGACAGACAGACAGACAGACAGACAGACAGACAGACAGACAGACAGACAGACAGACAGACAGACAGACAGACAGACAGACAGACAGACAGACAGACAGACAGACAGACAGACAGACAGACAGACAGACAGACAGACAGACAGACAGACAGACAGACAGACAGACAGACAGACAGACAGACAGACAGACAGACAGACAGACAGACAGACAGACAGACAGACAGACAGACAGACAGACAGACAGACAGACAGACAGACAGACAGACAGACAGACAGACAGACAGACAGACAGACAGACAGACAGACAGACAGACAGACAGACAGACAGACAGACAGACAGACAGACAGACAGACAGACAGACAGACAGACAGACAGACAGACAGACAGACAGACAGACAGACAGACAGACAGACAGACAGACAGACAGACAGACAGACAGACAGACAGACAGACAGACAGACAGACAGACAGACAGACAGACAGACAGACAGACAGACAGACAGACAGACAGACAGACAGACAGACAGACAGACAGACAGACAGACAGACAGACAGACAGACAGACAGACAGACAGACAGACAGACAGACAGACAGACAGACAGACAGACAGACAGACAGACAGACAGACAGACAGACAGACAGACAGACAGACAGACAGACAGACAGACAGACAGACAGACAGACAGACAGACAGACAGACAGACAGACAGACAGACAGACAGACAGACAGACAGAATTCAAGATTTTATAAAACGCTTGTATAGTTACAGGACCACGGCCGACGGATGGATTTCCAAGTCCCTCGAACATGGAGAAAGCTGCGCAAAGTAACACCTCCCCAAATCCCGCGGTCGTATTTTTTCGGCCCAATCTTCAACGGGAATCACCAGTCGGACCAGCCAGCAGCTGGAGTGGCTTTCGGAAGTTTATTGACCGGCCCACGGAGAATGCGAAACTTTGTCAACGATATCAAGACCCTTCTCAGTTATAGTGAACCAGTGTTTTATGTGTTTGTGAATAAAAAAGAATTTAAGAACTAAAATTGTATCTTTTTACTATTCAAACTCCTAATAGGAACTTCGAAACAACAGGGTAAAAATCTTCCAATTGGAATAAACGGAAAATGGTTCAATGAATAAATGTTTTTAAATCTATATCTAAATTACCTTTGAGCAAAGATAATAACTTTAAATCAAATGAAACTGGTTTTTGTATCAAAGCATTAATATTTTGAATCTAAGATTTTTCAAAAGAAAAAATCTTTGAAACAGAGGAAAATGCATTTGAACCAAAGGATTTTTTATTTATACCAAAACCAAAGGAAAAAATCCTTGTTTTTGGGGCACTTTCCTTTGAAATAAAAAATCTTTGGTATAAGAACACACCCGAAGTTGTACACGTCCTGATAATAACTTGTCGCCAGTGAGTGTCGCCAGCGCTCATTGACGATAACTCCGGTTTGGGGATTCAGCGACAATAAAATTTACCTGAATCGAGGTTGGAAAAAAGGTAAAATTCAGCGAGAAAAAAGGTAAATCCAAATAAGGTAAAACTTACCTCGTAGCGAGGTGTAATTGATCTGAATTGAGCTCGATAAAAAAGTATAATTCACCTAGAGAAAAAGGTAAATCCAAATAAGGTAAAATTTACCTCGTAGCAAGGTGTAATTAACCTGGATTGAGCTAAACAAAACGGTACAATTCTTCTAAAAAAAAAGTAACTATTCGCCGAACCCGTTCATTGAGGTTAAGCTGTTTTGTCATTCTAGGAACAAGTTTTGCTTTGTGCCTAATATGTGAAAATCGGAATAGAATGGTAAGTGTTCTTGAATATCATTTAGTTGTGCTGGTTCTCGTCATAATACTATTGATTTTGTTTCAGATCGGCCCATAGAGCTTTGAGGTGTATTCCACGTCATCCTCCAGCCGGAAAAGCCGAACCTGACCGGATTAGTCGAACGGAGGAGGCCATGAATGTACGCAACGCAGGTGGATTCAGCGGCCATAGCGGCTCAGAAGAACGCGAAGCCGAATTACCAGTCCCTATTTATCTCCAATAAATATCATTTTTGAAAGAATTTTGTATTTTCTTAATTCTTATTGAAGAAAACAATCAAACCAACCAGCATTTACCTTTAAAATCAGTAAATGGGAAATTATTTACTATTTTGCTAGGTGAATGCGGAAAAGGTAAAATTTACCTTTTTGCTAGGTAAATTGAAAAAAGGTAAAATTTACCTTTTTGCTAGGTGAATGAAAAAAAGGTAAAATTTACCTCGAAAGAGGGGTGGAAAAAACTCACCTCGCAAAAAGGTAAATTTTACCTTTTTTTTATTTTCCGTGAAAGAAACTCGCATTTTTCGTTTATAACTCGAAGAATCTGCTGGAAATTTATCACTTTGTAAGCATGTTATTCTAGAAAGATTTTTGTTCTTCAAGATTGGTAATAACAAAGTTAGATTTTCGTGAAATATTTCCATAAAATAGACTTTGGAAGTTGGAGAAAATGCTGAATTTTCCCAACTCAAATTTGCAAAACTTTACTTGGTTCAAACTATTCCATGAAAATGTTCAAGTCTGTTCAGTTTTAGCTCCTTTTTACATAAAGTAATCAAAAACAACTATTACTAACGAAACCACAATCTTTTGCTGGTATTTTATCAAACTGAGTTAACAATTACCGGTTGGATAAAAATCATGCCAACCAGTTGAACACTCAAAAATTACCAGCCAGATATTTTCAATGTTGATTTTTTTTTCATTTTTGGACGTTTTGGATTCAAGATGACACTGCATACAAACTCCATAACATAATCAAAAAGAGGCTGTACAACACAATCAAAAAGAAATCGGACTACATTTGCGTTCTCAAGCATGTTTTACTTTAATATTTCTGCCATTCTCATATAAATTTTCGATACAATCGTTTTCGTAACGTCACAAACAATCCAATATCGCTTTCGGCACTACCTTATTTAAATATTCTTTGATGGGCATGGGTTTTTATGAGCGAAGTTGATTAAAATTTTTTTAACTCGCAAAAAAACGACTCAATATCAGATCTGTAAAAGTGTTAAATACATACCTGTCTTTGCAATGGCGGAACAGAATCGATAGTTTTCAACTCTCCACGAGTAGACACTACGTTGTAACTTTCCTGACAGTCACACTTGACATGTATCCATCGATTTTCATGGCGGTTTTCTACCATAACAACAAGTCCTGCCCAGCCCTAGAAGAAACAAGAATTTTTTAGAAAGGTGAAGTATACAAAGTGCTTCGTATACTACCTTTGTTAAATAGTACGCTGTCATGCCTTCGCGACCTTCGTGGCGTTGCCCTTTAGTTAGTGTAAGGCTTATAATGGCATCCGCAAGAACGTATGTTGGAGGCGATATTTGCTCATATAGCAAATATTTTGAACTGTGGATTGCCAAAACACATTGAGGATACGTAAAAGATTCTTCAATTCCAGTGTGCCAATGATTGAAAGCTAAGCAAACAATAAGATACAATCCACTTTCCAACATTTTATGGCAGCCTACGAAGCCTCGTACCTTAAATTGATATGCAATTATATAAAAAAATACGAACAAAACTAATATAGTGACAAACGAAAATTTCGGAATTCTGTAAACATTTGATCGACCGTACACTGATTTTTGTAGTGTTTTTATTCTATGCAAAATCTATTTGAAACGGTTTTTTTTGGTTACAATTGTGTGCTCACATCTAGTCAGAGGTGCCAGGTGTCCTGATTTATCAGGATTTGTTCTGATTTTCGAGAGACCGTCCTGATTTTTCAAAAACTGTCGAGTTGTCCTGATTTTGGAAAATTTGTCCCTAAAATGTCCTGATTTTCATAAAAACTTTTTGAATATGGTCGAATTTGTAGTTATACTATGAGAAAATCGAATAAATCTATATATATAAAAATGAATTTCTGTCTGTCTGTCTGTCTGTCTGTCGGTCTGTCTGTCTGTCTGTTCCCTATAGACTCAGAAACTACAGAACCGATTTGCGTGAAACTTGGCAGGTGGGGGTATTGGAGGCAGAGGAAGGTTCCTATTGTGGTTTGAGACCCCTCCCTCTCTCATGAAGGGGGGGAGGGGCCTCCCAAACAAAAGACAATTTTTTGCATAACTCGAGAACCTATCAAGCAAATGGTATCATATTTGGCATGTGGTGGTATTTGGGAACGAGGAATATTTCTATGAATATTTGGTACCCCTCCCTCCTTTAAGTGGCGTGATAGGAAGGGGGGAGAGGGCTACCTTACAATTTTTCATATAACTCGAGAACTAATCAAGATATTGGATCCAAATTTGGCATGGGAAGGTATTGGGATACGAAAAATATTTCTATGATTATTTGAGACCCCTCCCCCTTTTTTGTAGAAAGGGGGAGGGGGCCTCTTTCATATTTTTTATGTAGTTCAAAAACTAATAAAGCAAATGGAACCAAATTTGGCATGGGAGGGTATTTGGATACGAAAAATATTTCTATGATTATTTGAGACCCCTCCCTCTTTCCAGTAGGGAGATATAAAGGAGGAGGGGCCTCTTTTATAGTTTTCAACATAACTAAGAAAGTAATTAAGCAAATGGAACCAAGGACTATAAAAATCGCTCACTCCTCGAAACGCACACGAAAATGCTTCGCCGCCGGCTCGCTATTCGTTTCTGTTCAATACAATCACGAACAGCAACAAAAACGATTCTACGACGGCGGTTTCTATGCTGCTCGTATTAAAAAATATTCATGAGCGAGTCTGGGAAACGGGATCACGAGAGACTCGAATTTGCTTCATGAGAATTTTGATACCGAGCTTGCTGTCTGTTTAGGGAAGGAAGTACGCCAGTTCAGAAGAAAAAAGTAGGAAGAAAAAAAAGAATAAGGAATCTTTCGGCTCGTCCTTCTCAGAGACAAACCGTCCGTACCGTCCCGGCACCGATCGTTTAAAGATTGACTTGGCCTACACAAGTGCACACTGTTGCTGTTGATGTTATTGATGCTTTTTCAAGCTCGTAGCTTCAAAAAGTGACGCACATTCTTTGTAGGAAGCAATAATAACAGCACTAGCAAGGAGCAAAACGATTCTTTTGGCTCGGCATATTTTCCTGAAAAGAATAATAATATCACTAAAATGGATTGGATGTGCCGGCCGTATGCACAGTGTTCTTCTTTTTTTCCATTCCTTTTGGCCAACGCGTGTTTACAGCCAACACGGCTTGGCATCATCTTTGTTGCTGTTAGTGTTTGTTCAAGCTCAAGGCAAAGGAACGAACATTTTTCCACGGGAAAGAATAATACCATTACTAACACGGCTCATGAGCGGGTTGGTAAAAAGTTTCATGAATCGGCTCGCTGCTACGCAACCGTCGGGTTGATGCTAGATTTTGTGTGCGGAGAAGGAAGCAAGGCAAAAAGGAATCAGGAGACTTGGTCGTGTTTTCGTTTTGGTCGGGCTTGATTCGTGAGAACAGGAGATTCTCACTCACACCTCATTCGCGTTCCAGGGCATTTTTATGAGCAAAAATCGGAGCGATGCAGGCTCCGTCGCTCGTTTGAGTGAGTTTTTCAATCCTTGAATGGAACCAACCTTGGCATGGGCGAGATTTGGGAACGTGACATGTTCTAATGTTTGAGACCCCTTCCAAAAATAATATATTCAAAGATATCTAGCTCTTAAAATTTTGCATATAAATGCCAACGGACAATCCTTTAACAAACCTTAACACCATCTACTGACAGAAAAGGTCAACATTTCTCGATAATTGATTTTTTCACTTGTACCCCTCGTTCCGGGGGGCTTAAAATGCACTGTAATATGCTTTTAATCAATTTTGGAATACTTTTGCAAAATGCACTCTGACATACTTTCATAAATTTTTGAAAAAAAAAACTATGCCACTGACTCAATTTAATTGAGAACCTCACTCGTTTTTGCGCATTCAGATTCCTCAATAAAAAAATCTTCAATCAAAACAGGTAACTAATTTGTATTGCATATCTCGTTGAGCCTGATCATTGATTCCAAATTCCAAGGAACAGCGCTAAGGATATTGCGATTAAGGGCCAAGATATATTATACAGATTTTTTTCCAAGATTTTAATTTAATTTTTTAATTCATTCAAATGCTGATAAATTTTATCTAGTTTTATTAAGATGTTTAAATCAAAATCTTAAATTTGCTAAGCTTTCCGGTTTAAATGTGAACAACTAGCAGCCACTTGAAAGCATGTGATAGGGGAGATGAGGGCATAACGAGCACCCGAGGCATAATGAGAACTACGCTTTTCTACGAAAGTGCGTATTTTCTTAAATAAATTTTCATGAGGATTTGTTTCGTACTTCCCATAGTATTAATTTTTCACAAAAAAAGGAATCTCCTTATCATCTTTACAGAGATATTTAAAAAAAACTAACTTGGTTCTCAAGTTACGAAAATATTATAATTTTTGAGCACCACGAAATAAGCTCTTATGATCTTAAAATAACCTTGATCTATAATGTACGCATTGCAACATGATGTACACATTGTTTCTCAATTTTTTCCATCAAAAAGTTTTTGATTTTTCACTTTTATCAATTTTAAAACACGTTTTTCTTAAATTTGTTGACTAGGGGCATATAGAGCACCATATTATCGAGGCATGATGAGCATTTTCTGCCGTAGAATCTAGCAGCGAATTAAAATTGATTTATAGCGCCACACCTTGACTAGTTTTCATCCGACAATTTAGCCTATTGGTAAGGTGTCGGAGAGGTAATCAAAAGACTAGAGTTAGATTTCTGTTCGAGGTGATTTTTTTCCATTCACAATTCATCATCGATTTTTTTTTGTTACATTATACGGCTAGTAGCATCATCCTCCGAACAAAGCCCATAATGTATGAGCGTGCGTGAATTGTTTGTATTCTACAAACAGACCTAGATTATTTTGTTATTGCTTTGTTTGATGAATCTACGACTCACCTGACTTCATCGAATTGAATTCGCTGCTAGATTCCCCGGCAAAAACGCACATCTTGCTCTGATTAATGGTGCTCATACTGCCTCAGGGGGGGTTCTCATTATGCCTCCACAGTGGCTGGTTTTCAGCTTTTGGCAAAATTTTTTAAAATGCATTTTTTAACGTTTTCATCTAGTTTTTCACGTTTCAGCCCGTTAGGGAATAGGCTTTTCAAGTGTCTGAACACGAAACAATAATGTAACCTCCATATTATAGCTATTTTCTATGGTTAAATAACCGTTTTCCTTAAGGTGGCCATTATGCCCCCATCTCCCCTAAATATGATAATTTAGAAATTAAAAACTTTTAAAATGATTTAATATTAGGAAGTGCTTATTCGTTTTTTTTTCAAATCAGCCATTTCAATAACAAAAAAGCAAAAAGTAATGTTTTCTAACACTCAAATTAGATTTGAAAAAAAAAATCAAATCTGTCCACGTGCACATCCGTGGACGGGGGTTGGGATTTGCCAAATTTCCACGCTTGTCCACGGCTGGGAGGAGGGGGTCTAAAATCTCATTTATCTGTCCAAGTGGTATCTGAACAGCCCCCAAGGAAAAAAAGCTTTGATTAGCGATTGAAGACTCTGATAGCGAAAAAACGTGCTAATTCTTGAGAGCCAAGACCACTTAGAGAAAGACCTCAGTATGTTTGTCGTGCAAATGAACCCTCAAACTGCTAGTTATTTCCGACCGTGTAATATAAATTGGTTTTTTTCCTTAGCGTGTTTTACTAAATAGTTGCATTTCTGCCGCAGCATTTGATGGTGGCGCTTTTTGATTTTGTCCGTCGATTTTCCCTAGAGTTCCGAATCTTGTAATGGATAATTTTTGCCCCTTCCTTCTTACAGCGGGGAGGAAGGATAGAGGGAGGGGAGTTTCATACAATTTTTACTGCATAACTCAAGAACTACAACAGCAAATGGAACCAAATTTGGCATGGAACGATATTTGGGTACGAGAAATGCTTCTATGAATATTTGGTATCCCTCACTCTTTCGAAGAGGTGGATGAAAAGGGGGAGGCGAGGTCTCCCTTACAATTTTCAGTATAACTGGAGAGCTGATCAAGCAAATTGAACAATTGACAATTTGACATGTGAGTGTATTTGGATACGAGAAATGTTTCTATTATAAATTGAAGCCGTACCTTTTAAGCGGTAAGATATAAAGGAAGAAGGGAGGGTTTCCATTTTTTTTTGCATAACTCGAGAATTAATCCAGCAAATGAAACCAAATTTCATCATAATAATCAAAAAAGTATTTGAGTACGAAAAATACTTTTATGAATATTAAGTTATCACCCCTCTATTGAAAGGGGAGAACGGAAAGGGGGATGGTACTCTCTTTTAAGTTTATACATAACTCAAAAATTTACTACTTAAATAAAACCAAATTTGGCATGAAATGGAATATAGGAAGGGAGGAGGGAAGCTTACATTTAACTTTTATTTTACAAAATCCGAGAAATGGACAATACTTAACATGGAAAATCATGTTGGTATGGCTCTATGATTATTTGACACATCATCCTCCTTTCCGTGAGAAGGTACATGGGAGGAGGGAGGTGAGCCCAATACAATTTTGTTAGCATATGTTCTCAATTTATGCTTACGAAGCCAACAAATGGAAACAATTATGGCATGGAAAGGTACTTGGTTACGAGATATGTTTCTACGATTGTCATATACTCTTATACTTTACAGTGTAGAGAGGGAAAGAAAGAAAGGGGCTCCATACAATTTTTGTTGTAAAGCTTAAATACTTATCAACCAATGGAACTATATTTGATATAAGAGGATTTTTGGGAACGAAAAAAAAATTTATTAAAGATTACAATCTCCATTCAGCAGGGGGTGAAGGGAAGGACAGGGGGGGGGGGGCTCTCTAATCAGTTTTTTAGCATAAATCCAGAACATATCAAGCAAAAACAACCATACTTTATAAGTTGGATTATTTGCGAACGATTAATTTGGGACCTTTTTTTTAGGGCGAAACTTAAGGAAACAGATGAAAATTATCAGATCTTTAAAACAAATTTATAAATCAAGATTCAGATTATAAGTTATGGTTTGTGTTGCAATTTGAAACTCCAGCTGAAGCTCTCATTTTAAAGTGGTTGCTTATTAATTTCGTCATAATTTGATTTAAAATAATACCAAAAACAATAAAAATTTGAATGATTTCTGAAAATATCATTTGGGGCCGTTCAGATACCACGTGGACAGAAAAATTAGATTTTTGACCCCCTCCTCCCCCTCCGTGGACAAGCGTGGACATTTGGCAAACCCCTACCCCCTCCCCGGATGTCCACGTGGACAGATTTGAAATAGTTTTCTTTAAATACCTATAATTTGACAGTTAGAAAACACCACTTTTTGCCTTTGTGTTATTGACATGGCTGATTTAAAAAAAAACTGAATAATAATTTCCTGACATAAAATAATTTTAAAAAAATTAAATTTCTAATTTATCATATTTATCAATTGTAGCTACTAATTGTTCAAACTTAAATTGGAAAGCTTTGCAATTTTAAGATTTTGATTTAAACATCTTCAGATTTATTCACCTTAAGAAAATATTTTGAAAGTAAGTATGTCCACGTGGACATGACCCAAACACCTACCCCCCTCTCCGTGGACAAGCGTGGACATTTCCATACCCCCTCCCCCCCCTTAAGTTGTCCACGTGGTATGTGGACGGCCCCTTTGACTCTGAAAGGTGTAGCAAAGCACACCGGGTCAGCTAGTAGGTTATAAAATAGATAAATCCATTGAACAGATGGTAATCTTCGGTTCAGATGATATTTGAATAGTGTTTTCGGATATGAACTACATGCCAGCAAACAAGCTGCGTACTGTTGTTGAATAAATCAAGGCGTTTACAGCACCTGTAAAATCCTGATTTTTAACTTCGCGTTGTCCTGATTTTTGACGAAACCACCTGGCACCCCTGCATCTAGTTCACTTTTTGAAGAAAAAAGATGGTAGACAGAGAAATATGAAAATAAAAAGAATTATAGGTGAAGATCAATAGTTTTAAGGGAAAGGTGTATTCAAAAATATAGTCCGATTCCATCACAGCTAACACATCCCTCACTAGAACGTCGGGTCCGGGTGGTTTTTCTCGGGTCCGATGGGAATCGATGAAGTTCGCTCTGGCGACAAGGTTGTCATGAACAAACAATATGCTCGATGTCATGGTAACCTAGGCCGCAACCGCATCAATTACTGCCAGCAATATTTATTCGACAGCGTACCGTATTCAAGGAATAATGATTGGACATGAGACGGGGAAATATTCGAATAAAATCCCGACACAGGTTCAATCTATTAAACCAGGGTTTAAGGCTTACCTTTGGGATAATCGAGTGAAGCCACCGACCCGACTCATCCTCGTTCCATCTGCGCTGCCAGTTGACAACCCGAATAGCACAAAACCGCCCAGTCAAAAATTTGGTAGGTATATCAAAAGATATACGTACATCTTTGTCGACAATAATCATCGTATAAAACGTTAGGAAAAAGCATATACCTACCAAAAGTGGAGGCGATATACGTACATGTTTTGATTATTTTCTGATTTACGACTTCGACTGCATCATTTAAGATCATATTACGATGTTTGATACACTTTGGTACGTTATGTTACATTGATGGTTTGTTGTACGAATCACCATTTATACGATGTGTGTAGAACTCTTGTACGATTTGCATCAATCCGACGATCGATTGGCGATATAAGTCACCCTTTAAGCGATGTGTTTTGCAGTCTTATACGATGCTCAGAGATTTGAACATCGATTGACAGCTTAAGACACAATCTATACGAAGTGTGTTGTACTCTATTACTATGTGAGGCATTTTACACAGTAAATTTTTGCCTCGATTTCCAGCCAAAAAATTTGCTGGAAATTTTCAGCAATCCTAATTTTTGCTGGAAACCAGCAATCGGTTTTCAAATTGCTGGTTTTTCCAGCATTCGGTTGTGTTGTTGTTATTTTTGTTGAAAAACCAGCAATCGGTTTTCAAATTGCTGGACTTTCCGGCAATTAATCAAGTTTGCTGTAAAAACAGGAATCGAATTGTCAAATTGGAGTCTGTTTGTTTTCGTACGCTGAAGCAAGGTGAGACTTTATTTCACGAACTTTGATAAGATTAATACAATTATTCTTATTTTCTTCTATATTTCAGCAACGAGGCATTAAGCCAAGGGTGAGTATTAAAAAGATAGGTAAATATTTCATGAAAAATTAATTACTAATCACTAATCAATTACCAATACTAATCAAAACTCTATTTTAGGTGGCGGATGAACATCCCAATGTTTGTACATTAAAATAATATGTGATTTTGGGAATAAATACATACATGAAAAATGGAAGAAAATAATTGTTATTTATTTCTTGTCATACCACAGCCAGTATCCAATATTTAATTTTGAATTGAAATATTAATTTGATACCAAATACAACCGAATGTTCTGAAAGATATAGCTGGTTTCCAGCAATCTGGATTGCTGATTCTCCAGCAATTGAATTGCTGGAAACCAGCATTCACGTTTGCTGTTTTTTCCAGCAATTTAACACGTTCGTCGCCACGCTCATTTTGGTAGTTTTGCTAGCCGGTCCCAAAGAAATTTTCAGAGAGAGAAAGCAAAGAGGGAGAACTCCCATATTTGAAACGTGTGGCGAAGCTGAACGGTAAAATGAAGTAAGAGAGCGTCACCTGCTTTTTGATGTGACGGGGCCCCCCAGGAAATACACCCGTCTGCCGAATATGGATGACGTGGCGACGAACGTGTTAAATTGCTGAAAATTTTGCTGGAAAATCAGTGGGACAAAAACCAGCAAAAAAAAATTTGCTGTGTAGAGTTTTCTTCTGACATCCTATCCGTCTTTCATTTCAACTCTTTAACCCTCATCGATAAATCCGCAAATTAATTTCATAAAACAAACTCACGGTGATTTATCTTCTTAAACTAATAAAAATAATTCGGCTATAAAAAATCAATTACAAAAAACATCGTTCAAATAATCGGAAAAAGTTAGGCCAAGATTTCTGACCGTTGACCGTAGGCGACAACTCAATCCAGTTGGAACTTGCGCACAAAACGAAAATAAGAAATCTACCTAGCCATCGATCGAACGATAACGCACAATAGAAAACTTAACAGAGCAACCACATGCTAAATTTTTTGTCCGTTCGACACAGGCAAAACTAGGTTGAAAAATTATATTCGCAATTTTGTTACTATAGGCCCGTTCAATAGCCAATTGAAATTGGTTTCAGTCGATTTCGATTGGTAAATACCCGGATCCACCCATCGGGATGCGTAGGCAGCTTATCGGTCTACCTTAATGAAGTCCTTACCGGAGAAAGCACCCCAACAACCGATTCAATAGTGCCGAAAGTCGTTAAATTTTTATTTCGATCCTTTTTAAGAATGAAATTTATTGGCATCATAATTGCTCTTTTTATTTATGGTTTTTTTTTTAAATCAATAGAAGCATCTGTATGAATGGCAGCACGTTCGGATTTCGTACGGAAAACTGTCAAATTTAGGTAGGAAATCTAACCGATTTCGGTCTTGAAACGACCCGGTTGTTTTGACAGCTCACTCGCACTAATTTATCGTCGTCAGGAAAGTTGTGTCACCAGGGCACTGAATTCGTCGGAAATCGGTTGGATTTCTCGTCAAATTTCTAACCGATTCACGGGTTGAACGGACCAAAATCCAACCGATTTTGGGCCGATTTTTCGATTCGGGTAGTTGTTCACTCAACAAATGTTTTGGTCGAAACCTGGGGGAGGAAGACTGAATAAAAAAAGAAAAAAAATCTGTCAAACGTCAAATTCCTCTCATCAATCTACCGACCAGTGCGAAGGTTCAAAATTTTACTTTCTTATTTAACGATTTTCAATAAAACTTTTTTGATGCTGAAAAGCACTTGTTTTGTATAAAACAAGGTTTTTATTACGTTTTGTTTTGCTCTGGTAAATTCTTTCATGATCAGGCGTATTGAGTCGCTCAAATTTCGTTGAAGTTTTTGAAACTGATAAATAAAAATTGTTTGATTAATGGTTATTCTAAAAATAGCTTAAACAACAGATTTAGATTTTGGGTAGTTCTCATGGACCGAACAACATTTTTATATAGTTAAAAGTTTATATGTACGATAGAGTTGACAGCCTCGTATTGGATAATCTAGCTGGTGTATTCGATTTCTATGTTTACTTTTGAATCGGCAGCAATCAACTCAGAAGACTTAAATTTAGCACCTAAACAACTGAGTTACATGACTCGCTACACGAAACGGATCATTTAAAGTTAAAATTTGAACGATTACAAATCTTTTCAACAATTGCTGGCTTTTTGACGAACAGTAAAAAAACGATACAGAAAACGATACATCCAAAATAATTTTCACTTAAAAAATAAGTGACATCTGTAGTGAATTCTCGCCATACGTAATTTCATTTGAATTTTAAGTGATGGGTCAAGTAAATTCACTTAAGTGACCGGTCAAGTGAATTAAATTAGGAAATTCGAATGAAATTTATCTGAGTTTCTAAGTAAGTTTCTAGTTAATTATCTCACGCGTTATTATATTACTGTTAAGAACTGTTAAATCAGTTGAATGGACGAGATTCTTACAACATTAAACCCTTCACCTAGCCGAATTGCCGCATTAACCCTACCGGCCAAAAGTTTGGGATCACCCTCTAAAAAACATGCAAATTTTGATTGTTAATATCTCAGCCGTCTTAGGACATATAGCAAATCTTCTGATCTCATTTGAAAGATAATGAGCAATAGCTATTTCGGAGGTATTTTGCCCAAATATAATGTTTTAGTTTTGATCTTAAAAATTAACCTAAAGTTATAACATTTTCAAAAAATCTCACTCAATATTCAAAGCCGATCATCTCTGAATAGGGTGGACCAAATCTCAAAATTTGAGTAGAAATTAGAATCCTTATTCTTTACTTCTCAAAACACAATCAAAAAAATTTGTGAAAAAATTCAAGAATGTACTTTTAATAAATAAAATAGACACTTGAGTTATCGTCCAAAAGTTTGGGATCACCCCTTTGTATGGTGAGTTTGGGATCATTCTTAATAAAACATGCAAATTTATTTTATTCATATCTTTCTCATCTAACATCGTATTGTAGATCTGAAGGGTTCATTTGGAAGCTAAGGAATTGTTGTTTTTTAATAAAATCATTCAAAAATTATATTTTAAAGTGAGAACTTTGGTTATTAGATTATTATTAGATTAGATTATTTGGTTATTATTAGAAAATTTGGTTATTTTTTTATTATTATTTTTTGGTTATATTTCGAACCATTTTTTGAATATCGCACGTGTAATTGATTTTATCCATGGGTAAAATAAACCAAACGTGAATTCGTCACATCAAAATCAATACATTAAATGAATTCACTCACACAGACATACGATATTTGACATTCCATAAAACGACAAGAAAATAAAAATGACTTTCGTTTGCATCAAGATAGTACTGTTCTTTTACCATTCAAAATTCGTTTTGGTGGTGTGGAAAAGCATTGAAATCGATATATAAGTTTAGTTACTGCGAAATTTATTCTAATTTACGTGGCATCGGTTAAGGAACATTAAAATGAATTAGCCATGATTAGCCGTGACATACCCTAGCACACATAGTATGATGAAGGTTGGCGGTTTTAGCATTAGTGAAATGCTAGCCGTGTATACCTTGGAATTGTACGCCTCAATGATGCAGCACATGCATGTGGATGGATCTTTTCAAGGGAACTTATAGAGAATTCGTTTTCGTGTGGTGGTGCACCGGGGCACTACCGGTAGTGCACTTTTTGCTGTTTTCATGCTCGTTTTCAGGGATGGTGGCCCACTGGTAGTGCACCATAAAGGGGACGGTGGAACACTCTGAAAATATTCGGTGTTGCTGGCGCTCTCACCAATACTATCATGATTTTTGACAGGACGTGCTTCCCGATGTAAACAAATATCAGCTGGTCTTGGTTAATTTCTGGTTAATTTCTATACCGCAAAAATTGCGTTCTAGCTATTTCCACATTGTGTTTTTCCTTAATTTACGGAAACTTGTTCCGGATTCAATACCAGTGCCGTTTCCAGCAGAGGCGGAGAATTTTATCCGGAGAAAACGTTCCAAAGCAAACAAACGAATCTCGGCCCTCAAGCAACTGGAGGCAGCCGGAAAGTTACCAAGAGTCACTCGTTTTCATCTTCAAGCAAAAATGGAAAATGCGGATCGGACGCTCCCAAGAAGAAATGTGCCCAGAAGGCTTGCTGCAATCGGTTCCAGGAGATACCGAAGAAGAGCAGCAAATCCGAGTGCAAAAATTGCAACCCAAAGATCTGACGGAATCGCCCAAACCGAAGAGTTCTCTTGCTCGGGCAAGTCCCTTAAGTTGGTCTCGTGCAGCAAGAAGCGTTAAGCTGCTTCGAAGCTACTCTGCTACAAGCCAGCTTCGAGCGTTGAAGCCTCCGAGTGCGTGAAAATCGGGAAAGAACTGTGCTTTATTTAGGGTGACGATGCTCGGTTGCGTCAAGTCCCGGATTCCAACCCGTTGCCCTTCAAAAAAGGCAGTTCGAGACTGCACCCGCATTGGGGGCTTGAATTTCTTTTTTTATACGCGATTTTCATCCTGTGGGATGATTCATCCCTACAAGGGCTTGAATTTCGTTCGTTTCGGTATGTTATTAAACTTTTCCGCGATTCGAGTTCGCCGTTTTCGATTTTTTATTTGTAATCTGAAACGGAAATACTCGAACGAAGAAGATGAGATTTGCTAGGAATAAACGATACTCTCAAGACAAAATATCGGAACCATCAAGCTGGGGTAACTGCAGTCCAGCAGCATCAAACATAGACCGCCCAGAATCAGCCAGTATTGCAGTTATTATCATCAGGGCCAGAGGCGAATCTACCAAGCAAGCCTCTAATAAAATTAATCTGAAATTTTCACAATTTAACATAGTACATAAATTCATGCTAAAATTTTTATATTATTTGCAAGACAATGATCAACTGAAGTAAATTTGATTTCAATTTTCGAAGTCAAACGAAAACAAATACCAGCTGTAATGGATTTTTGACAGCTTGATGTTTTCTGTTGACACTGCCGATTTCACACACACCAACAAAGGTGAGTGCAAAACTCGATTCATGCTCGTTTTCAGCGTGGAAGGTGCAACACTTTCGGGTGGTGAAAACAAATACGGTATTAGATTGCACTTGGAGATCCTACCTAATTATGTGTGTGCTCGTAGTGCTACCGGTAAACAACTGCAACTTCAACCAATAGTGCAGGGGTGTCAAGTAGCATAGCACAGTAAAAATAATAACGCGGGGTAATACCACAATAGATCAACTTAATGGTCGCAGTGGACTCTCTCCCCAACAGGAAAAAAAACCTTATTCAAAATTATAGTTTTTTGAAGAATGGAGTCATTTAGTAAACTTAGTAAATCCCTAGTGGAAAGGCTTTATGCCATCTTGAATAGATTGAATTTATTTCTTCCTTTTATAGGTTTTTCAGGTTTCTCAGGAAAATGATGAAATCTTGGATAAAAAAAAAAAGGCTAGGCACAATTTTCCCGTATGTTTGGATAACGTGCCGCTATTAAGCCTACCCCCATTCTGATACCTGACCCTGAAACTAATTACTTTCGAAATATGCTTTTAAAAAAACTTTGAATCAAAGAATTTGGTTTAATGTCAAAGGTGAAAAAATTTCAGATGCAAAGAGAAATAGATTTGAAACATACATTTTGAAATATTCCAAATTCAGTGCAATTTTTCAAAAATTTCTAAAACAAGGTCGCTTTTAAGGTTAATTTTACAGTCCAGTCCAGAATTTATGCCAAAGTCTCGCGTGAGCTTTCATTACGTCGTATGAAACAAAATGTTAACAAACAGTTTTATGACAAAAAAAAAAACAAAAATTGACTTAAACTAGTAGCAACTTCTTTCCATTTAGAATATTTGGAGCCTGGACAACATATTCTATATGTGAAATACTAATTTTCAATTTTCTGTGAATTTTCATACGACGTAATGAAAACTCACGCGAAATGGTCATTATAGTTGTTTGTTTACATTTCTCACGCACATTTGAGCAGGGAAAAATACCCGGTCGACAAACACGGTCGTTTCTGAGGTTATTTTTCCAAAAATTTATTAGTTTTAGTGAAATTACCAGCATTATATAACGAACACTTCCAGCAGCAAAAAGGATTTAAGAACTTGTCAATACATTTATCACATTTAAATATTATTCAATATATGTCAATAACTTATTTCACTCCTCAAACCTATCTAGGTACGAGCCAAGAAACAGTTAAGTTAAATTAGAATTCATGTTTTTCATGGAGTTATATACAGTTTGTCTTTTTGGTCGCAGTCAAAAAGACAACTTTCAGATTAAGACGAACAATTTCGAACTCAATGAATTATTTATACACGCAGAAAAAAGATTTTTTATTTCAAAGGAAAGTGCCGCAAAATTAAAGGATTTTTTCCTTTGATTTTGGGATACATAAAAAATTCTTTGGTTCAAATGCATTTTATTTTGTGTCAAAGAATTTTTCTTTTGAAAAATCTTTGATTCAAAATATTAATGTTTTGATACAAAAACCAGTTTCATTTGATTCAAAGTTATTTTCTTTTGCTCAAATGTAATTAAGATATAGATTTAAAAGCATTTATTCATTGAACCATTTTCCATTTATTCCAATTGGAAGATTTTTTTCCTGTTGTTTCAAAGTTCCTATTAGGAGTTTGAATAATAAAAAGAAACAGTTTTAAATCTTAAATTCTTTATTATTCACAAACACATAAAACACTGCATGGTTCACTACAATCGAGTCGGGTCCCTTATATCGCTGACAAAGTTTCGCATTCTCCGTGGGCCGGCCAATAAACTTCCGGAAGCCACTCCGGCTGCTGGCTGGTTCGACTGGTGATTGCCGTTGAAGATTGGGCCGAAGATTATTATTCCGCGGGATTTGGGGAGGTGTTACTTTGCGCAGCTTTCACCATGTTCGAGGGACTTGGAAATCTATCCGTCGGTTGTGATCCTGTAACTATGCAAGCGCTTTTAGAAAATCTTAAATTCACTTAAATTTTCACTTTTTGATTAACTTACACTTACCATTTTGCATCCTGAATCCTCCTTATTTATAGCTTACTCCGATTCACGGGTTTGATTTATAAAACGACCGGCCGAACTTTATTCGATTTTTCGGTTTTCTATTCTTCTTGCCAGTCAATCCAAAATATCTTCTAAGTTTGAAGTTTTTGTTTCAAAAAGATATTCTTTCCCGTTGAAATTTTTTTTTCTTTGGATGAAAGAAAATTTACTTTATTTCAAAAGAAATATGCAATTGAAAAATTTTTTTGAATCAAAGAATTTGTTTAAAATCAAAGTCCAAAATTATTCAATTCAAAAAAATAATTCTTTCTTTCAAAAATTATTCTTTTGAATCAAAACTATAATTCATTGATTCGAAGAAAACAGGAGTTTGATTCAAAAAAATGAATTTGTCGAATCAAAGTCAGAATTAATTCGTTTCAAAATCCAAGTTTTCTCTGCGTGTAACAGACATTATTATTTTCATACTGTTACTCAGCCGGATAAATTAATTTTGAAATCAAAACTGAATCTCAAAATTAATTGGCTCTGAACTAAGGACCGCTATAACGTTGCGTTTGTATTTTTTTTTTCATCTCAATCGATCAACAGTCATTGTTTGTATAACATTCATCTCTTATTATGATACAGTAAATTAAAGTAAACAATTAACATTGAAGACAAAAACGATAAAGAAAATATTTGAGATAGAATTTCAAATATTTATAGGTGATTCAATCAAGACGGTTTTCATTTGGAAAAATCCCGGAAAAAGAAAAAAAAAAAAAAAAAAAAAAAAAAGGTTTTCATTTGGCTTGTTAATTATCAAATGTATTTTTTTTTCTTGATGAAGCACAGTAGTTTCACGATGCCCCGACAGATGGCGTATGATTCTGGGCGACTTGTAGTTGTATGGATTCAAGCGCCACTGATCAGTCTGGGTATCTGGTGTCTGCGCTTTAAAGCTCTATATTCGACTTAAGGGCTGCTCAAAAGCCACTTTTGGCGTGCATTTCGGCCGATATACGGCTTGACCCCATTTTCTAAACACGCCAATGCGAAGTTGTCAAAATATTTTCTGGCTAAAAAAAAAACAAAAAAATGTTTTGTCGTTTTCACTCAAAGCTGTTTTTTTATGTTTTCTTCGCATCTCTCTCACACATGAGCTTTTTTAATTGTTTTGGATAGGAGCTGGAATCGAACTTATAATTTTTACCCCCATGTATTACTTGGTGCCTCTGCTGCATGTCCTATCTACGTTCTACTAACAATCTATGAAAATTTATCCTTCTTAAATGAACAATTCGGAGTTGCAATTTATAGGAAAATATCGGGGAAAATAATAAAACATTTGAATTTAAAATACAAATCCATTTTATTGATATTTAAAAACACATTGTACTCTCTTCATTTCAAAACCCTTCACCTGGCTCTGCTCATCCGAGCTTCACAAATTTATTCCAGATTTCCAATTTGTGTCCTTTTATTTTCCTCACTTCACTTGCCAAACAGTAATCCGGGTGAACTGGCCGCGCAAAACCAACGAAAATCTGCATTAAAAATTTCTCCAGCTCCTGCAGTTGTCCAATAAGTTTGATTCTTGGGATGACGGTGTTTAATGAGCGACATTGCTGGTTAAATCAGGAGCTCCATTGGAACAGTTGATAACTCCATTCGATACCGACAAAACTCCAGCTCTGCGAAGGAATTACTTTATCCGAAACGACACTAACGGGGCGTAAATCCCCGTAAATCATAATCCTAAACCGATCGCGAAAACGCTATTCAATGCTTGTGGGCTCTTCTTCTTTTTGGTTCGTATTTTTTTCACCACGCCTCAGTAGATGTCATCTTCGAAGACATTGACTTTTTGTCACTCTGACATCTGCACAGGGCTTGAAAGCCCTGAAACACTACCTAACAAACCAATATACGGCCTATTTTCCTTCGTCATCCCCACAGTGCCTATTTGGCATTTCAAAGAGTTCTTTAGGGCTTAAAAGCACTGAAGTGCTGTTATTCGTCCCTTATGCGGCTTATAACAGGGCTAAATGGTTTACTGGGTATGCTTGCTGCTGCTGCTGGACTGCAGTTACCTCAGCTTGAAGGTTCCGGTATTTTTAACGTTTATTCCTCGCAAATCTCATCTTCGTTCGAGTACCTATTTCCGTTCTCAGATTACAAAAAAAAATTCTTGGAAGTCGAAATGGCGAACTCGGATCGCGGAAGTCGGGGGAGAAAGTTTTGCTAACAGACCGAAACGAACGAAATTCAAGCTCCCAATGCGGGTGTAGTCTCGAACTACCTTTTTTGAAGGGCAACGAGTGGGAATCCGGTACTTGGCGCAACCGAGCATCGTCTCCCTAAGGCACAGCTCGAAGCTGGCTTATAGCAGAGTAGCTTCGATGCAGCTGAACGCTTCTTGCTGTGGAGACCAACTCTCCCGAACAAGAAAACATTTCGGTTTGGGCGATTCCACCAAATCTTTGGGTTAGCTTTTTTGCACTCGGATTTCCTGTTTTTTTTCGGCATCGCCTGGAACCGATTGCAGCAAGCCTTCTGGGCACATTTCTCACTGGGAGCGTTGTTTGCTTTGGAACGTGCCATCCAGGTGAAATTCTCCGCCTCTGTTGGAAACAGCACTGGTATTGAATCCGGAACAAGTTTCCGTTCTTCGGGATAATAAAGAGAAAAAAAACAGCTCGAACGCAATTTTGCGGTATAGAAATTAACAAGACCAGCTGATATTTGTTTACATCGGGAAGCACGTGTTGTCAAAATTCAGGATAGTATTGGTGAGAGCGCAAGCAACACCGAATATTTTCAGAGTGTTCCACCGTCCACTTTATGGTGCACTACCAGTGGACTACTCTTCGTGAAAACGAGCATGAAAACAGCAAAAAGTGCACTACTGGTAGTGCCCCGGTGCACCACCACTTTAAAACGAATACTCTATTAATTTTGAGCTGCTGGCATACCCCAAAATAAAAGTTCACAGCTTGAACTGACTGCTCAAAAACTTATCATTAGGAATTTGTTTCGTTTCTTGTCACTATGCTGTTAACATTTGTTAAAAACTTTTTTCCAACGAAAAAGGAGCGAAAAATCGTTGGTAAGCTATTAAACAATTAGTACAGTCATTATATTAGTAAAAAGTGTAATTCAAAACAATTTATTTTAATTTCCAGATACATCAGTTGTTGAAATTTTGGAAGGATTGGAGGAAATTGCAGGAACGGATCAACAAATTGAACGGGTATACCACAGAAATATAGAAAGCTAGGTGAGTGTAGAAAAATTTGTTAACAGAAGATTTGTGAGTAAGTTTCAACATGCAGTTGAATCGACAATAGATTATTTTATATAATCAACAACCCAATAAATATGACGTTACTTTTGTACTTTATCATTCTATTGCACATTGATTCTAATATTTTTCTTCTTTATTTTCCATTCTCATTACAGAGCTTGAAAAAAATCACCATGGAAATTATAAATAAGACCCCAATAAAAAAAACATGAGCTAAAAACTACTTACAGTCATAATAAAAAAAACTTCAAACAACGCATTTGGCTGGTAAACGGTGGATAATGTGCAACACGAGACCCCATAGTGGTCATATCACCTCTTATTCACAACTCCTATCTCTACCTCCCCGCGGTGCCGGCTGGGGTGCGAGTTGATAAGGTTAAAGAAAAACACGCAGTTGCTCTTAACTCGTTGGTGGTTTATTAAAGACTGAATACAATGATTTGGCAACTGTTATAATATGAATTAATGTATCAATTGGCTCGCCCCTTGCCTAGAGAATAAAATGATTCATTCTGATGCTAGCCCCGTAACTGGTGAAGTGCACTTGTTTTATATCCGAATAAAATAGCAATAAAACATGGTGTCAGAAGTAAAAAACGGGTTCAGTTTGCGTCAAAAAGTTTAGTGCCGATTAGTACGCCGCGTAAAAGTTGAAAAGTGCTTAAAACGTACCTTAAGTCGTGGACTAAAAGACATTTGAAAAAGTGATCAAGCCTCATCAAAATGGCGGATGCGGTAGCAGAATTGTTGCGTCAGCAAAATAGTATTTTCCAATCGCTTTTGGAACGGATGGAAAACGCAAACAATCAGTCGAGACCGGTAGCACAGACTGTGCCTCTTCCTCCTCCACTTTGTTTGGAAGGAGACATGGAAGAAAACTTCAATTTCTTCGAGTCCAACTGGAATAACTATGCAACCGCTGCAGGAATGGATGATTGGCCAGTAGAGGATAACAGGAAAAAAGTCAGTTTTTTGCTCTCTATTGTCGGCACAGAAGCCCTTAAACGTTATTTTAATTTTGAACTGAGCGTGGAACAAAAAGAAACACCCACAGCAGTACTAGAGGCAATCAAAGCAAAAGTGGTTCCGGCACGTAATGTTATAGTGGATCGTTTAGAGTTCATTTCTGCTGCACAGCTAAGCTCAGAATCTATTGATGAATATGTAAGCCGTCTCAAAATTCTCGGAAAGCCAAGCCGATTTGGTGCGCTGGAGAACGAAATGCTCATATTCAAAGTTGTAACGTCCAACAAATGGTCATCTTTAAAAACCAAAATGTTGACAATGCCGGAAATCACATTACAGAAGGCTATAGATCTTTGCCGAATGGAGGAAATCACAGCGAAACACTCCAAGCAACTCTCCATGGATCCATTAGTAGCAGAAGTAAACAAAGTTCAGCTCAAATGTAAGTTTTGTGGAGGGTACCACGATTTCAAGAAAGGAGTATGCCCGGCGTATGGCAAGAAATGTACCGCATGTGGCGGTAAAAACCACTTCAGAAATGTTTGTAAGAACAGAAACATCGGACGAGAACGTCGCAAGGTGAAAGAAATTGAATCTACCGAAAAAGAAAGTTCAGTCGACGACGACGAAGATCAAGATGCCTGGATCGATGACGACGAGAGCAGTATAATTGGAAAAATTATAGATAAATCTGCATCAGGTGGAGCAGTCGTAGCTGAGCTGAAACTGTTGTTGGGTCAATCTTGGAAGAAAGTCAATTGTGAATTGGATACAGGCGCCAGAGCTAGTGTTATCGGCATGGACTATCTTCGGAAATTATCCGACGAAGCAGAACCGGTTTTGATCCCATCAAATTGTCGTCTTCAAGCGTTCAATGGAACAGAAATAGAAATCTTGGGAAAAACTATCATCACTTGTCAACATAAAGGAAAAAGATACAAAGTAGCATTCCAGGTTTCAAAGCTCAATCATGCCCCCTTGTTGTCGCTTGCGGTGTGTAAGACTTTGGGTCTGGTTAAATTTTGCAACGAGGTCAAGTTTGCTCCAAAAATATCATCGGACGGAATAATTGAAGTCTACAAAAAGGAAGCTGCAACCATTGTAGAGCAGTATCAAGACTTTTTCGAAGGGCTAGGAAGAGTAGAAGGAACAGTTTCTTTGGAGGTGGACCAGTCAGTGAAACCAGTTATTCAGCATCCGAGACGAATTCCTTTGGCATTCCGAGACGAGCTCAAACGCAAGCTGGATCAACTTACAAAAGAAGGTATCATCCAGAAAGAGATAAAACACACCGATTGGGTGAGTAATTTAGTACTAGTTAAAAAATCCTCTACTGAAAATTTACGAATATGTCTCGACCCTATCCCCCTCAATAAAGCGCTAAAGCGCCCCAATCTTCAATTTACCACTCTTGACGAAGTTTTACCAGAGTTGGGAAAAGCTAAAGTTTTTAGTACTGTAGATGCGAAGAAAGGGTTTTGGCAGGTAGCTTTAGATGAAGCTAGTAGTAAATTGATCACTTTCTGGACGCCTTTTGGCAGATTTCGCTGGCTTCGCTTACCTTTCGGTATTTCTTCAGCTCCAGAAATATTTCAAATAAAAATTCAGGAGATTATCCAAGGTCTGGAGGGAATAGAATGTCTAGCAGATGATATACTCATATTTGGCGTAGGCGATTCTCTAGAAATAGCACTACAGAGTCACAATCGAGCTTTAGAAGGTTTGCTGAAACGTCTGCGCGAAAGAGGGGTCAAACTGAACAAGTCTAAACTACGCCTTTGTCAACAATCCGTACCATTCTTTGGGCATATTCTCACTTCCGAAGGATTGAAGCCGGACGAATCCAAAATAAAAGCAATTAAGAACTACCCAGAACCAGTTTCTCGTAACGATGTGCAACGTTTTGTTGGTATGGTTAACTATCTTGCTAGGTTCATACCCAATCTAAGCACCAATCTCATTGCTCTGAGGAAACTAATTCGGGATGACGTCAGTTGGCAGTGGAGCCAAGTCGAACAACGAGAATTCGATAACATCAAAGGCTTAGTTTCGAATCATGAGTCTTTACAATATTATCGTGTTGGTGAACCGCTTTTGATGGAATGTGATGCGAGTTCTCACGGACTCGGTGTTGCGCTGTATCAACAAAAAGGTGTAATTGGCTATGCATCTAGAACGTTAACAGCTGCCGAAAAAAATTACGCCCAGATCGAGAAAGAATTACTGGCAATCTTATACGGTTGCGTGCGTTTCGATCAACTTATTGCTGGTAACCCTAAGGTGTTGATAAAAACTGATCACAAACCCTTGATCAACATTTTCAAAAAGCCGCTCTTATCAGCTCCCAAACGACTTCAGCACATGTTGTTAAGTTTACAGCGCTATAATTTAGACCTGGTTTTTGTTTCTGGAAAAGAAAACACTGTGGCAGACGCACTCTCTAGAGCACCTAATGAAAGTAGCGATCCTGATAACTACCGTAAACAGCATATTTACAAAATATTCACGATAGCAGAAGACATCACTCTCCGTAATTTTTTAAGCATTACTGATGAAAGAATTACTGAAATTATTGACTATACTGCCAAAGACGAATCACTTCAACAAATTATTGAATACATTCGACGAGGTTGGCCACAATCGATTCAATCCGTCCCTTCTAATGTAAGAATTTTCTACAAATATAAAAACGAATTATCCACACAGGACGGATTAGTTTTTCGAAACGAGAAAATAGTCATACCTCAAAAGCTATGGAAGGTAATGATTGATCGTGTCCATTTCGCTCACAGTGGTATCGAAGGAACGTTGAAGTTGGCTCGCTGCAACATTTTTTGGCCAGGAATGTCCAACCATATCAAAAACATCGTGAACGAGTGCTCAACATGTGCGAAATTTTCATCTACTCAACGCAAGCTTCCGATGCAATCTCACCCTATCCCAGTATACCCATTCCAAATGGTATCAATGGATGTGTTCTACGTTAATTACATGGGAAGGCCCCGACATTTTCTCGTTACTGTTGATCATTTTTCTGATTTTTTCGAGCTCGATCTCTTAGCTGACCTCACTATGAGGACTATGGTGAGCGTGTGTAAGAAAAATTTTGCACGGTATGGCAAACCTCAAAGAGTGATAACGGATAACGGTAGCAATTTTGTTAACAGCGAAATGGTCAGGTTTGCCAAAGACTGGAACTTTGAACATGTCACATCTGCTCCCTACCATCAGCAAACAAATGGTAAAGCCGAAGCTGCTGTTAAGATTGCAAAAAGGGTTATCAAAAAGGCAGAAGAAAGCAATCAAGATTTGTGGCTGATGCTGTTGAACTGGAGAAATACTCCAAATAAAATTGGTTCAAGTCCTGCTTTACGGCTGTTTTCTAGAAGCACTAAATGCGAAGTTCCTATGTCAGCAACCAACTTGATCCCTCGAACGATTCCGAATGTGCCAGAAGCTATCGAATTGAACAAACGCAAATTCAAATATCAATACGATAGAAAAACACGTCAATTGCCAGACCTCGAGATTGGTGATCCAGTGTTCGTACAGTTAAATCCCGATGTTTCAAAAGCTTGGACTCCAGCTGAAATTAAAAATAAGTTTAATAGTCGTTCTTACCTAGTTCAAACCGATGGATCAAACTATAGAAGAGATGCCGCAGTCATAAAGCCCCGTTTTGAAAACTCCGAGTCAACAGTTGAATTTACTCCATCCATTGCTAATCCTCCTGTAAATCCGTCTCCTTCTTTGCCCTTAGGCGAGCCACAACATGAAGATAACTCCAACCATTCCAACACACAAATCCCAGGAGATCCAGGAAGTCCAGGAAAACAGCAACCAATTCCTGATTCACCAGTTATGTCATCATCGATTCCAAATTCGCCAGTAAACAACACGCCAATTCGATGTCGCCCAAAAAGACAAATCAAACCATCCAGTAGGTTCAAAGATTACACCATGGAATAAGATTTGGTTTTGTTTTATTAATTCTTAAAAGAGAGAGGATGTTATAATATGAATTAATGTATCAATTGACTCGCCCCTTGCCTAGAGAATAAAATGATTCATTCTGATGCTAGCCCCGTAACTGGTGAAGTGCACTTGTTTTATATCCGAATAAAATAGCAATAAAACAGCAACCGTTGATACACGCTCAAAGGGATATAATTCAATGCGTGCACGGTTAGATAAGAACACTCAATGTAATGTATCACTTAGGGCTGTTCTCCAACACCCCCTCTCAGACCTAGTGCGGCTCTGTGCTTCTTGAAAGCAACTCCTGGTAGACCCTTCGTAAACAGATCTGCTAGCTGCTCCCCGGTCGGTATGTATTCGAGCTTGATCTGCTTGGCCTGGATCGATTCCCGAATGAAGCAATACCTAATATCGAGATGCTTCATCCTTTTCTGGTCACGAGGTTCTTCCGCAACATGGATACACGGCTGGTTGTCCTCGTACAAAATAGTTGGTGCATCCATGACTTCGCCAAATTCCGACAAAAGGTTTCTCAACCAAATCGCTTCACACGCTGCTTCACTAAGGGAAACGTACTCAGCTTCAGTTGACGAGAGAGAAACCGTGTCCTGTTTTCGTGTTCTCCAAGACACCGAGTTTCCGAAGATCTGGAACACGTATCCGGATGTGGACTTCCGATCCACGATATCGCTGCCCCAGTCTGCATCGGCGAATCCAACTAAAGGAGCAACGTTTTCGGTTCGACGATAGACGAGTTCCAAGGCCCTTGTACCTTGTAAGTAGCGTAAGATACGTTTCAGGCAGCTCCAGTGCCTTTCACTTGCTCCACTTTGGAAACGACTCAGCAGGTTTACAGCGCTGCTGATTTCCGGCCTTGAGGATAGCATCAAGTAGGTTAAACACCCTACCAACTCTCGATATGGATGCTTCGTTTCCGGTTCGCCGTCCTGTAGTCCTTCCAGTTTCAGATTTGGTTCAAGAGGTGTCGACACTGGCTTACAGTTTTCCATTCCGAAACGCTTGAGAAGATCCGAAACATACTTGCTCTGGTTGATGCTCAGAGATCCATTCTTCCTGTCTCGTGATATTTTCAGTCCGAGAAAGTTGTTCAGCTCATCCATATCTTCCATCTCAAACTCCTGAGCTAGCCGACGTTTTGTGTCACTTATTTCGTTCAACGAGTTCGAAGCCAGTACAATATCGTCGACGTACAACACCAGATACATCTCGATATCCTCCTTCACCTTCACGTACAGACAGCTGTCGTACTTCGAACGCCGAAAACCAAGCTTAACGACAAAGTTGTGAAATCGCTCGTTCCAGCTGCGAGGGGCCTGTTTCAAGCCGTACAAGGATTTGATTAGACGACATACTTGACTCCCCCTCTCAAATCCTGGTGGCTGACGCATAAACACTGTTTCCGAAAGATTCCCATTTAGGAAGGCCGTGTGGACATCCATCTGGTGTAAGTGGAGATTTCTCTGAACCGCCACCGCAAATAGTGCTCGTACAGTTGTCATGCGAACTACAGAGGCGTACGTTTCCTGGTAATCCAGTCCTTGTCGTTGGGTACAGCCACGCGCCACAAGCTTGGCTTTGTACTTCTTAGCTGTTCCGTTGTCCTTCACACGAAAAACCCATTTGCACGACAGAGTTTTTCGACCCGCTGGTAGATCGACCAATTCCCATGTGTTGTTCCTTTCCAGAGACTGCACTTCTTCCTCGATCGCCCTTTCCCACTGAGGCCAGTCGCTTCTTTTTCGCAATTCCTCGATCGTTTCCGGTAATTCTTCAACATAATTCATCGCATTGAGTGCAAACGCGCCACACGTGTCATAATCCTGCAGATACACAGGCGGACGTCGCTCTCTTCCGCTGCGTCTAACATCTTCTTGCGGAGAAAAGTTTTCTGAGCCTTCAGGTGGCTCTCCCCATTCCTCTTCTTCTTCAGACGTCTCTTGTTTTACCGTTGGTTCTTGGAGTCTTTCAACTGGCGACTCAGCAGGTGGTGGATCAGTATCTGAAAGCCTATCAGAAACATTATGATAATCATCAAAGATTTGTCTGTTTTCCGTATTCCGTGGTCTAGGTTCTTCCACGACTACGTCTCGAGCGATGATTATAGTTTCTTTCCGCGGATTCCATAAACGGTAACCATTTATGCCATAGCCAACAAAATGACACACTTGGCTTTTTACATCCAACTTCTTCCGCTTTTCATCAGGGATATGACAGTAGGCTTTACTTCCGAAAATCTTGAGTTTGGACACATTGGGCTTGTGGCCAAACCACATTTCGTATGGCGTTTTAGCTTCGGCTAGTGCACTCGTTGGGCTGCGATTTATCAAATAGACGGCTGCCAAAACTGCTTCGCTCCACATTTCTCGCTTCATTCCAGCATCGTCTAACATGGCCCTGGCTCGCTCCATAATCGTTCTATTGAGCCGTTCAGCAACGCCATTTTGCTGGGGCGTGTACGGGACAGTTGTTTCCATGACAATACCGTGCTCTTCGCAAAAAGAAATAAAGGCTTAGTTCAGATACTCACCACCGTTGTCGCTTTTCAAACGATGAATCTTGCTTCCGAAACGAGAGGAGGCCATCGCAGCATACTTCCGGAACACACTCAGGACGTCACTTTTAGCATCAAGGGTATAGATGGCGGTAAAATGCGTAAAGTCGTCAATAAATGTGACGAACATCTTCTGGCCATTCCACGAGGCAGGTGTAAAAGGGCCACAGACATCCGTGTGGACTAGTTCTAGTGGGCGAGACGATCGAGGTTTCACTTTTTGTTCAAACGGCATCCTCGTTTGTTTTCCCATCATGCACGATTCACACACTTTCGAGTCCACTTTTATATTTTCACTGATGTCTATACCTTCCACCATTCCACTTTTCACAAGCTTCACTAGTCCAGTGTTTCCAATATGTCCAAATCGTCGATGCCAGAGCGACGTTTTGTCCTCTACACTGATCATCGCCGATTCACTGGGTTTTTGCACTTCTACGTCCAGCACATACAAACGTCCACTTCGGCTGGCGGTACACAACACTTCCGAGCCTCTGCTTATTCGCGCACCATTTTGGTCAAACATGACCTTCATTCCCCTTTCCGCGACCCGTTTCACAGAGAACAAGTTTGTCAGCAAACCGGGGACATACAGCACATTGTGCACTGTGCAACTTATTTTCTTCCCGCTGACAGTACACACCATCTTCACTTCCCCAGCAAACCCGCTTTTTAAGGAAACTCCCGACTTAGCCACATTGATTACCAATGGCTCTTCTAAAGCTCGAACATTCGCCAACAAACTTTTGTCGCATATCATGTGCTCAGAGGCACCACTGTCCAACACCCAAGAGAAACTTTTGGTACCGGGTAGCATCGACATGAATGCCACTTCCGCTGAATGGAACTTTCCTTTCACACTTTTTCCCGACCCACCACTATTTTTCTTCCCTTGCCGATTTTCCGGACAGTCAGCCCGTTTGTGCCCCGATTTAAAGCACAAATGACACTTGAACGGAAACTTCCCTCTCCCAGCAAAAGCAGTGCTGGTTTCCGAGCGTTCCGGCCGATCCGTTACGCTATGTTGCCTTTTTACATTTTCACTCAGCAGTCTCGACTTCACGAATTCGAGAGAACACTGATTAACTGGCAACGTTTCCAGCACTGTTATCAACTGCTCGTAAGATTTAGGCATCGATTGCAATAAGAAAAACACTATAACTGGTTCGTTAAACCGAATTTCGGCCGATTCCAATTCCCGAACCGTTTTCTCGAATGCCAAAATATGATCTTCAATTGGTCGCCGTTCATCGTAACGCATTCCGCTCAACTGCTTAAGCAGGAAAAACACACCCGACACACCTTTCTTTTCGAATGTATTCTGTAGCGTTAACCAAATTTCCCGAGGATTCACTTTTCCGCGAATGTATTCTAGTTGAGAGTCGGCAATTTTGTGAATGAGAATTGATTTGCACTTTGCGTCTTCTTGTTTCCGCTTATTCCGCAAAATTTCCTTCTCACGCTTCACTACTGGCGAGTCATCCGCCTCTTCCTCGAAAAATGGCTCATCTTCCAGGGTGTGCTGTACACAATGCAACAGCCCCAATTCCTCGAGGTACGCTTCCATCCGGAACGACCAATTGGAAAAAATTTTCCCGTCGAAAAGATACACACGCGAAACTTTTTCGTCTTCCATTTTCGTTCTAAGATCTCTTTTCAACTCGTTTTCGCAAAAACCACACCAACTTCCAAGATGGCTTCCAGAAAATTCGCGACCGTTATTTTCTACGCCGTGAGCACTGGGCCCATAACCTGATAAGGTTAAAGAAAAACACGCAGTTGCTCTTAACTCGTTGGTGGTTTATTAAAGACTGAATACAATGATTTGGCAACCGTTGATACACGCTCAAAGGGATATAATTCAATGCGTGCACGGTTAGATAAGAACACTCAATGTAATGTATCACTTAGGGCTGTTCTCCAACACGAGTAACCTAAGCGGAGATCGGGTACCCAACCCCGGTGGATGCTTTGGTCGCATGCAGACTGAGAAGGTGGCCGCACGCGTCTGTTCCCCAGGTCAGGGGCGGCGTGCAACAACAACCGAGCGTCTGTTCTCCAGGTCAGGGGCGGCTCAAACAGCGTCTGTCTTGTAGCAAGCGGCTGAATTTATGAAATGCGGCTCCCGCCAGCTATGTCCAAGATGGCAGCCCCATCGCGGGATAGGGACTTTAGGCTAACAACCTACTGCTCCCGATTTGAAATTGTTACGGAATCCGAAAGAAATGACCGACCTGGAACTTTGGCGACGACTTTTAGCATGAAAACACGGACACGAATTGGAACTTGGAATGTTTTAACCCTTGCCCAACAAGGCAAACTGGAACAACTTGTTAGAGAGGCTAGCCGCCTCAAGCTTGAAATTCTGGGACTGAGCGAAGTCTGTTGGCCTAATACTGGAGAGCACAAGACACAACCCGGGCAAGTCCTGCTTTACTCTGGCATACGAGGAGAACATGCTACTCGGGAACGAGGAGTTGGTTTCCTGTTAAGCCCGCAGGCCTACGCGGCCCTCATTAGATGGGAACCGATAAACGAAAGAATAATCGTAGCCAGATTTAGAACACGGGTTAGAAACCTTACAATGGTCCAGTGTTATGCGCCAACTTGCAGGAGAAAGAGCAGTTTTACAGTCAACTGAACAGCGTGGTTGAGAGAATTCCGAAGGGTGACATTCAAATCCATTTGGGCGACTTCAACGCAAAGATTGGCTCCGACATTCAGGACCTTGAGCGCATTATGGGGCGCCATGGCCTAGGACAGATGAGCGAAAACGGAAAGCTGTTTGTAGAATTTTGTGGCAACAACAACATGGTGATCGGTGGATCGCTCTTCCCCCATCGACCAGCACATAAGGTCACTTGGGTATCCCGAGATGGCCGAACAGAAAATCAAATTGACCACATCTGCATCAGCCGAAAATGGAGAAAGAGCCTTCTTGATGTCCGCAACAAGCGAAGCGCAGACATTGCATCTGACCATCACCTCGTCCTTGGCGAGATACGACTGAGAGTTGCACGTGTCCAACGGCACGAGGAGAAAGTCGGGTGTCGATACGACGTCCGCCGGTTGAAGAATCCAGAAGTGAAAAGGGCATACGTTGAACAGCTAGAATCCCGAGCCTCGGAGCTGCCAACAGACGGAACAGTCGAAGAACAGTGGTGTGGAATCAAGAATGCCTTTATCACGACGAGCCATGGTACTCTCGGTAAAGTTTGTGGAAGAAGGAGTGAATGGATGTCGGATGAAACTTGGAGGATGGTCGATGATCGGAGAAAGGCGAAACTCAGAATTGAGCAGGCATGTACCGGGTCAGCCAAAGCAGCCGCCCGCTTACGATATGCGGAGCTGGAAAAGGCAGTTAAACGAGCTTGTAGACGAGACAAGAGAGCCTGGACAAACTCCCTAGCCGAAGAAGGAGAAAGAGCCGCCGCCAATGGAGATATCCGATTACTTTATGACATTTCTCGCCGCCTCAGTGGTGCAAGGACTAATGCAAGAATGCCGCTAAAAGACCGAGCAGGTCAGTTATTGACCGATCGAACAGATCAGCTCAAACGATGGACTGAGCACTTCGAACAACTTCTCCGAGGCACGAATAGCGATGACCAACAGAATCTGCAACTCGAAGCGCCAACAGTAAGTCGCATAAATGGCGTCAACTCGGAAGCGCCTTCGCTGGCTGAAATAGAAGCGATAATCAAAAACATGAAATCCAACAAAGCACCTGGGATCGATTGCATCCCTGCTGAAATGCTGAAAGCCGACCCTGCCCTATCAGCACAAATGTTGCACCGTCTTTTCGCTGACATCTGGGATACTGCAACATTCCCGGCCGACTGGATGCAGGGTATCCTCGTAAAGGTCCCGAAGAAAGGAGACCTGACAAAGTGCGGTAACTGGCGAAGCATAACGTTGATCTGTACAACCCTCAAAGTACTCTGCAAAGTGATTCTGAACAGGATCCAGGAGAAAATAGACGCTACACTCCGACGGCAACAAGCTGGATTCCGATCTCGACGATCATGTGTGGACCACATCACAACGCTACGAATAATACTGGAACAAATCAACGAATTCCAGGACTCTCTTCTGCTGGTGTTCGTTGATTTCGAAAAAGCATTCGACCGACTTAACCATGAAAACATCTGGGCGGCTCTAAGGCGACGAGGGGTCCCAGAGAAACTAGTCCATCTCATCGACGCACAGTATGAGGCATTTTCGTGCAAGGTCTTGCACGACGGTGTCTTGTCCGAACCAATCCCGGTAACTGCTGGAGTGAGACAAGGATGTATTCTATCACCGCTACTTTTTCTAATCGTAATGGATGAGATTCTGATTGGATCGATTGACTGTGCACCGAACCGAGGATTGCCGTGGAATCCTTCAACAATGGAGCAACTGAACGACCTTGACCTGGCTGACGATATTGTTTTGCTCGCCCAAACACAACCAGATATGCTGAGCAAACTCGGACTCGAACGAAAGTTCCAAGGCAGCAGGTCTCAAAGTCAATGTCGGAAAGACCAAGTCGATGGAGATCAACACAGGAGATCCCTCCAGTTTCATGGTAGCTGGGCAACAAGTTGAGAAAGTGGAGTGCTTCCAGCATCTTGGTAGCCAGATTACGCCTGATGGTGGCACCAAGAAGTACATCGAAACCCGGATCAGAAAGGCCCGATTTGCGTTTGCGAGTCTCCGAAACATCTGGCGGTCACGCCAGATCTCTCTACGAACAAAAATCCGAATCTTCAACTCAAACGTCAAATCCGTATTGCTGTACGGGTGCGAAACTTGGTGCACATATGCGGTAACGACGCGAAAACTGCAAGTATTTGTAAACCGCTGCCTGCGGAATATCATCCGCGCTTGGTGGCCTGGCAACTGGATCTCGAATGAGGAACTACATCGCCGGTGTCATCAAAAGGCGCTAGAAATCGAGATTCGGGAACGTAAGTGGAGATGGATTGGGCACACGCTGCGAAGAGATGAAAACGAGATTTGCAGAGAGGCGCTAGATTGGAATACTGAAGGTCATCGAAGAAGAGGCAGACCCAGAAATTCGTGGCGGCGAAGCCTAGCCGCTGAAATCCGAACTGTCGACGAGAATCTTGACTGGGACCAGGTGAAGACGCTGGCTCCGGATCGTCAACAGTGGAGGTCTTTTACCACGGCCCTATGCACCAGAGGATCGGCGCGGGATCATTAAGTAAGTAAGTAACGCATTTGTCTTTTTTTTAATGAATATATGTCCATTTGAAATGCTATGAGCAGCAAATTAATATCGTTTGCTCGTCAGAATGGCTTTCTCAATTTTGGAGTGTGAGAAAGACCCCGATTCTTAAGTTTGGGAAAACCCCTCCGAACTTATTTTCATCGGGAGCCAGTTTCATCCGATTTTGCGGCATTACAACTTGGTTTTGGGTTGAAGCCGCCTAGAGTGTATCGGTTTCTATCGTACACTCTCTTTTTTTAAACTCAAAATTAAGTAGTTTTGGTTCAAAACAGAACTTCAGTGGCCTCCCTCAACTTTGAGTTTGTCTGGGCAATAGCAAAACTAAGTTCTGATAGGCATACTCTAGTGAACCTTCATATAAGAGAAGCGACATCTGATCCCTCTTAAAATAAAATATGTGGCAACATCGCCGAAATATTGGAAAAAAAAATCCTCAGCACTGTTTTCTGGCTCAATGTTCAAGCTCTAAAGTGAACGCTCCTTCAATGCAACAAAACAACATTGAACTCGATGCCCGAAGGATCGCGATAAACGGTGACGACTTGAATTTCGTTAATAATCAGTTAGTTTTCTAACTAGAAACACGATTCACAAAGCATTGACAAAAATTGGACCTAACCATAAATTCATATGACCAGCTAAAAAATTATCTGTTTGAACTATGTATAACAACAATCACAATACCTTCCTTGGTTGAGTATTCAATAAGAAAGGTAAAAGCTCTGCGACAAAATGCTCGGATCGATTGGAATCGATTTTGACAGTTCTTTTGCTCGATTGGAATTTTGTGTTTCAAACGTCACTTCTCTTATATACAGGTTCACTAGCATACTCAATACTAAGTTCGGCAGCCGAACTCGAATTTATCCTTTTTTTTTTGAGGGTAGCTTATTTACAGGGAATTAAATGATTATTAAAATTTGTTGTACCCGGATGTTGCTAGTCCGGTACATTGCATTGCAATTATTATAGAGCGGTGGAAAGTTTTGACACTCCCGGTCAAAGAAAACTTCCGGATGTTACTTCCCACGGGAAGTAATCAACATCCGGAAGTTTCCGGACATTCCAAGCCGCTCACCATATGATGACACTGACGGACAGAATTTTCGAACTAGCGAATCGAAAAAACAATGGCGGAACGCTCACTGAAAACAACCAATTCATTTCTGTTATTACGGAATTTTCAACCATTTTTTTGGTTTTCAACAAGAACTTAGAAAATGGTTAAAATTCAATAGTTCATTCTGGTTGAAAAACAACAATTATCAAAGTTTTCGAAAGAAAACCAAAAAATGGTTGAAAAAAACTCAATAATGGTTAAAAAAAACCAGCGTGTGTGAAAAATTATTTGAATTCGATGTCATTCGGTCCGGTGTTCTCTGTCGGGTGCTGTACCATTTGTGCTAAGTCGGTGGTGCTGTTGCAGTCGTGCTGAGTCGGTGGAGCTGTGCCTGTCGTGCTGTGTCAGTGGTGTTGTGCCAATCGTGCTGAGTGGAATTTTGGAATGATGTCTGGCTGGACTGCACAGGTGCTAGTGAAAGTGGTGTCGGCCGATGTGGCATTGGCGGTGCTGTGCTAGATGTGCTGTGTCAGTGATGCGGTGTCAGTAGCATCTTTCAGTGCAGTGCTGCCCCGAAGCAAATGTGAAATTTTATTTAATAAGTTGGGATCAATGGTAAAATGTCTTTAATAAAAATAATAATAATAATGAAATAAGTTTAAAATAATAATAAATAAATGTTACATATTTTGAAAATAGAAGAAATTTATTTTTATCACAATATTTTCATGGAGTATGGTATTATTGACACGGAAGAGACGATATTCGCATTGTTATTCCTCGGAGCTTTCTATTTCCACCTATAGATTTAATCCTGCCAGGGTCGAGCTTCCGTATATTTCCATCAACAGCTTCTGGATTCATTCTTCTCTGCCTAATGTCTTGTTTTGGATAAGGGTCGCGCAGGTAGACGTCGAAGGATGTCATGTTCAGGATCGCTTTTGTGATTGTATCCCATTTACCCGAAAACTTTTGCCCATAATGAATTTTTCCCAGAATGACAAATACCCGAAATCAAACCCCAGAATGAACCATTTCCCAGAAAAAAATTCGCCAGAATGCACCATTTACCAGAATTTTTTTCCCAGAATGTACCATTTCCCAGAATTTTTTTCCCCAGAATGGAACATTTCCCAGAATGGCACAAATCCCGGGTTTTTCCCTCTAGTATTTTATTTTTTTTTCTAATGAATTCTTGTTAATTTCATATGATTCGAAATGTATTTTTTCAAAATGATTTTTTAAATGAAAGTACAGGTTTGAAATTTTCCAACTAAATTTATTTTAGAACCAATGTTGTGCTTTGTTTATGATTTGGGTACTTTAATTGATTCAATGCTTACCATGGACCTTAGAAAAACCGTTTTGGTATCCGACTCCTGACGCTGCGCGTTCGAACTTGAAAGACTATATGTCCTTCACGCTGTCGCGTGGCGGACGGGGCTGAGGGATCACCCCTAGCTTTCACGCAGACCTAGGAAGCCCCGGCAGATCTAGACCAATGTATGAGGGCCGCCGCTTCCGACGGCGGGTCGACGCCCACCTCGGATTCGGGAGCTTCGGCGGCTTTGTGCCGCTTCGGCCCCTTCTTCCTCGTTGGTTACGGCTTTGCCGCAAAAGAATAGTATTATGGGGATCCAATTTTTGTGGAATAAATCTATTTGTATTTTTTGAATTTCAGGCTTGATAAATATTTTAAATTTTCTGGGAAATGGCAATTCTGGCGAAAATTTTTCTGTAAAATGGTTCATTCTGGTAAGGTACACCGGGGTAAGTGTGGACGCGGGGTAAGTGTGGACGGTGGCTATTAAAACAATACTGTGCACTATTTTCTCAAACTTTTAATGCCGAATGTTCGATTTACTTGTAATCTATCCAATAACTATGAAAAAGATACGAATCAGACAATAACGGATGTTTACAGCGACTTTTTTCGAATTTTCTATTTTCAACTACGATGTCGAGTTGAAGTGCATCTTTTTCAATTGCAAATTTCTCGTAAACTAGCTGGCTCTCGATGAAAACTCTACATTGAAACAATCCTTACATTCCAAACAACCAGTTAGGAAAAGAAACGGCGGTTAAAAATGAAGAAAAAAGAGTTTATTTACAAAAAAACTAAAATTTTGTCTCCAACCCCTGCCTGGGGTAAGTGTGGACGGCTTTAAAAAGACTTGATGTTTACACATTTTTTCAATTTTCTGTCCTTCATCCATCATGAATTGTGTTATTTAGCTATATTTAGCATTCGGAACGTGAAAAGTTGGGTAAAGTACTTGTTTGATCGGTGTTTTTGATAAAATCAGATCTCGTGTATTGCTACATAAATTACACACAATAATTATTGAAAGATGCCTTACTAATAGTATCATGAACTTTTTTCAAAATTTTGGACGGTTTGAGCAATAAAGTAACGTTTTCAACCAAGAAAAAAAAATTTTTTTGAAAATTTCCTGAGAAATCCAAGGGAAAATCTACCGTCCATACTTACCCCATAAAGCGGGGTAAGTGAAGACACCAGCAGTCCATAACAATTTACGTGATAACTTTTCTCGCTTTGCTTCTATCAAGCTCATCTCTTCAGCGTTTGTAAACAACATGTTCTGCATCACATAGAATGTAATTTTATCAAAATTGATCCACTGCTGATTTTTTAATGATTTTTTAAAGTTGAACTATACGAAAACCCGTCCACACTTACCCCGGTGTACCTTAAATTTTTTTCTGGGAAATGGTTCATTCTGGGAAAAAAAATCTTGTAAGTAGTGCATTCTGGGAAAAAAAATTCTGGGAAAGTGGATTGCTGGTGATTGAAATTCTGGTGATTTTTCATTCTGGGCAATGGTTTTCGGGGAAATGGAGTACAACCGTTTTTGTACTGGAAAAAAGAGAAAATACCTGTTAGTGTTGGATCCAGGGAACGGGTTTCGGGCCGGCGATCCAATTTTTTTTATTAAATTTTGCCTGGCTATCAATTGCTTTGCCACTTTCCCTGATGTATGAACAAATTGATGAGATTTACTTACCAAGTTTTTTCCGACATTTTGTTGATATCCATTTTAAAAATAACGAGGACAACAGAGACTTCGGAGAAAACGTACGCGTGTGAAATTCTAAAAAATACGGCGAAAAATGCAATGAGTATTGATTTGAGTTGATTGCCTAAAAGTTTTTTTATTATGCTTAAAGGATCCCGAAATAAAGCTGAATAAGAAAATGCCAACAACACAGCGCGTTAGTATTAGGTTCTCTGTGGTATTAGTGAGTGGCTGTTAAATCAACGGCCTGATAGAAACAAGGGGCTGAAGAAAGCAAACATTTCCGTACCAAGTTTTCAGTCAAGAAACCCGCAGGAAGAAGAAAATTGAAACGAGTGTTACACGTATATGGTTAACATGGCCGTCTTCATTGCAACAATTTCAACCAGAGGCAATTTCTTAATAATCCTTAAAATGATATCTGCGGCTCGGGAATGTCAATCAAAGGGATCTTTGGTAACAATAATAAATTATGGTTGGGCACAAAATGCAGAGTTTTTAGCATAATCCTTGTTAAAATTGATTCTAAATCTGCAGTATGCCAACAACAGATGCGTCTGGCAACCAAAATGTTACCCTATTTCGAGTCTATTATGGGGTGAAGTGTTTAATTTCGGGAACCACACTGCACAGCAAGAAAAAATCGTGTAAATTTAGATCGAAAACGATGCACGAAAACGGAACATCGATTTTGATGTAAAATTCTATCACGGTTTATTTTTTTCAAGGATGTAATTTTTGACGCGTGTAAATTTAGATTGAAGTCAATGCACGAGATCGGATCACAAAAGCCGTCGTGTAAAAATACACAGGGATGTAAATTTTTAAATTTATTATCGTAAATATTGATATTTTTGCTAAATATTCAGGTTTTTGCTTTTGTCTTTGAATAAATACGTCCACATGTATTATTTTTAATTCACATTTATTTACAAAACTGAAAATTAAAACACCATCACGGAAAGCGTCAAGCTGGAATTGTTGTTGCATCCGATGATTCCCAGCACGAGGATGATTTTACAGATCAGCGTCATCAGTATGCTTGAATGGTTCCGGAACATCATGATCTTTCAGTCAGCACTTGGACACTTGAATTGATTTGACAAAAGTTTCTCCGGAGAATAACTGTCCGGATATCAGCCTCTGCGAAAAAATCTGACCTTGCTGTAATGGAGAAAAAACTAGTCAGTTTCAACCGCATTCTTCTTTTCACGTATACTTACGACTTTAAAAGACTCTAGAAGTGCTGCTGTAGGTAGCTACGCCTTTGATCGACTCGTTTTCGAATAATTTTTCGACTTGTTTACTTTGTGCGCAAACTTACGAAATATAAAAAAAGCAGAAGTTAAATATTTGCATTCAATTTTAAATCAAACAGATCTAATTTTACACTGTTTGTGACATAAAATTCATTGACCGGTTGATTTTTGCATGACGTAATGTAAAATTACATCAAAACAGTTTATTTCTATCCTATTTTTGAAAAAAGTCTAATAGTACATCAAAAAGAGTTTAAAATTACATCTTTTTGCAATTACACCCAAGAAAAAATAGATCACTCATTTTTTAGATTGCGTGTACTTTTAGAAATTTTTTGCTGTGTGACGTTCTGGTACCAAAAATTTGGTACGGTGCGTTTGTATGCGATTTGACAGCTGGTTCAGTCCTCTGGATAGAAATCGATCGAAGTCAATTGGAAAAAACAGCTGATCAACAGTCAATCCATTTCAATTGATTTCGATTGAGTTTCATTGAACACACCTTATGATGATGCCATGCTAGTATTTACACGGTATTAATAGATAAGGTAGGCTACTAACACGAGTAAACAACTAGTTTGAATGTAAACAAGTGACGTCATTACTATCTTCGAATAGCGTGCCAGGCAAAAGGTTTTGCGCGCGTAAGATAATTCTGCATACACCGAGGATCACTAGATGGATAGTAATGACGACATTATCGGGAAGATATCACCTCATTATATTGTACACCGTGATGCCTATTATTATTGTTGATGTCGAACCAAACGGCGTAAATCAATATTTTGACGGAACAGTATAACCAAAATATGAGCAAAAAATTTCAGAATTCGGTAATTTCGTTTGCTTAACAATCCTTTTAGGAATACTTACCTGTCTTTTACTGTGTTCTACTAATCTTCCAACTTCTGGGTTTGCAGGATTCCTTGTTTTAAACAAGACCACACACAAATCCAGCTGTGATCTCTGGGACTTTTCGGAATTTCTGGAATGTAAAGCACAACATGAATTTAACGCAAATTTTTCTGTTAAATTTTTTTAATGGGATTTTAAACTAACTGGTTTATTCATCCCCGTTTCCGTGTACCTTTGTCCTTCTTGAAATAGGGTAAACTCCGTTTCAGTCGGTTCCAGTACTGTGAGAAGGACACATGACAAGGCGCATAATGGTTTCAATGTCCCTAACAACCTTATTTCATTCCATCCTGTGCGAACTTTGCATATATCTATGCAATCAAAATATCTGTAATAAATTTTGTATGCCCTATTTTATTTTTCTGGTAACTAGTAGGTAGTGAATTTTAAAGCTTACTTAAGGACATCTTCATAGGAAATCCAAAAAACGCCTTCTGAACCTCCATGGGGCATTAACACGTTTCTTAGCTCATCAGTCCAAAGAGGTGAATCGTCCGACCAATCACCTGAAAAGAAACAAAGATATTAAACAAACTGCAGAACCGAACTACAATCAACACTGTAACCAAATGTCTTGTAATTTGTGGTCCGTGAAGAAAGAACACAGTATATAATACTAGAGCTATTTATTTTGGGGTCTTTACAGTTTGGAGTTTGGAATTGAACTGATTAACTAAAGTGAAAAAAATCAGGCTAAAGATTGCCGATTGCTTAGATCTCAACACCCCCTCTCAAACGGTCAATCCTAAGGAACTTCGGAGTTGAGAGAACCGGACGGAATCCAGGGCCTTGGTGAATATATCTGCATGTTGATCTTGCGTTCGAACTGGTTTGATACAGATGACACCGCTTGCGACATGGTCCCGGATGAAGTGATGCTTTACATCGATGTGCTTCGTTTTTCGGGTCTCACAACTCTTTGCCATGAACAACCCCTGGTTGTCCTCGAAAATTGTTACAGGACCGCTAGGTTCTCGCAAATCTTCCAGTATGCCTCGGAGCCAAAGAGCCTCGGCTACCGCATTACTCAAGACAACGTATTCTGCTTCACTGCTTGAAGTGGCCACCGTTGTTTGCTTCTTGCTGCACCATGCTACGACGCAACCGAAAACTTTGAAAAAGTAACCGCTGATAGATTTCCGGTCTTCGGAGTCGGATGCCCAATCTGCGTCAACGTATCCAATCAACGGGGGACTTGAGTATGAACGTTTGAACTGCAACTTCCATGTTCGTGTACCTTGGAGGTAACGGACGACGCGTTCAGATGCTTGAGGTGGACTGTGGTTGGATGTTGGTAACGGGCCAAATAACCAACCGAGTAACAGATGTCCGGACGGACACACAACATGATGTACTTCAAACTACCCAGTAGTTCCCTGTACGGTTCCTGTGTTTCGGATCCATTTCGATCTAGGGAAAGACCTTTCTCCATCGGCGTCTTAACAGGATTGCAATTCTCCATACTGAACCGCTGGAGGACTTTGGAAAGGTTCACCTCCTGCGATAATTCGAGTGTGCCTTTTTGCTGGTCATAATCCACCTTCATACCCAGGAAGTTTTGCAGCAATCCACAGTCGGTCATAGAAAATTTCGATGCCAACTAAAGTTTTAATCGCTTGATTGACGCTCCCTTTCTGCCAGCGATAAGCAAATCATCTACGTAAAGAATTATGATCAGCTCATCGCCCTCGCTCATCTTGGTATACAGGCAATAGTCATGCCTGGAGCGAAGAAAACCCATGTCGATGATAACTTTGTTGAATTTCTCGTTCCAGCACCGGGGGGACTGTTTAAGTCCGTAGAGAGACTTCAGCAGCTTGCAGACTTGGCCTGGTCTTGCTTCCACGCCTTCAGGTACCGCCATGAAAATCTGTTCGGTGAGATTTCCATGTAAAAACGCCGTTTGTACATCCATGGTATGAAATTGGAAACCATGGTGTACACCAACCGCCAGAACAACACGAATGGTGGCCAGCTTCGCCACAGGTGCGAATGTTTCCTCGTAGTCCAATCCTGCTTTCTGAAGATAGCCCTCGGCAACCAAGCGCGCTTTGTATCGGACCGGCCTGCCACCAGAATCTAGCTTGATGCGAAAAACCCACTTGAAATGGAGTGGTTTTCAGGGTGTCGACTCATATCTGGTAATAAAATTCCCTGATTTTCCCTGATTTTCCAGTCGTTTTTCCAGAAAATTCCAGGTTTGAAAAACAACCTGAGGAAGCAACTTAAAGTTATAAAAAATATATTTCCCCGAAAATAAACGCACAGAAAGCTTTGAGTCGAGAATACTAATATATTACGATAATATTTATTTTTTTATTTTATTTATTAATGGAAGTATTATTAGTGATACTAAACATTTTAAGATAAGTCAGCGAGTTTGGATCCATTTGTAGAAATTCTTATGATTTGAGCATAATAATTTTCTCTTACAAGGTATCAGCCTTCTTCTGTGCGTCTTCCAAAATTTTCCTTCGTTTCACCTCAAGCGATTTTGCTTCCGCTTCTCGATGACGCTTCATCAGCTTTGTTTGATCTGATTCAAGAGCTTCCATTTTGCGGCAATTTTTGTCTTCCAAATACAGAGCATGTGAATTTCGAACTCTCTGAACAAGTTTGTTGGAAATTTGGACTGATTTTATCCCTCCAGCATAGAAAACAGCATCATAGATTTGTCGTTTAGCCACCACTGATTCTTCAAGCATATTTTCGAAGAGACATTCGGAATTTACTGAAAAACCACGTTCAACATTCGCGTTGCCATGTGAAAGACAGCAGATCATTTTGACGATGTTGAAGAATTCTGGACACTTGGCATTTGCTACACCCAAAATTCAGCCTCTGTGCCAATGGCGTGTAGTCAATTACATAGCATCATTGGTACAAGAAGATAACGCGATCGGTGCTGAATCGATTTGCTCCCACCGGCATTAATCTCCCAAGTTAACCGAATTGCGTATGTCTGAAAGAAACAAAATAAAAACGCTTTCACGTCCCTCCCTATCGCATCACAAGACGAAGAAGGATGGAAATAAATACCGGCCAACACCAGGCAGCCAGCGAACCGAGCACTGTGCGTGTGAATGTAGCAAAAGCAACAACAAAAACATCCTTCTTATTCAATCCCTTCAATCTACCGGCAAACAACCACGGCCGAGCTGTGCGTGTGTATGCAGTAAAAGCAACAAAAAAAACATTCCTTCAATTCAATTTGCCGGCAAACAACCACGGCTAAGCTGTGCGTGTGTATGTAGCAAAAGCAACAAGAATATATTCCTTCAATTGACCGGCAAACAAGCACCGGCCAAGCTGCCCGGCTTTAGCAGCTGTGTATATGTAGCGTGTGTATGTAATAGCAGGCAGTAAGCAAAGCACAGTTCTCATTCAATGGGTTTCCCGTTTCCTCCACTCCCGTTCCCTTTCCCGTTTCCATCGCAAGACAAATGAATACCTTGAAAGGAGACCAAACGCCGGGAAGCCACTGTCGTGCGTTTCTTTTGTGATTGATCGGTGGCAGAATGCCTATGACAAATATCCCTCTTCCTGCATGAAGTTCAAATAGTACACTGGTTAAGATGTCGGTCTGGCAAGACGATTAAGTTAGAGATTTGAGTTCGATTCTCCCTACGGGCGCTGTGGTTTATATTTTTATTTTCTTGTTTCTGGGATGAATTATCCAATAGGAACGAAATCCCATAAAATGTTTTTCTGGTTTTGCTTGAATGTAGTGGCCATGCATCATTTTAGTTGGGAGCCGAGTCCTTATGCCAGTTACGGTTTTTCAAACATATCATCTTCGGCACAGTGCACATTTCAGCGCATTATCGGCACAGAGATGTTCCAAATAGGCATTGGATTTTTGCAACCTCTTCTATGGGTGTAGCACTCCACTCCAAAAATGATCCAGCCTTTCTTCGCTACGGTCATTATCAAATTATCATTATCAAATTTATTTGAAGAAGGAAATTATGTCCAATCAACAACAAATTTGGATACAAAGACCTTTTCAAGGACTCCGCAAACTGAAATTCATCATAGAACCATGGGTAGACCAACCAAATCGTAAGTAACAAGTAATACTAACAAGATGTCGGATTGGTCACACCAGATTGACACAGAAACATCTTGTGGAAAGGAATTGCATCAATGTCTGCGACGCATGTAATATCGATTTAACCATCGACCACATTTTTACCATTTGCAGTAAATACGAAACATTACGCCGGCAGAGTGGACTCGTTAGAGATCTTCCATCCATTTTGGCAAACGTCAAGCGAAAAGAAAGAAAAGTGATAAAATTTCTAAAAAAATGTAAATTGCTTGAAGAATTGTAACTACTCCTAATCCAGAGGGGGAATGACCCTGCGTGGTTAAACACCTCTTTAACACGTTCGTCGCCACGTCACCCATATTCGGCAGACGGGTGTATTTCCTGGGGGGCCCCGTCACATCAAAAAGCAGGTGACGCTCTCTTACTTGAGTTTACCGCTCAGCTTCGCCACACGCTTCAAATATGGGAGTTCTCCCTCTTTGCTTTCTCTCTCTGAAAATTTCTTTGGGCCCGGCTAGCAAAACTACCAAAATGAGCGTGGCGACGAACGTGTTAAATAAATAAAATTATCTATCTATCTATCAAATTTATCGCCTCTGGCAACGATTGCCTGTCACAAGATGGACGATTCCGTGCATTGGTATAAGAACACACCTGAAGCTTTACCCGCCTTGGTGTATATAGAGCGCGGCGTGTAGGTTGTAGCTTCATCAGGTTGTAGCTTCCTCTCAGATATTTGAGAATATCCCAGCCAGTAGCGCGAATACCATCTTTGAATGCGCCATGTAAAATATGTAATACGCAACTTCCGCAACAAACGATTTTTCGTAGTCTTGTTTAGAGATTCATCAAAGCCAACGACGATATTGTTTATGTTCTGCAGGGTATCGTCGAGTTCCGTTCTAAATAAGGAGCAATTCCAAAAAGCAGCGTATAGCTGATTTTGTCCCGACCAAGTTGAATCTTGTGCGCAAATTGGCTATCAGTGAACATCATCTTGAATACGGCAGTGTCTTTTTCTGCGGCGCGCAGCGATTTATGATTTACGACTGTCTCCAGGCACCAAAAAATCTCAGCTTTTGTAGTAACGGGTTTCAGCATTAATTTATCGATAGTCCTCGAGGAAGAAGAAACATTGCTGGTAGAAAGAAGCGAATAAGGATGAAAGGCAGATGGCGATTTCTCAGCAATGAGAGGAATTTCCGTATTATTTCCAACGCTATTAGAAGCACCGGGCTCCAGTTCCTGGTTCTGCGGTTTTTGTGTAAGGTATTTCATCATACTGCCGGATACAGTTTGCAAAAAATCAAAGGGCTAACGATACATGAGCAACGTACAGTGAAGTAAATTTTTAAGCAGATAATAAACTATGACGTTTCAATTTCTTCAAATAAAATCAGGATCATTATTTTTTCCCTGATTGGTAGAAAAATTCCCTGATATTCCCTGATATTCCCTGATTTTCCCTGATGCAAATTGAATTCCCTGATTTTCCCTGATTTTCCAGGTTTTTCCAGGTAGTCGACACCCTGGGTTTTACGCCCTTCAGACACGACGTCAGCTGCCATACTTGGTTGGTTTCCATCGAACGGAGCTCATCCTTGACAGCTTGGAACCACATCTTCGAATCATCTCGGCCTTCGATTTCAGCATACTTAGTCGGTGTATCTGGGAGAAAAGAACAACCGGTAGTTGCCTCGTAACTAAGGAAGTAATCACGAAACTTACCGGGGAGCGAGCGCTCCCTTTCGCTGTGCCTCACCGACGTTTGACCCAGGGACTCGTGGCGTTCTGGGTGCGAGGGGAGCGCAGAAGGTTTTTTGATGTCTTCCTCTTCGGCTTGTTGAAAGTTTTCATCACCACTCGTTTCGTCACCGACTTCAATCACCTCGTCGCAGCAAGCTTCATTTTCTTCTTGCCGATCAACTAAGGGCGAGTCGATTTCCTCAGTTTCCCCCTCTGGCTAGTACATAGTTGAAAATGTTGTAGGAAAAACTTGTTCGGGCTTGCTTTCACTTTCAACCGCATACGGAAATGACTGTTCATCGAAAACAAAGTCTCTGGCGACCAAGAACTTGCGCTTCTGCTTGTCCCAGAGTCGGTAACCACGAAAACGACTTGACAACTTCGAGGATCTAGCTTCTGCCTTTGCTGGTTAGGAATCCATGCGAAACTTTTGCATCCAAAAATTCGTATCTTTTCCAACGAAGGTTTCTTTCCGAACCAAATTTCCGCCGGGGTTACGTTAGTTGCCAGCGCTCTCATAGGACTTCGGTTCATCAAAAATACGGCTGTTTTGGCTGCTTCGGCCCACATCGGTTTTACCGATTAACATGAATTAACATTGCACGTACCTTTTTTATTACAGTCCTGTTGAATCGTTCTGCAACGCCATTCTGTTGAGGCGTATAAGCGACAGTCGCCTCGATTTGGATTCCCTTGGACTTGTACCACGCTCGTTGTTGGTTCGAACAATATTCACGACCTTGATCCACCGTAAGCTTTGAGAGTTTCGTTCCCCATTGTGCTGTAACTTGGGCCTCAAACTCTTTAAATTTGTCGAAGACATCCGATTTCCTCTTCAACGGAAAAACCATGGCAAAGTGGGAAAAATCATCGATGAAAGATACCAAGTAACAAGCACCATCAACTGCTAAAGGACTCATTGGCCCGCATATATCCGAGTGTATTCTTTCCAGCGGTCTGGTGGCACGAGGACGAGTGCCGTTGAATGGATCCCGACACTGCTACGCAAGCACACACACACATCACAAAGGCGATTCTTTCCGGGCTTGACCTATATTCCATCAGCCATCTCGTGCTTCACCAATCGTTGGATTCCGTCGCTGCTAAGATGGCCCAACCTACGATGCCACAAATCCTCGCTCGCTGCTTGACACAGATTTGCCACCGGTCTATCCGATTCGATTTCCATTTCGTATAGGCTGCCTCTCAAAACTGCTGTTGCCACAATGGCCTCGTGCCTCTTCATCACCGCTTGATTGCCACGGAAGGTGACAGTTATCCCTGCTTTGGCCAATTTTTTGTCAGACAAAAGATACTCACGCAGCTCCGGGATGTAAAGCACGTCACGCATTTCTTTTTGTACGCCTTTGTTGCTTCGACCCTCGATGATCCCTCATTTTGGAGATCAAAGACTGCCCATCTTTGGCGACGTTGATGATTATTGGATCCGTGAGGCTGGCGCTTGTCTTGAACCATCTGCAATCGTTGATAAGATGGTCACTCGAACCAGAATCGAGCTTGAACATCAACCGTCCGTTTGATGATTCTACTCTGCCCCGCCTAGCCAAAAAAGAAATGGCTTTGGAGCAGCCAGCAGCCGCATTCGCTTCTCTGGAGGGGCAATCCTTCTTCATATGCCCCTTCTTTCCGCATTTGTAGCAGGTTCCGGTGAAATTTGGTTTCGGCTTGGTTTTAAATTTCAACTTTTTCCCAGAAAAGGCTGTAGAATTTTCCTCGGTTGCTTGGTGACTAGAGTGTCCTACCCGGGATTTCCCGGTCGGGAATTCCCGGGAATTAGGAAAATTCGGGAATTCCCGAATCCCGGGAAACGCTTGAAAAATCCCGGGAAGTCCCGAAGCCAGTAAAATGTGCTAAATTAATACAAATTTACTCGATCCAAATTGGAAAAATAAATCAGAGTTAGAAAGGAAAATGATAGTTCTTCCACTGACCATACTGACTGGACACTCGAACTGGTTTATTGGATAATTTTTCCAACAGTACGCTATATCGATTCCAGAGTGCGCATCGATCGATTTGAAGAAATGTTATCCCAGTTAGGAAGTGCCACCCAACTTAAAAAGAAATAGGCAATTTCTACGATAAAACCGGGATAAACAGGTACATTTTTCCTAAAGAGCATTTTTTGTCAAATTTTGCAGGTTCGCAATGCCGACACCACCTATCGTCGTTATTGCGAACCTGCAAAATTTGACAAAAAATTCGCCAGTCGAATTTTTGTTTCAAGTGTCATGTCAGTGTGATAGTTCTACCTTGACGGCTTAATCTTAAATTATTTTTTCCTCAAATCTTGTTAATACATTGAATTTGATGAAAAAATGTTTTTCCAACTGAAAAATTATTGAAAAAGTGAAAAACGACAAAGAATCTATAAATCCAAACAATTCCAATAATGAAACGCTACGGGAAGAATCTGAATGTTATATTTTGCAATACTCATCATTTAGAATTTTCGTTTCGGATACAGTTTACAGTAACAAAATCATCAGCAAAGAAATGACATATTGTGCAACAAATGGATAGTTATCTGAAACTTTACGATATTTGATGGATAACCTGAAGTCTAGCTAACTAACTTCTATCGATAGTGAGAAATCTTTCTCAATTATTTTAATTTTTTGCAGATAGAATCAGACCAGTTTGTCGGTTAAAGTACTTTGTTTTGGGTCTTTGGTTTGCTTATTGAATTTTTGAGGCATTAAAAAAGTTTGAAATGGTTTGCAATACTAGGTACTACCTTCAATTTAAAAATACCATATTGATAAGAATTCGTATGCAGTAGAGGGTTAAGATCTTCAATTTTTCCCGGGATCCCGGGAATTCCCGGGAAAACGATCGTCAGATTTCCCGATTCCCGGGAACGCTAAAATGGCCAGGAAATGGACACTCTATTGGTGACGTGCTTTTTCCTTAACTTCCTGGCCCAACAACCGTTGCTTGGCAACCTCCAGCGTAAGTTGATCATCATCAAGGTTTTCCAGCGCCGTCACTAATGGATCATAAGCCTCGGGAAGGGTTCCAAACAGCATGATGACTTTATCCGCTTCGGTTAACGTCTCTCCGGCCACTTGCAACTGCCGGACAAGATCCTCGTAGGCGACCAGGGGAGAGCGCATTGAATCACCTCCTCGCATTTTGAGACTTCCAATCTGCTTCCTTACCAGGTTCTGCGTGGCCAGTGACTTCTTCGCGTAAGTGTTTGCCAATCCCTGCCACATCGTTCGCGCCGTTGGTTTCTCCCGGACGATTTCGAGACAATCGTCCCCGAGGAAGCTGTGGTAACCGCACTCGCCCGTTTCTTTCTCGTTCGCCAATTATGTAGCCAATTATGTAGCTTCTCGCCTTCCGGCAAAAATAATATATTCCAAGATACCTAGCTCTTTAAATATTTCATATAAACGCCAACGGACAATCTTTTAACAAACCTTAACACCATCTACTGACAGAAAAGGTCAACATTTCTCGATAATTGAATTTTTCACTTGTACCCCTCGTTCCGGGGGGTTCAAATGCACTCTAATATGCTTTTGTTCAAATTTGGAAAACATTTGCAAAATGTACTCTGACATACTTTCGCCAATTTTTGGAGAAATGCTATGCTACTGACTTAATTTAATTGAGAACCTGACTCGTTTTTGCGCATTTAGATTCCTCAATTAAAAATAATAATCATCAATTTAAACAGATAACTTATTTGTATTGCATATCTGGTTGAGCCTGATCATTGATTCAAAATTCCACGGAACAGTGCTGAGGATATTGCGATTAAGGGTTTTGATGCCTTGGCCAAGTATTTATTTTGATTGGGATCCTGATTTATGTTAAAACATGATATAATACAGATTGTTTTACCAAGGTCTTAATTTAATTTAGTTTAATTCATTCAGATGAAGATAAATTTTATCTAGTTTTATTAAGATGTTTAATTCAAAATCTTAAAATTGCTAAGTTGAGTTTAAACATCTAGTAGCCACTTGAAAGCAAGTGATAAATAACATAATTAAGAAATTTTAAATTTTAAAATTATTTCATATCAGGAAATGCTATTTCGCTTTTTTTTTTCAAAACCAGCCATTTCTATAACAAAAAAGCAGAAAGTAGTGTTTTCTAACTGTCAAATGAGATTTAGAAAAAAAAAATCAAACCTGTCCACGTGGACATCCGAGGACGGGTTTAGGGTTTGCCAAACGTCCACGCTTGTCCACGCAGAGGAAGGAGGGGGTCTAAAATCGCATTTTTCTATCCACGTGGTATCTGAACGGCCCCCAAGTAAAAAAAAGCTTTGAATAGCGAATGACGACTCTGATACCGGAAAACCGTGCTAATTTTGGAGAGCCAAGACCACGTAGAGAAAGATCTCAGTGTGTTTGTTGTGCAAATGAACCTTCAAAATGCTAGTTATTTCCGACCGTGTAATATAAATTGTTTTTTTTTCTTAGCGTGTTTTACTGAATAGTTGCATTTCTGCCGCAGCATTTGATGGTGGCGCTTTTGGATTTTGTCCGTCGATTTCTGCAAGAGTTCCGAATCTTGTAATGGATAATTTTTGCTTCCGGTCTTCCTGGGCAAATTTTCTTGCCTCAGCCGGTTCCGCGGGCGCTTCCAGCTCCAACACGTGATCGACGCCCATCGCTTCCAGGAAAGCTCGAACACGAAAGCTCCAATTATGGAATCCTGGACCTCCGGTATATTGGGGGATACCGTGAGCCGGATTGTTCGGGGTGCCCATAGCCTCTTGTAATTTGTGGTCCGTAAAGAAAGAACGCAGTATATAATACTCGACCTATTTTGGGATCTTTACAGTTTGGAGTTTGGAATTAAACTGACTAACTAAAGTGAAAAAAAATCAAGCTAAAGATTGCCGATTGCTTAGATCTCAACAAAATGATTTTGGAGACCAATTATAATATACAACTTAGTGAAACTCAATTACTAGCAATTTGAAAAATATTTTTTCTGGGAACCTACAAATATTCGGTTCAAATTGATTTGTTTTTATCGAGATTCGCTTGTTTGCTTTGGAACTTGCTATCCTGGTAAAATTCTCCGCCTCTGGTGGAAACGGCACTGGTATTGAATCCGGGACAAGAAAAAAAAACAATGTGCAACTAGCTCGAACGCAATTTTTAATTTTTCCGGTATAGAAAAAAAAAAACGAGTGGTGCGCGAGCGCTCAAGAGCCGCTCATTTGAACCGGTTCTTCTAAAATAACGAACTACCCGTGGCCGTGCTTCTTAAAAAAAGATCCCGTGACCCGCCGCTGAACACCGGTTGAAATATTTATCGCTGCAATATGCAAGAGCGGAGAGTGGAGATCCGTCCGTTCTTCGAATCAAAAGAACCCTGATTCAAACGAGTCACACGCAGACCCTGGCAATCTCTCTTTTTCACCGGAGCAGTGAGTATTGCCTATTCAGAGAAACATTGGATTCACGCAACGGCTGTTAGACCCAAAATTTGACAACCGTAATTTGACAGCTCGATTGATGGGCTGCATTTTTGTCAGCACACTCATTTGGCGCAACACCTTAAACTTGTAAAATTGAGCCATTATTGCGAAACCGAGATCTGTCAAAAAAGTGTCGTTTCATCGAGTCAATTTTACACATTATTTAGAAAAGCTGGCTTATTAAATAAAGTGTAGTTTCTTAACTTGTCATTCAGAAAATAAAACTCTTTCTGCCGTAACCGATCTCGTTCGACGATCCAATGAATCGGTTAATGCTGAAAGACGACCAGCTGAATGAATATTTCCCTATTCTATAGCACGAGCATGAAAATTATACCCTGCCGAATACAGAAATTCAAAACAAACTGATTTGTTTTTATTATTTTCTTTCCATCCTTCTGACACTTTAAAAGGCTGCCATCGCCATGCAGAGCGGGCTTCCAAAATAATGTATAGAATTTACATGCTACATTTACATGGGCATCCGCAGCAATCGCGAGCAAAGTAAAAATGCTCACGAGTTTGATCACTTCTATACCGCACCGGGGGTTAGTATGAAGGTGAGCAAAATAGGGCCGTTGCCGTCGGGACCGACAAAATCACCAAATTTGCTCACTAGAAAGGGGCGAGAGCAATCATGCACTTAAAAAATTTTACCGTTTTAAGCAGAATTAAACAAACGACGTTGCAGCGTGTAGATGTTTGTTGATTTCTGTTTAAGAAAAGAATTGTATGAAAATTAAAACTGAGGATGGATTCATTTTTGGAATAACCAGTTGAATTCGCAATTTCGATACAGTTTTCCGTGTTAAAAGTTCAATTTATCCAAGAATTGAACTAGAAAGTGCAAATGCTGGTTCTAGTGGTGAGTAATTTATTTTGTATTTTATTGTTTTGGACTTTTTTCTACCTTTGAATATTGATAACATTTTTTCCTTTCTCACTCTATTTCAGATAAACAAACTCGAAGCATCGTATTTTGTGACCAAAAATGGTTATTGCTCCTACAGAGAAAAGTTGGATTTTTGCAACTCTTCCAAAAGAAGAAGAAAAACTACCGCAAGACGTCAAAGCTGTTGCACTGAAACAAACAATTCAGATTATGTTTATGAGTTTTTGCGGGCACAAAAAAAAAAACCATTGTTTAAAAGTCAATTATGAATGATGCAGTGACATTTAAAGTCTGCTTCATTTAATATTGGAACAAATTCTTTTGCTCATTGTGGCGCTCCTAGTGGACGGATTTGGAAACTTTTTTCACCCACGTGTCGGGAAATTCATTACCTTTCACCATGTATTTATGTCATAACACCAAACGATAGCATTTTGTAAACAACCGCCATGGAAGCCGAACGGAGAGATCAAATTGTACACAGTTTTCTTGAAAATCCATTGTTGTCGGCATCGAAGCTAGCTAAACAGCTTGAAATGCCCAGAAATACCGTATGACGTGTTATCAAGCAGTACAAGGAAACATTGACGACGGCTCGGAAGCCGCATTCGAAGCGTCGGAGTGGAACTGTCGACCGGAAACTGCGTGGGAAAGTCATCAAGGCCGTCAAGAGGAATCCCAATCTTTCAGACCGCGATTTGGCCAATAAGTTCCAGGCCGCTCACAGTACGGTGCGACGAATTCGTCTCCGGGAAGGAATAAGGTTTTTCCGAGCCAGCAAACAGCCAAATCGGACGCTGAAGCAGAACAATGTGGCCAGAATCCGTGCTCGAAAGCTGTACGACCAAGTGCTGACCAAGTTCGACGAATGTAATGTCTGCTTCATTTAATATTGGAACACAAACAATTGCGTGTAGTTCAGTCATTTATTAACGAATTCATAATTTGTTTTTCATACAAATGTAGCATTTTCTTTACTCTTTCATAAAAAAAAATTAAAAAAATTATTCATTGTTGTTTCGAAGAAATTCTCGTACTCGTACTCGTAAGAAAACTGTGCACAATTTGATCTCTCCGTTCGGCTTCCATGGCGGTTGTTTACAAAATGCTATCGTTTGGTGTTATGACATAAACACATGGTGAAAGGTAATGAATTTCCCGACACGTGGGTGAATAAAGTTTCCAAATCCGTCCACTAGGAGCGCCACAATGAGTAAAAGAATTTGTTCCAATATTAAATGAAGCAGACTTTAAATCCGTTTTCAATGCATTTTACCAATTCTTATATGATTGTTGGGGGTGGACTGTATTTGCGGCCTTGGCTAACAACCGCTGTCTGCCCGCTCCCCCTGTGGGATTGGGCCCGAACTTGACAACCCCCTGATATTGTCGATATTGGGAAGTGGGGAGTGTTAAGTGATTTCGGTTCGGTGGGGTTTGCTTGGCAAAATTAAGTCAGCAAACATTTAATCACAGTCTCAATGGCGTCGTTCAAGTGAAATGACTGTCTGGTGTACGTGGTTTAATGGTGGTAGAAAAGCCAAAGTGGCGAAAATTTTTCAATTGGAACAAGTGGTGTGGTGTTTCTATTTGAAAGTTGAAATATTGAGAACAATATCGAATAAGCGTTAGATATTCATTGGGAATTGTGTGGGAAGGGCACATGAAATCGAGTGAAAAGCGGATGATTTCGTTTTGAATGACTTTACAGATGGTCAGGTGTGAGCGAGAAGTCGGCTCTCCGTTCAGAATGGGAACATGGAGAATATACACCAGGAGAAAGGAGACAGAAGATAACTACTTTGGAAGGAACAAACGTGGAACTCGGTGAGATCATTCCAATTTAATCTCTTTATTTTCCCCCTTTTCCCTTGGCTCTCTCGCTCTAGATGAGATGTTTATTTTCGCTCATGCGATGTTTTTGAGTTTTGGTGGTGTGCGATTGCGCCAGGAAAGATGTTTAGAAAATTTGAAGCACAACATGATGTAAGGGCTTACAAAAGTTGAGATGACATGCGTTGCGTAAATAACAAGAAATCTAGCGTAACATTTCATAAGGGCGAAACTAGCAGTTAGCTCGAAACGAGAAAAACGCGTTTGAAATTTCGGAACATCAAATCAAATCCTATTTAAAAAATCGACCACTTTTTGTTCAACAAATTCAATAAAAGGGGATATTCACTTATTGTTCGTTGGTTATCAAAATCTTTAACTTTTTTCACTAAATTTCACAGATTTTCGAGTTTCGTCTTTTTTTGTTTTCGATTTCAGTTACGCCTGCAAGTTTCGCCTAATTGATCGGCCGTTTTTGTTTTGGTTTTGAAGTTTCGCTCATAGGTCGATTCACGCACGGCCTGACCTCACTGTTTTTGACATTTCGCGATTCCTGTTTTGATTCCTTATTTTCCAATTATACACACTTAGGGAGCAAAACAAATATTTGGGTCCTCATTTAATTTTCATTCACACGGATTTAGCAATAGTTCTCAGCCCAATTTTGGGATAAAAACAAAATTAAAAAGGAAATTAGTTGTTGAGAAATTAGGTGTTTCTAGAATCAAATAATGAAAAATCAATCATTTTGTTTGTAAATCCAGATGGAAACAGTAATATTGGAAAAAATTGATTTAAACTTTAAAGTTAATCTATCCGACGTTATTGTTATTCCTTGAAAATATCATATCGTAACAATTTAGAATAGTTCAGCCTTTATTTCAGTATGTTTACCGGTTAATTTTCCTATATTGGATTCTTCTTTCCCTGAATAGTGTTGTTGTACAAGTATGTGTATTTCTTTACAGTTTCCGGTCAAAATAAAACAAGAAACTTCAGAACATCCGCACATCCGAATTCTTCAGAAGCTTCCACGTTTTGACATTTGTTGGGATTTTTTGTTTCAAGGCGCTGTCCCAGAATATTCAATGCAAAGCGGGTTGGCCTAGAAGAAATGTGATGAAAACAGGGCTTTAAAAACATGTTGTAACATTTTGATAAGCAAACTTCCTTTTCGAAATTCTTAAGAATTTTCAACTTTCTGTTCATTCCCGGAGAGATAACCGTTAGAAAACAAAAAAAATGCGCTAAATTTAGTTCATAAAATGGGACTTGGCTTTTAGCATTCCTCAAATTGAGTTTTGAGTTAAATTTCTTGACCGTGCAACTACACGAAACATTTCGCCGCTCCCCATTTCTCGTTCGTGAAATTTTGTAAACAGGACGTGCGAACTGTCATCACAAAAGGGAACATACGTCATTGTGAATCGACCCATAGGTCGATTCACGCACTGCCTGGCCTCACTGTTTTTGACATTTCGCGATTCCTGTTTTAATTCCTTATTTTCCAATTCTACACGCTGAGGAAACAAAGCAAACATTTGGGTCCTCATTTGATTCTCATTCACACGTTCTTAGAAAAAGTTCTCAGCCCAATTTTGGGATAAAAAAATTAAAAAGATAATTAGATGTTTTAAATATCAAACAACGAAAAATGAATAATTTTGTTTGTGAATACAGCTGGAATAAATGGACTTAATTAAAAGTTAAACCACTGACCACTAACTGGACACACGATTTCGATTTTTAGCGCTGCTCGAAAATTACCGAAAATATCGATACCAGTAGAATTTTCATGCTCGAATTGCTGCCGCGCAATATCGACGATAGAAGGCTTCTAGCCAAAAACTGAGAGGAATTTCGTTCTATAAGTCTCATGTTAGTGTGAATAGTGGTTAAACTATCTGACTTTATTTTGTTCCTCGAAAATACCATATCGTAAAAATTTATAATAGTTCAGCCTTTTCTTTCGGAATGTTTACCGGAGAATTTTCCTATATTTGATTTTTCTATCCCTGAATAGTGTTGTCGTATAAGTATGTGCATTTGTTTTACAGCTTCCGGTCTAAATAATACAAGAAATTTCCGGACAATCGATTCGGCACATTAGAATTCTTTAGAAGTTTCCACATTTGGACATTCGATGGGATTTTTTGTTTCAAGTAGACGCGCTTTCCCAGAATATTCAATGCAAAGTGGGTTGGTTCAGAACAAATGTGCAGAAGAAGGGGTTTGAAAGCCTTTTGTGAACATTTTAATTAACAAACCTCCTTTTCGATTTTTTTTAACGAAATTTCCACTTTCTGTTCCTTTTCAAAGAGATAAACATGAGAAACCAAAATATGCGCTAAATTAGAATTCACAAAATGGAACTTGGTTTTTTGCTATCCTTAAACTGAGTTTTGATTTAAATTTCTTGATCGTGCAGCTACACGAAAAATTCGCCGCACCCCATTTCTCGTTCGTAAAATTTTGTAAACAGGACGCGCAAAGTGTCACCACCTGGGTTGCCAGGTGCCCAGATTTGTCTGTAAAACCAAGACTTTTGACCAGGGAGGTGGCAATCTAGTTCTTCTTTCGAACTAGAATCTTTATCTTTTTTTTCTATCCATCGGGAGAGACGTTTATGGTGTTTTCCTCTCAAAGCAGTACGAAGTCTCAAAAGTCAAAATTTCAACCAATAAGGAATCAGAATGATTGATGTGTTAGTGGGCTATCAACCATACTTCTCTAGCATTTGACATTAAGTTCGTGTCCTTGACAGCAAAATGTCAGGTTTGTTATGGGCCCACAAAATCGTGGGCCCGTAATTTTGATGGTTGTCAAATTCAATGACAAAGGATAGAGATGCCATCTCCCTGCTTTTGACCCTTCGTCCAGATATTGGCCAGACACAGATTTTGCCGAGATTTTTGCTCAGAGTGCCCAGATTTCACAGACTTTCTTGATTGAGTGATGAAATCAATATACATGTATCGGATTTGATCCGTAAGTGCCATTTTAAACTTTATATCTCGCTTGTATTCATGTATATTTGACTACTCATTCATTTAACTTTTTTTTAAAATAAGATCGGTATGGTACGTGGTAGGAAACAGTGTTAGTTAAATACTTCTTAACTCAAATAACACGAAAACAATACACCCCCGCATTGTCAAAATTCTGGTTCAGTACAGAATTTGTGGTCTTCCTTGTGCACAGACACACACAGACTTTTTTTCAAAATTGCCCAGATTTTTTATCCTCAACACCTGGCATCCCTGGTCACCACAAAAGGGAACATACACGCTAGAAATAATTGAACCATTTACGAATCAAAAATAACCATTTTTGACCTTTTCCCGGGAAATGTCATTTTATGAGTTCTCCATGAGAAGTCATAAAATGACTTTTAAGGGAGAAGTTCCAATATGGTTATTTTTCAAACGGATGGGATTCTGAAGGAGAAGTTGAAAAATGGTTGTTTTTGAATCATAATGCAAAATGAGGGAGAATGTTAATGTAGAAATAGTTCAAATCGGTTTTTTCGCAAAAAAAAGATAAAATTTAAAAAATTTTATGTTTTTCACATCATTTTATTTATTTAATAATTTTTAAGATGTTCTTAAAAAAAATACAGAGAAAAGATGCAACGATTTTTGTTGTGAATCGGCATCGAACCACTTACTTTCACTTCTCTGTGCTTTCACTGTCCCGATCCTTTGGCTCTGCTAGTGATTCGGAAAAATAGGATCCGGGATCGCAAAACATAGCCAGGAACGATAGGGACCGGTAAATGCTTTTCCGGAAGAAGTCCAAGTAGAACATTTTGAGGGTATTCTGTTGAGCTCCTAGCGGATGATCAGCACCAACAGCACTAATCCGTTGTTCAGCGAGGTGTTTCCAACACTCCACAGCCGGATGATGTTTTTCCGGCAGTCTGACCCCCCAAATAGTACGGAAAATTACCGCATACCATCAAATTATCTTGGTGGAACAATTGCGCAGCACCTGGTCGGATTAATATTCAGCTCCCGATTATCTGAGGATCCTCAGATTTCGGCATCCTATTATAGAAAGGAAAAAAAAAACCTTCATCAGACTCAATTCCGAATATAACCAATAATTGAAGACTTACCTTACTGGACCAAAGGATGTTCGTCGGATTATGATTCCTAAATGGCAACTGGCATCCAGATCATGGATAGGAACTTGATATTCTAGCTGCTGTTTTCACTTTTCCGCTGCATCACACCAGCTATGGGTATATTCGGTTGCTCCAGCTGAGTCGTATAATCCGAAGCCAGCTCCAGAGTCACATTAGGTGGAATCCAGTACAGCTAAACGGGCTTATAAGCTCGCAAATCCTGCATTTGCAGTTCCGGCAAACTTTCCACATTTCGGTATCCTATTAGGGGGAAAAAAATCTTCATCAGACTCAATTTCGAATATAAAATACAATTGACGACTTACCTTTGGACCAGAGGATGTTCTTCGGATCATGTTCACTACTAAGTGGAAGAAAAGCTTGAATTTCTTTCTTCCATGCAGAACGCACCCGGCTGCAGAACAAATTACTTTCAACATGGCGGCGATGAAATGGCGAAATTTTCAACCATCTTGTGGGTTTCATTTGAGAACTACCAAAATGGTTAAAATTTCATAGGAAAAAAATAATAGAAAATAACCATATTGGAAGTTCTTCAGCAAAAAACAAAAAATGGTTATCTTTCATCCGTAAATGGTTAAATGAAAACGAGCGTGTACGTCATCGTGAATCGACCCATTGGTCCTGCACGCAAAAACTAATTAGGCCGTTTTGTCACACACGGTCAACTCAGTTACGCCTATTGGCCCTACACGAATAGAAAAATTCACCCCATTTTGAATAGGCGTAACTTCACGTTCCAATGAAAATGCATCAATAGAAAGTTTCGCCTAATTGAATTTTATTAATTTTTTGAAAGTTTTAAGTGATTTTAAGATGAAACCGCGTTAATTAGGTAAAGTGCAACCGCGTACATCCGGAATGACCGTTAACTCGATTTGTTTACATTTGGCAGTTTCGCCCTTTTTAAATGTTACGCTAGAAATATTATCGCCATGCTCTGATTGATCATTCCGTAACAAATTTTACAGATTACAGATTGCAAAAAAATAGCTGTAGATTAAGAGGCTTATTGAATTAGAATATGTGAATGATGATTATGTCAAGTTTTTTTTTTTTGAAAATTTTCAATTAGAAATTTAGATCATTTGAAAAAAAAAAACAAATAGAAAAAGTTAGTTAAAATTAGGAATAAGTGAAAATTGAAATAACTATAAATCATGCTAAAATTGAAAATGTTATCGGTTCATTACAAAGATCAAGGCTTTTTCTATCAACACATATCGTCGTTTGTTGAAATGTAACAAGAATTGAGCCTAAAAACGCGTTTCTTCGATCATTACTCTGGTTGGTATTTTGGACCACCAGGTTTCTATTTTGGACCACCCTCTGGACCTATTTTGGACCACCCTTAAACTAAATAAGTCTTTTTTCTAAACTTTGCTATATTCAGTTAATCTTGTCTTTTCTTATTCTTGTACAAAACTTAACTTTGTTTGCTCGATGATAATAGAGTGAAAACAGAAAAACTTCTCCGTTATATAGTGTGTTTCAAATGTTTTGAAATTTCTGACAGCACACTGCAATCTCGGCGAAGTTTGTGCTGCAGTTTTGAAAAATCTTACTTTGTCTTACCAGGGGGGGAGGGAGGGTTGAAAATTCCCAAAATCGTGCTTACGTAATTAGTGAACGGCCCCTATGGCAGCTCATTGCACCGATCACCGCTCTACCTTGTCCCACACTACAGAGGACGCTTTAAATGTAATTAAAACTAATGTATTAATGGAAGTCAAATCGCTTGGTATTACGATTTGCAATTTGGAAGACGAGCTTAAAACATTTGCCTCAGAAATTTCTGCGTATCAAAAAAATACTCCACCAATTACTCCTCCTGTCTCTCATCCAAGCTTGGAACTTGAACTGACAATTGCTAACAGTTCTGACAACTGCGGTTGGCGCCTCCTGGGTTCTAAAAAAGTGTGGCGTTCAGACTGGACTGACTATGACGCGCGTAAATTACGCTATGTTCAGCAGCAAAAGGCTAGAGATAAAGCATTGAAGAAAAGGAAAGCCAATAAAAAAATTGGGAATCTCAGCAACAAATCCAAGAACAACAACAGCAACAATTTACGTAATTTAAATAGTAACAACGCCCGAAATGAGGAGCACACCTTCAACTATTACAACTACAACAATGCCAACAACAATAGAAACAGCAACATAGACCAGGATACCCCTTCATGTAGTTACAGCGATTACAATAGTGCCAGGATCCCCCACATAAATCATCAACCAGTTATCAACTCTCTGCTTCCGGATAAAAAACTACTAGCAGCTGCAAAAGCAACATTTTCAAAACCTCAGCGTGGCATAAGGTTCCAACGTGGTGAAGTACTGAATCCATATCCGGCAGATCATCAGCATGCACGAGTAAGCACGGTCTCGACGATAGGAAATCCAGATTTGGCGCGCTCGCCCCAGAGGCCTTCTCCATGTCAAGCGTGTGCATGTAGGCATTCGTGTTTTGCCAGGATCTGACGGGCCCCTTGGAGGACAACAACGATGTAGTTAGGTATGATATGAAAAACTCTGCTTGCAAGAAAATCAATTCCTCTCTATGCGACAGTAAAGAAATAACAATTTATTGTCAAAATTTTAATAGAATGAAAAGTGCCTTAAAATTAAATGAAATTTACAGGCGTGTAGCTGCTTGTAGCTACCCTGTAATATTAGCAACTGAAACGAGTTAGGATTCTTGCGTTAAAAGCTCCGAAGTCTTCGCTGATAAATTTAATGTCTATAGAGACGATCGTGATAAATTGTTATCCGACAAGAAATCCGGGGGTGGCGTTTTAATTGCAATTTCTTCTGATTATGAATCTGAAGAAATCCCATCTAATAAACACAAGGAATTTGACCATGTTTGGGTTAAATCCGTGATAGGAAATCAAGTTCACATTTTTGGATCTGTGTATTTTCCCCCTGAAGGTGCCAAAACTGAGTCCTACAAAATGTTTTTAGTATTGCTGATAATATAATTTCAAAATTCGAGTCTGACGCCAATGTTCACATATATGGCGACTTTAATCAAAGTGCTGCTGATTTTATTGTAGATGACCAAAACGAATCTCTTTTGATTCCAATAATTGGGGAAAACTCAACACTTCTTACATTATTTGAAAAGAGTTCTGAGATTGGACTTAATCAAATAAATCACGTACGAAATCAGAATAACTGCTACCTTGATTTATTGTTTACTAATATGACGGATGATTTCTGTGTGATTGAGGCACCAAATCCACTTTGGAAAAATGAAGTATTTCACTCTGCTATTGAATATTCCATTTTCATTCATGACAACGCCACAATGTCGGATGACAATTTATCTGAACCTTATTTTGACTTCAAACATGCAATCTACGAACTAATTAAAAACAAATTAAACTCGATTGATTGGCAAAGTAGAATTCGTAGTTTATCAACACATCAGGCTGTAACTTTTTTCTACCAAAACATATTCGATATATTAGAGTCTGCAGTACCCAAAAAACGTAGAAAAAAGCCGAATAGAAATCCGAAGTGGTATAGTAAGAAGATACTTAATCTTAAAAATAGAAAGCAGAAAGCCCATAAAAATTATAAAAAAGATGCAAATGATATGAACCTCACAATATATTTGACTATCTGTGATCAACTAAATATAGAAATGAAAATCGCACACGAGGAGTATAATAGAGGAATAGAAAGTAATATCAAATCAGACCCAAAATCATTTTTCAGCCTAGTTAAAGATATACAGAAGTCTATCAATTTTCCGACAAAAATGCAGTTCAACGACAAAATCGGTAAAAATCCTGCGGAAATCAGCAACTTATTTGCTAATTTTTTTTCAAGATGTTTACACAACCCGTAATGAAGAGGATCGAGATTATGATTATTTCTCGTATCTCCCTGAATCTTCATTAAATATCACTGTTGATAATGTATCACCCAACGAAATTTTGAATTCTTTAAACACCTTAGACGCCTCTAAAGGGGCAGGTCCTGATGGATTGCCGCCTGTATTTTTGAAATCATTATCAAATGAGTTAGTGAAACCCTTGTTTTGGTTGTTCAATTCATCTTTAAAAAGCGGCATACTACCCCCCATTTGGAAAGAATCGTATTTGGTTCCGATTTTCAAAACCGGCAAAAAGTCAGATGTTAAAAATTATCGTGGAATTGCTATATTATCTTGCATCCCTAAGTTATTTGAATCAATAATTAATCAACACATTTTTTCTCAAGTTAAAAATGCAATCACTACTAAACAACATGGTTTTATTAGAGGACGTTCTACTTCCACCAATTTACTAAATTTTTTAAATTTCTCGATAAATGCCATAGATGAAGGGAATTATGTTGAAACATTATATACTGATTTTAGCAAAGCATTTGATAGAGTTGATATTCCTTTATTGCTTTTCAAATTATCTAAAATAGGTTTCAATCATAAATTATTAAAGTGGGTTCAGTCATACCTGCACGGAAGAACGCAACAAGTAAGATTTGAAGGAAATTTGTCGTCTGTTGTGCATGTTACATCAGGAGTGCCACAGGGATCCCATCTGGGTCCTTTACTATTTATTTTATTTGTCAATGATGTTGAACACATTTTAAATCAATTAAATGTTTTAATATATGCAGACGACATGAAACTTTTCATGAAAATACGTAAACCATCTGATATTGAATCCTTCCAAAGAGAAGTTGATAATTTTTATGTATGGTGTACAAAAAGCTTGCTAGAGATAAACGTAAAAAAATGCATCTCAATCTCATTTACCAAAAAGCGAAATGTAAGACAGGACACCATCACCATTGGTCAAAAATCTGTTGAAAGATGCAATCAAGTCAGAGACTTAGGAGTCATACTTGATTCTGAACTGACCTTTGTAGAACATTACAATAACATAATTTACAAGGCAAGTAATATGCTCGGGTTTATAAAAAGGTTTAGTTTTCAATTCAATGATCCCTATACCATCAAAACACTGTATGTAACATATGTTAGGCCCCTTCTTGAGTACTGCAGTGTTGTCTGGGCTCCATATCAAGGTACACATAAAGACCGTATTGAGTCAGTACAAAAACAGTTTTTATTATATGCTTTACGCAGGTTAGGTTGGAGCTCGTATCAGCTACCTTCGTATGAATCTCGATGTATGTTAATTAAAATAGATAGTCTTGATCAACGACGTGAGTTTGCAATGTTAGCTTTTATAAATGATGTTATTGGGCAAAGAGTAAATGATGCAAACCTTTTAGAAAAACTTAACTTTTATTCTCCCACTCGGTATTTAAGAAACAGGAATCTATTCTACATAAATAAACAAAGAACAAACTATGCCCAAAATGGACCTATAAATAAGATCATGATCTGCTATAACAAATACTGCACCTTAATTGATATAACAATGAACAAAAATGAACTGAAGAGAGTGCTTCTATCATAACATTATACTTATATAGATTTAAGGCAAACATGTAAAACGGTCTACGCAAATGATTGACGACAAATAAATAAATAAATAAATAACCTTTAGGATCAATTTTCAGAACGCAAATTTCCTTCAAGTGACCCAATAATAAGCTAAGAAAGTCTGACATCATCAACTCCGTGACATCAATTGATGCATTTTGTCTTCCAAAACCTTAGTGGATTTGGTTTGGCTTCAGTTTTTTATTAAACATAGGTTCAAAATGATAAAAAGTGCCAAAATTATGCTATCTTTTTAATCAACTGAAAACCAGGTTTTATCCGCTGAAAATTTCACAAAAAACAGTTTTATCTTCAAAACAACTGTTGTTCTTGGAAAAAAAAGTTATCGTTGGAGTAAATTTTTCAACATTTTTTTCAAATTGCATAACAACAGGGGCTAAAAAAACTAGATTTTTAGTACTTTTTCGCTTGTAAATTTTACACATTTCAACAATTTTTTCCCAAATTTTTAAACATAAATAGCTATAGTTATATATATTTTTGGTTAAATTTGTTTTAATATTAACGGAGATATTTCAATTGTTACAATAATTAATCACGTTGCATATTTGCCGATGTGTTATCGTTTTTTTTCCAAACTCCTACTTTAGACGGAGTTTATATTTCGTCTCTTCTACTTGACAAAGTATTTTTTTATCAACCCTGAATGGTTTTAACTTCTAGAACGAACTGTCAATAATTTTTCATGAAACATAAAAGAATGACCTAATAAAAAATAATTGGTACATGTCCAGTTTTCTCATGTTTAAAAGCTTTTTTAATCTGTAGGTGTTGACAACTGATTATCAAACATTTGCCATTAATATCGATTGTTAGATAAACGTGTTAAACCACGTCAAAAGTGCACAAAAATTAAGTAAAAACAATGACGGGCTTGGATTTATGCCGATTAAAGTGAACCCTGTCTAAAGGCGAGTTTGGCATTCAGTGAATTGATTAAATAAAATAATGCCAAAATTCCAAATTTCCTTTATGATAAGTGATTGAAATAGTGTGCATAGTTCTTTAATATCGTCGTTCAACGTCTTTTTACGTTCATTAACATTTAACAGCAAGTTTAATTCCCAGGTTATGTTGAGTGGTCCAAAATAAGTCCCTAAGGAATAAAGTAGAACCTATTTTCGACATGGGTCTAATTGCTATCAATACAAGTTTTTTTGGTTCTTCGAGCTTGAAAACTAATTTTCAAGTGTTTTATCATAGCTGAGAACATGTTTGTAGTTGTTAAATTCATCACAGCTATGCAGAAAACCTCTTGAAAGTTGACTCCAAAAACGGTACGTCCTCCTGAAATGGCCTTGATTCGGCCCAACTGTGAAAAATCAAAACTTCATTTTCAATTTTCTCTCCCTTATCAGCTTATTTGAGTGAATTTTTCGATACGATTAGAATCAAAAGTACTTTAACTATATTTGTTCGAAATTTTCATTATCAAAATGATTTATGAGAGAAATGTTGGAAAAGAGCTTCTAGGTGGTCCAAAATATGTACCCGGTCCAAAATAAGTCCGTTACCCTACTTGATCCTAGAAAATGATTTCTGCAATTTGTTACGCATCATCTTACCAACGATCTCAACTAAAAACGATATACAGTTCCACCACATTCAGTAATCATTAAAACTTTCAATAAGTGAAATCTGAATTTGTAGTAAACATTTATTTTTCAACTGTATTTGCCAATCAAAGTAAAAAATGAATCAACTGAAGCTTAAATTTTGTAGATCAGTTATTATAACCATTTTATATTCAACATTTATGTGATAACTACAACATAAAAGCTACAGTATTTATGCATTACTATTATATTGTTTGAACATTTATTTTAATAATTGTATGCTCTAATAATTTTTACCTTCCAGGTTTGTATCCTTTTATCAACAAAGATTTTTATTATGTTTTATAACCATATATTAATATAATTACATATTTCTAATATTTTGAGTAATTTTTCTTACTGTCAGATATCTATATTGTTATCTGTATTATTTTTATCTTATTGGGTATTTTTTAGAAGGAATGCATCTGGGGATAACCCAAAGGAACTATTGCAAGCGGAGTGGGTTGCCAACCATTGCAGGTTTTTGAGGGTTGGATGCCTTCCTTCGACGAACCATCGGCCGTGGAAGCCCTAGAAGAAATTCGAAGGAAAGCCACACAGACATAGGCAGGACCTTGCTACCGATGGGGGAACCATACATACATACATACATACATACATACATACTGCATCATTCATAATTGACTTTTAAACAATGGTTTTTTTTTGCCCGCAAAAACTCATAAATATAATCTGAATAGTTTATTTCAGTGCAACAGCTTTGACGTCTTGCGCATGATGCCTCTAGATATGGTGGTCTCTCTTTGGCAAAAAGTAGACGAGGGTTGGATGCGGAGGAGGAGCCGAAATTTGACAGCTGGCTGTTCGGCTGGCTGCTGGCTGGCTGGGATGCCAGGTGCTCTGATTTTTTGTAAAACACGAAGTTTTGCCAATCACCAAGCTATTGCTTAGACAAAGACTTCGCCTTGATTTTTGCAAATATAATTCATAGAATCGAAACAAAATCTTCCGGCTGAGCTCCGGGCTGGTAAGCAAAGCTGGAAGAAGTTGGACCTATAAACGACGGTGCCAGCTTTGTCGGTAGCGGTGAATAACATTAATTTTGCATTACTTATGACAAATTTATGCTTATTCAAAACTTTTTTCTTTCAAAAGCTATCTAGAAGCAGCAGAAAGTCATCGAATCGGATGGTAACATGGCGAGGCGTTACATTCCATCGTCCGAGAAGCGCCCTTCTGCAGGAACATCCGATCTTCATCGAGATGAAAAAGCTGCTTCAGGAGGACCCCCGTCTGTTGCCATCGCTGCTCCAGAAGATCCAATCGAGTAATCCGGATCTGATGGGTAGCATTTGGGAAAATCAGATGAAGTTTTTGGTACTTTTGAATGATGGGACCGATGAGCTGAAATAGGAAAATAGGCGCAACGTTAGGCGCCTGAGCAGCATGACGATAAGTCCGATGAGTGGGTTGGGGAATCAGTTCGATCCACTGCAGACTGTTGATTGTCCGGAATGGATTGAGCCCCTGAAGGATTCTGCAGGTGATGCTGTCCAATTGCTAGTCATCCTCAAGTGCAGCAAAGCTCCAGCTCAGCGCTGCTCGTGGGTGGTGGTGAAGGTACATTAACTGAATATGTTAATATTGAAAAAGGCTTAAGCAGTATTTACATGATGCAACAGTTATTTGAGAAAAAAAATTCGAACCATAAAATCGTTTATCATTTAATCATGAAAATTATCAATAGCAGAATTTATAGCATTCCTTTAGCAGAACCGATTTACTTTTATTTTCATCCAACACTTTTCGATTGGAGGGAAACAAAATAGCTCTTTGGATAAGGTAACAAGAATAAGGAACAAGCAACATCCGGTTTAGGGTTTTGGTTGTTTGTTCCACCCTTTAAGATCCTTTCTATCATAACGGTCAATGAAAAGTTTTTCTTTTTCGGAACATACGGATAGACCGAACTGTATTGTAATTATATTATAAAAAAGTGTTTAGAATACAAATTAATTCATTGAATATACTCATATCATTGCTTTTTTTCCGAAAACTCAATTTAAATATAATAAAATAAACTAAACCCCAGTACGGTTTTGAATCTTTTGATCTTTCGTTTACGATTGGCTTGTGCACATACACACTTTTTTGCCATCTGATTTTTTATCTCTAACACCTGGCATCCCTGGACCCCTTTTTTCGTAAACACTACAGCCAGCTGTCAAAACTTTTTTCAATATGGCGGAATGGCGATTTGGCATATGAGATCACCATATATAGAGGCATCATGATCCTAACATTGCACGGAAAAACTCAGCTACTCATTAAATGTGTTGTAAATATACCTTCGTTTTAACTTAACACCTGATACTCTTTTTATGTGCATCACCAACTCAAATTTGAGTTGCCGAAATACAGAAGTAGCTAAAAAATTAATGTCGTTTAGGCAATTCTGTATAAAAAGTTGTTGTTGTTGGAATTTCATTGAAAAGGGATGCCAATTGCCAAAGCAAATTGCAAAAGCTTTCCGAGGTCGATGGTGGCAGTAAGTTACCACCGCAAGTTAAAACTGAAAGAATTTCGTTTTGAATTGTTTCTGAAGTCGCTAAGTTGAAACATAATTTGATTGGACGTTTGCTGATTGTTTTTATTTTTGGGTTCCGATTAATTTAAATATCGGAAATCGACAAAATAATCGGGTAAGTAAATGATTTTTTTTTAAACTACTCCCGTTACATTTCCGCCGTTGAAATTTGAAATTATAAACTGCGATTGTTTTCTATAATCTCTTATAGTGTTCGACAAGCGCCGCCGTTCTCAAGTTAAGATTCGCTGAACAAGGATCAGGAAAAGTTTTTGATGCATAAAGCGACGAAAAGGAAAACGATCCAAAAATAATGGATTTCCTCATGATACCTAAAAAAATTCAGAACTCGCGGAAAATATGACCTGGATGGAAGGCGCTTATAAAAACTATACAGGTTAGTAAATGTGGGGTTTTTGTCAGTCTCTCCAGTCTTGCAACGCATGCGAAGACTCATATTATTTCAATAAAATAACTATGTAAATCACTTTATTTGTAGGCTACGACTCCTACCGATAGTGCGGATGAAGAAAAACAGGATCGGTTTTTTTTCTACGTTGACTATCGGAGCGTAAAGATGAGGTGTGAAGCGAAGCGGTGTAACAAGTCTGTCGGGCGTAACGATGGAACCATAAATCAATTGCTGGAGGATACGTTCGACGGGCACCGGATAATCATGCAAGAACGATCCGCCAATCATGGCCAAGTGCTTTTGAATTTAGAATTATTATTTTGTTTTATTTTAATATCTAAATATTTTGCAATGTAATGTACTATTGTTAAAATGTATATCTATAAATACAGATGAATAAGCTTGTAAAATTATTTGAAAGAAATCCAATCCTTAAAATTAATTTTGGGTGCAAAAACTTATTATTGAATTACTGGCATCCCTTCAAAATATACAGAATTGACTAATCTGGCTGAAAGCTCAAAATGAATAAAAGCTTTTTGCTCACGCTCTGCGTAAAGCGCCCAAACATAAAACTAAGTGGAGACAGTTGAGCTTGAGCTTGAGCTTAGACAAACCGTACATTTCAGTAGTTGCTACTCCGTGATTGACAAGAACCATCAAAGTTGTACATAGATCCAAATAAATGGGGCTTGGGATTAGCTTACCATTTTCTGTGTACACGTTTCGAAGGTTCCTTATCTCATATGGTCAATAACGGCGCCGGCCACGTCCTTACGGTTTATCGAGGAAAGGGAAGGATTGTTAGTTCGACTTCCGTTGCTACTAGAGACCGAATACACCTCTAAATCTCCACGATCGTCTCAGGAAGGATGGTTTGTTAGTGGGGAAGGTAAATAAGATCTGGATTCCCTTTGGGAAGGGATGCGATCAAAGCAAAGTTAAATATTTAATGATCCAACGACAGAACCAACTCACGCACACACACGCGCGCACACACATGCACACACACGCGCGCACACACATGCACACACACATGCACACACACATGCACACACACACACAAACACGCACACACACACACACACACACACACACACACACACACACACACACACACACACACACACACACACACACACACACACACACACACACACACACACACACACACACACACACACACATCATCAAATTTCTGTAGCAGAAGCATTTTTTTATTTCGATTCCTATATTGAAAAATTATATTCCATGCTTTGAAAATCTGTACCTAGCAAAAAATTAAACTGCCAATTTGAATAAGTTTCCTTGTGTATAAACTTGTACAAAAGATTGTATTCGATATTACTATCCTTGAAATGTTTCTATGAAATATTTCAAAGCTTCTGTCATTCTGTACTGTAAATCTAAATCCAAAATTTAAGTTCGAAAAAGTTAATGAATTATGTATGTACTAACTAATAAACAATGGACTTATCTTGTAATCTGGATAACTCTCGTGTAGCCTCAGGAGGATCACGTCTATAAAATAGCCCTCTCGTTGCTGTTCTTAGGTGAATCTTGAGGGCAGAACACCAGCCCTCTGCACTTCTTCATTTAGTTTAAAAGCGAAAAAAACACTGAATTTTCCGACTTTTCGGTGAAACTCCACTTTCTCGACACAGGAAACAATAAATCACTAAACTTAAGGACAAAATCGAACAATTTGCGGCCCTTTTTCGAATATATTTTCAAAATTTTATCTGCACTAGCACTAAACAAATGTTTACACTCTGGCAGTGTTGCCTCTCCCATAAAACTAAGTGGAGACAGTTATCTTTAAACTGTATGAATTTTTATACAGAATAGAGTAACTTTGTTTACCGTGTGCATTAATGTTGGGGAATTTGGCCCATTTAAATTATGCAACTAGAAACCAGATAGAAATTTTGTCATCATTTAAAATTGATTAAAAAAGTACTATTTTTGTTTGCCTGATATTTATTCTTACAAAACCACGCGTCATTTTAAAAATCTCTTTTCCACAATAATTTTTCTAAACTTTCCACTTTATACACTCACATTCGCCGTTGTTTGTCTTGAAGCGGCAGCTTGGACGACAAATCGATCGATGTTCCTGTCTGTGAGACCTATTCTGGTTCCAGTAATTTTCAGCCGACAAACATTTTGAACCCCTTGCAGCTGCTGCAGGATCATGTTTCCAAACGCCTGATCCTCCTTACTGAAGAATACCTACTCAATTCTTAATCGAGCGCCTCGATGACCTGTAGAGACGATGACAAAAAATAAATATATTCGACTTTTGTTCACATTAACAGAATACTCACTTTTTCCTTCAAGTTTGAAAAAATTGGAAAAATAAACAAATAAGTTCTTCTTTTTACAAAATCTAGTGGATTTTCTTTTTTGCTTCTCTCGTCACAATGACAGCTATCATTTACATTGCTTAAAAGCTCTGTGGTACTACTTCAGATGCCGATATACGGCCTTTTTTGGGGCCGTTATCGAACAGGGCCTAACATTCCTCCCTTCTAACTTCAGAACACGATGTATGGTTCCAGACGGGAAGGCATCCGGATGGTACGCCGCGGTCTGACCCGTTCAGGAACGCTTGAAGATTTGGGTTCGTCTACTTGTTGAGTTTCGTCTGATTCTGCGTCCTCGAAATCTTCAGGGGATCCTCCAAAAACCCGCAGCTCGAAGCGCCCACAGTAAGTCGCATAAATGGCGTCAACTCGGAAGCGCCCTCGCTGGCTGAAATAGAAGCGGCAATCAAGGACATGAAATCCAACAAAGCCAGATTACGCCTGATGGTGGTACCAAGAAGTACATCGAAACCCGGATCAGAAAAGCCCGATTTGCGTTTGCGAGTCTTCGAAACATCTGGCGGTCACGCCAGATCTCTCTACGAACTAAGATCCAAATCTTCAACTCAAACGTCAAATCTGTATTGCTGTACGGGTGTGAAACTTGGTGCACATATGCGGTGACGACGCGAAAACTGCAAGTTTTTGTGAATCGCTGCCTGCGGAACATCATCCGCGCTTGGTGGCCTGGCAACTGGATCTCAAACGTTGAACTTCATCGTCGGTGTCATCAAAAGGCGCTAGAAATCGAGATTCGGGAACGTAAGTGGAGATGGATTGGGCACACGCTGCGAAGAGATGAAAACGAGATTTGCAGAGAGGCGCTTGACTGGAATCCAGATGGGCATCGAAGAAGAGGCAGGCCCAAAAGCTCGTGGCGGCGAAGTCTAGCCGCTGAAATCCGCACAGTTGACGAGAACCTTGGCTGGCAGCAAGTGAAGACGCTGGCTCCGGATCGCCAGCAGTAGAGAACTTTTATCTCAGCCCTATGCGCCGGTCAATCGGCGCTGGACCCTTAGCAATGGCAAAATTCTCATGAGGTGATTGAAAAAATTCCGAAGGATCGAATTTCGGAATCAAAAAACATAAGCCTCGGCCCTGATGAGGAGTCTTATGAGAAGATATTAGGAGTGTTTTGGGACTTTAAAAATGACCAGATTAAATATAAATTAAATCTACCACTAAATATCCCTAAATTACCATCCAAAAGAGAGATATTATCCGTAGCAATGAGTGTTTACGATCCTTTGGGACTTATTTCCAACATTACCACTCAGTCAAGAATACTGATGCAAGAGTTATGGAAATTAGGAACTGGTTGGGATGAACCCATTCCAGTAACCTTGGCAGAGAAATGGGAAAATTGGTTGATTAGATTAAAACCAGTTGCAGACATAAAAATAAATAGATGTTATTCTGTTGCATCGAACATCTCAAAAAGGGAGCTTCATATTTTTTGTGATTCTTCAGAGACAGCATTTGCAGCAGTTGCTTATCTGGCCACCACTCACGAAAATGGAATTGAAGTGACAATTGTAGCAGGGAAAGCAAGAGTAGCTCCTACAAAAATTCTTTCAATTCCACGATTAGAACTGCAAGCAGCTGTTCTAGGAACAAGACTTGCGAAAGCAGTAAGAAGAGTTAAGAATTACATTGCACAAAACAACTTTTTGGTCTGACTCGTCGACAGTTTTGGGCTGGATCAACTCTGAGTCTCGAAAGTATAAGCAATTTGTTCAACACAGAATAAGTGAGATATTAGAATCAACAACGGAATCTCAATGGAGATACGTTGATACTCACAACAACCCTGCTGATGAAGGGACTAAAATTATAACAAAAAATTCTATTTGGTTTTCAGGCCCAAGATTTTTATCGGAACCTGAATCTAATTGGCCAAAACAAATAACGGGTATCTCAACAGAACATGAAATCAGACCTATGCATCTTATCCAAAATGCGATGGATCATAAGGTAAATGCTGAAATCAATTGGTGTTCTGATTGGACTCGTCTGAAGAGAGCCTTATGTGTTGCTAGAAAGTATGCAGACTTTCTTAAATCAAAGGCAAAAAATTCACTCTTCAATCCCACGATTAATGTGGTGGACATGATGCAATCTGAAAAATTACTGATCAGGAAGGCTCAAGAAGAAGCTTATCCAGATGAATTATACAATTTAGAAAATGGTTTACAGATCGATAATACCAGCTCGATAAAAAAATTGTGTCCCCTCCTAGATCGTGATGGACTAATCAGATCAGAGACTAGGATTATACACGCGACATGTAGCCCATATGCAGCTAAATGTCCGTATATATTGCCAAGATACCATGTATCTTTTCTTATTATGAAAAAATATCATGAGAACTTCAAGCATCAAAAGAACGATACGGTTGTCGCAGCACTGCAACAGAGGTATCATATCTATATATATATAAAAATGAATGTTTGTCTGTCTGTCTGTTCCCTATAGACTCGGAAACTACTGAACCGATCATCGACAAAATTGGCATCTGAGGGTTTTTGGGGCCGGAGATGGTTTCTATCAGTGTTGGTAAATTTCGCCCGTCACGCATGACCCGACTAGTTTTGTTTCATCAAACGACTGGCACTGTTCTCAATTGACGGAGCCTCACTACTCGCATGACGGATAAAGCACGACAACAATCAACATTTCTCCATCATGCGACTGGCGAAGCTCCTACACATGGTCAAATTTCTCCTGAGAGTGACTGGCAAATCTCTTCACACTTCGATCGGCTGTTGACGACAGGTACAACTAATTGAACGACTTGCTGGCAGAGAGCAACAATAGCAATAAAAAAAATGAAACGAGCTTGCTGGCAGGAGCAACAATAATAATAAATGCGTTTCTTTTTCGTCTTCGGTCGTCTTCGGCTTGCTGGCAGGAGTAACAATAATAATAAATGCGTTTCTTTTTCGTCTTCAGTTCGGTCGACGACTCGTTCGAATGCGATTGGTGAATGCTGACTATGATTTTTTTTTAGCTTCAAACGACTGGGGGTTGAATGACTGGCAAACGAAGTGACTGGTCGTTAAGGAACAGTCAATTGAGTTTGACGGACCAAGAGGCTCAACAGTCACAGTCATTTGACTAATGACGATGAATAATGCCAACCCTGGTTTCTATAATAGTTAAAACCCCATCCGACTGAGGGGGGGCTCTCATACAAAATTTGTAGTTTTTCGAAACAAATAAAGTCATGACATCCATTTTCTCGAGATTTCTTTTTCCTTTGGGCGGTTTGTTTTTCGTCTCCATGGTCGAGGCGTCGCAAACATACGTCGCGTGAGGATAGTAACCATGACATACCATTTTTTTCTACTTGATTCCTAGCTCATTTGTACAGCACACGGTTATGAATGACGACTAGATGTAACCAAGATTGACATTTTGCCGATAGAATAAAACGTATACATTATTTCTGCCAAAATCTAAAATTGAAAAGTCATGGCATCCATTTTTAGAGATTTTCTTTTCTTTGAGGGGTTTGTTTTTCGTCTCTATGATCAAGCAAACGTGTCGTCGCAAGTGGATAGTAACCAAAATATACTGTTCATTGGTCGCTGGAAAAAATCAACATTTAGGAGCCTGTTTCTCAACCAAGTACCTATATTTCCTATGCACGTGGGGGCGATATGCAACCAAGATGTGTTTTTTCTTGCTTTATTGTACACAGCACGTGGAAATAAATGACGCATAGATGTGACACGGATTGGTATTTTATCAATCGAATCAAAAGCAATTGAAAGATTTACAAAAATACTTCCATATTTGTTGTCCATATAGCATTTGTTGTCTAAAAAATATAAACTTAGTTCTGATGCTAATGAAATAATGGTATGACACTTTGCGGACAATTGAAAAAAAAAAATACTGAAAGTAAAGAATTTACATACAATTTTTTTACCCATTTTGCCTACAAGGTTATTTTTGAATCAAATTGATAACAGAAATATGAATAAGATGTTTTCTACAGAGGTAGATCGGAAAAATTTTGTTGAACATGTAAAAATGTACTTAACTGAAAAAGCAGATCAAAAAATCCGATCCAACACATGCTCTGATCAAGAGCCTTTTCTTTAAGTTAGATTAGATATCTAATATAGGACTGACGTGTTCATAAGTGAAAGGTATTAGTGAAATTAACTGATTTCTATTGACCAAAAGTGAGGGAATTCATTTTCCGAAAGAATTTTCATTCAAGGAACACTAGAGCGTGTTCAAACGTTCAACTTCTCTGTTTCAAAAAAATAAAAAAATATGTTTTCTTCTAAAAATTGTTACTTCGGCCCAAATACACAACTGAAACGAATTTAGAAATGAAAATGGGAGCTTTTTATTTTAAATAATTCTGAAAAAAAACATCGTACTTTTTGCTTACATATCAATTTAAGTACGTACTTAACATGAAAAGTATTTTTGTGTTACATGGCTGCATAAAAAAGACTTTTGATACTTTTTTGAAAAGTGAAACCTTAGAGGTGATATTCAACTGGAAACAAAATTTTTATGAGAAATTTTTAGTATACTTTTAAAGTGTTCAAAACAATATTCCCTCCTGTCAACTTACACGGTGGGGCAAGGATAAACGTCGAACTTTTAAGAAATTCATCTTCAAAATGATTCAATATGTTGGAAACACCAGAAGGGGTATTCCGAATGTTGAAACTGAAGCGGATATTTAAAATTCTTAAATGTCTTTATAAATGAAGGTCATTTGCTTTGAACAGCATTCGTTAAAAGTGGAATAAGAAATATAAATTTATACTGCTGGAATACTGCAGATATATCAATAAAACTTTATAAAACAAACAAACGGATAGGGTGAATGTACCCAATCTTGGCCCCTAAGGCATGGTTGACTAGATTTCCCATGATTGTAGTCTACCTGTAATGTGTACCTTCAAAAGTCCTTCGACAAATATGATTGCTTACTAGCCTGAAATGCAGTAAAAATATGTCCTTGCTTGAAAATGGTTGATAATTTAAGATAAACCTGATCAAACTTTCGATCGAAATGCTCCTTATTGTAGCCCCCGCGCCGAATTTTGGCCCTTTATGAGTTCCTTAAATTGGCCGTCTCTAGGAAAAACTTGCCTCACTAATACAACAACAGCCCCCACGATTTCATTGAAAATATCCCGGAAGGAAGCACATCAATGTTCTGTATTGTTTTCAAAAAGTCGGAAGTACGAAATGTCAATCAATTTTTATAATTGATATTTGCATGTAAAATTATAATCTTTCGTCAAAAAGCATTACTAGTTTATTTCAGTTTTTGTGTATTCATAATTTCTATTATAAGTTCCAAACTATGGCATAAACATAACATAAATATGTTCATTAATCAAGCAAACAAATCGTTTGCTAAATCTGTAACATGCAATCATGATAGATATGTTTCCAGTGAAGTTAACAGGGTAACATAAGATAGTAAATGTTCATATTTTTTTATTCCGCTCCCATAAAAGGAGGACCGACATTTTAAAAACTATTATGATCGAGGCAAGAAGCAAGCTAAAGCTAAAGCTTAAGTCATCGAAAGATTCTTTTAATCATACATATTCAAAATGTCGCCCTTAGGAATTTTCTAGCAATCGTTTGCGTACACCGGGAAAGCAAAACAAGACAAACTTTCGCTCACTCCAGCCAGTCTGATAGAAATAGATTGCATCTCACTCATTCGTTTGGAAACTATAGGCAATGGAAGCGAACAGCAAATTCAAAAGCTGGCTGAAATTCGTGCTGCATCCCACTCGCACTCATGCAAAATCATCACCCAAACTCGGCAGCGCTTCTTTCGCATATTCCTTTCCAACAGAGACCAAACGTCATCACCTCCTGCTGATGCACAGTGATCTATAATTAAAAACAAACTTGGTCAAAATATTATTTTTGATTTCACATGAAACTGCAAACAATAAAAATTCAAGTTCGTTACAACATAGTATTCCAACATTGCAGTGCAATAATTTTTTTTAAATAAACATAATATTTAGAGTGTCATAATTTAAGCTTTATAACAATTTCTTTCAAAGCGACACATATGCAGCAAATCAAATTAAATCAAAATACGTTAAACCTCATTTCCAAATGTGGAATTTTTTGGGTATGGATATAGTAACTTTAACATTGAGATCCAAGATATCAATTCGGATTCGGATCCGGTAAATTAATTTATTGAGAGGTAAATTTTATTGAGAAGAAAAGTTCTCGAAATTTACCATAAAAGAGCAGCTCAAATTGTAGCACTATAATTCCAACTAAGATGCCAAATAAGCTTGAGTTCACTTGAGAGATAAATGAATTAATTTTAGTCCAAAATACATTCATGATATTTTAAATTTATTTCAATCATTCATTTTACTTTTGACCGGCTTTTCAATTTCCAGACCACTGTGCACCGTCGGCCGACGAACGGCCGCCGGCTGCCGGCTGCCGACTGCCTGCTGATGTCGTGGATGAGGCATTCGATGGCCAGAACAAACAAGAGACCCCGGATGTTTTCGCCATCGCTCGAACGAGACAGGAAGCTGGGCCATCAATAAAACGTCCCAGATTGCAAGAACCACAACACAATTATAAGCAAAGGCAAACTGAGAAAACACCTGGGCAAGGAAGACGTTTCCGCTGCTATAGGTGCAACGGAGCATCCCATAACGGTAGAAAATGTCCCGCAATAGGCCAGCAATGTCGTAATTGCAAGGGGTGGGACCATTATGCCGCAGCCTCCCGTGGCAACAGAAGGAACATAAATGTATTCGAGAAGCGTAATAAACGCTTCGATGATATTGAGCAGGAAGTCAACTCCATATCATTTGATGACGTTCTGGTAAACTGCCGGGTGGGAAAATCGGGCCCTATTCGTTTTCTGATCGACTCCGGGGCCGATGCCAACATAATCGGAGGTTCGGACTGGAAAATTTTAAAAACACAATACCAGCAGGGTTTGGCACATCTTGAAATCACGCAAGATGTAATAACTCAGGAGCTGCGTGCGTACGCAAACCGTGAGCCTATGCTGATCGAAAGTGCATTTCGAGCAGCTGTTGAAGTTATTGGAAGTTCTAAACCGATAGTGCAAGCAGATTTCCTAGTCGTCAGTGAGGGTAGGCGATCTTTACTTGGGCGATCAACCGCTGGAGAAATGAACCTGCTGAGGGTAGGCCTTTCTGTAAACAACTGCGATGTAAGTAACTTGAAAATTTTCCCGAAGATGCCGGGTGTGATTGTAAAATTTAGCATTGATCTGTCCGTACCACCTGAGAAAAATGCTTACTATAATGTACCATCTGCATACCGCGAAGATGCCAGACGGCGACTACAGGAAATGGAAAATCAAGGGATCATTGAGCGAGTCATTGGGGCACCCAACTGGATCAGCGGTATGTCTGCCGTTCCGAAGGGCAAAAATGACTTCAGGCTTGTCGTGAATATGCGGTCGGCTAATAAAGCTATAAAGAGGGAGTATTTTCGACTCCCCTTAGTGGATGAAATGAAAATAAAGTTGCATGGTGCTAAGATATTCACGAAGCTTGATCTTACCAGCGCTTACTATCACTTGGAATTAAGTAAGGACTCCCGAGATTTGACCACCTTTCTGACGGAGAACGGGATGTACCGTTTCACTCGGCTAATGTTCGGGGTCAATTGCGCTCCTGAAATATTCCAGAGGGAAATGTCCCGCATCCTCGGGAATAAGAAGAATGTCATAACCTACATTGACGACGTGCTTATCTTTGCGGATTCTATCGAGCAACTTAGAACGAACACCTGCCGGGTACTTAAGATTTTGCGCTTAAATAACCTGACGCTTAATAGCGCCAAATGCGAATATGAGAGGACTCGCATCAAGTTCCTCGGACATGAGCTGGACGAGCATGGCTTCCATGTGGACGAAGCGAAGATTAAAGATATAAAAAACTTTCGCCCTCCGACAACAAGCTCTGAACTCCGCAGTTTCCTGGGCCTGGCTGCCTTTTTAAGTCTGCATATCAACAATTTTAGTGAGTTAACAAGCCCCCTTTGGGCAGCGTGTTCAGGGAAAACTTGGACTTGGGGAACCCAACAACAGAAGGCGTTTGAAGATGTCAAAAACAAGATCACACAATGCACCACTACCCTTGGTTATTTCTCGGAGCATGATAAAACGATACTGTACACAGATGCCTCTCCAATCGCACTAGGAGCAGTCCTGGTACAAGAGAGAGTTGGGCATTCCCCAAGAATAATAAGCTTTGCATCGAAAGCCTTGACTTCGACTGAAAAAAAGTATGCTCAAAGTCAGCGCGAGGCACTAGGGGCCGTTTGGGCAATCGAACATTTTTCGTTGTTCCTCCTCGGAAGGCATTTTATTTTGAGAACCGATGCGGAAGGCATAATGTTCATTCTTAACCGCACGCGTGAGAACTCAAAAAGAGCACTAACCAGGGCTGACGGATGGGCACTCCGCCTTAGTCCCTACAACTACGAAGTACAATTTGTTAAAGGACGCAACAATATCGCTGACCCGTCGTCCAGACTTTATGTAGGAACAGATGTCGCATTCGATGAAGAAAAGAGCCCCTGGGAAATAGCCTGCCTCAATTCAACCAAAGAGAATTTCCTTACAGAGAGCAAGATAAAAGAAGCTACGGAGAAGGATACAGTACTCCAAAAAGTCATCGTATCGTTGGAATCAGGGGAATGGACACCTGATCTGAACAAGTTTCGCTCTGTTGCAAAAGAACTTTCTCTACAGAACGGCTTGATAGTGAAGAATGGTTGCGCAGTAATACCAGAAACTCTGAAAGAACGCACTTTGTCGCTGGCACATGATGGTCACCCCAGAATAGCGAAACTGAAGAGTATCCTAAGGGAACGTGTATGGTGGCCGGGAATGGCAGCCGATGCCGGAAAATGGGTCGTATCATGCAAAACATGCGCAATGAACGGTATGCCCGAAAAGCCAACCCCGATGATGCGCATATTTGCCCCTCAGTCCGTTTGGGAAACAATTGCACTTGATTTCAATGGTCCATACATAAAACTAGGCGGAATATCTATTTTGGTAATCGTAGATTACCGGTCTAGATACCTTATCACTCGTGCAGTAAGATCAACCAGTTTCGAACACACCAGACGAGTCCTCGAAGAGGTATTTGACAGGGAAGGTTTCCCATCAACCATGCGTTCGGATAATGGACCACCGTTTAATAGTGTCGAGTATCAACGATACTGTACAGAGAGAGGAATAAACGCGGTATTTTCCACCCCATTGTTCCCTCAACAGAACGGTCTGGCGGAGAATTATATGAAGCTTGTGAACAGGGCTATGGCGTCTTCCACTGTTAATGGTACGAAGTTCTCAGATGAGCTGAGGGCCGCTGTGAACGCTCACAACGCTGCTGCTCACTCGATAACTGGCATACCACCAGAAGAGGTAATGATGGGCCGGAAAATCCGACGCCGTCTGCCGCTTTTGAATTACCAGAGAGCGAATTATAGAAAAGAAACTTTGGACGAGAGAGATAGAGAAGCTAAGCTGTCGGGTAAAGAGAGAGAGGATGCACGTCGGGGAGCCCGGGAGTGTCGCGTGAAGCCAGGCGACACCGTGATCATTGAACGATCCAACAAGCTGAAGGGTGAAACCAGATTCGACCCTCAGCGGTATGTCGTTCTTGGAGAAGCTAACGGCAACCTCACTCTTAGTAATGATGGAGCCATTCTTAAACGTCATGTTACTCAGACGAAGAAAGTAGGAGAATGGCGTAAGGATGAAGAAAAAGAAACTACGATACGTGACCGTGGAACCGTAGAAGAACGCCCAGTGAGACAGAGAACATCGCCATTATATCTGAAAGACTTCGTTAGAAGTGTCAGTGACTCCTTTTAACCATGCTTTAATGGAATAGTAGATGAATCAGAAATCACAGAGTACATGCAATAGATAATACACACTCAAATGAAACCTTTTATTTTTCATGGGAGGGAAAGGGAGATGTGTGGATGCGATACACCCCTGCTGTGACATAAACATGACATCGAACCCTGCAACATATTCCTCATACGACACACGCACTCTAATGGACCAAACAGACCACGAGAGTGACATTCGACCGAACTCGTCCTCTTTCGCATTTTAGACGCCGGACCGACAAGACGTGCTTTTCCCACGGTAAGTTAAGCCGCAGCAGACAAAGGTGTGACCTGCACAATGCGGGCAACACATTTGGCGATGTCCGTGTGGTTTATTTTTGCGTGCGTCGACGGGAGTCCGCATGATTTTTCAAAGTATGCGTCGACGGGAGTCCGTGTGGTTTTTTTTGTGCGTTGACGGGAGCCCGCATGATTTTCCAAAGTGTGCGTTGACGAGAGTCCGCATGGCTTATTGTCGTGTGCGTCGACGGGAGTCCGCATGATTTTTCAAAATATGCTTCGACGGGAATCGTGGACGAAGTCCGCATGAATTTAAATTCGTGCGTGGAGGGGAGTCCGCATGGTTTTAGATCTGTGCGAAGACGGGAGTCCGCATGGTTTTCATGGCGCTGCCGGGGTTCTGCACAACTTTTAAAGGACACTAACGTAAGACAGCTTGAATTTATTGACGAGTCATTTATATGTTTTTCCCGCAAATACATTTCACTGTATTAGGTAATTCGTTGCTAGAAAATCCGTTGTGCCAACCGGAATTACTCTCATCTAACAACTGACAACATTTATCAAAAGACGCTATAATTTGATGACTCCTCATAATGGGTGGTATGAAAAAAACCTAGTAATTGCTTTTGCTAAACTAAATCGAGCAGTCGAGCAGTCGCTTAAAGCAATTGCTGCGGTTGTTATGAATAATGTTTTTTTGACAGCTGTTTTCTCAGTCAGGAGCTTTTACTTTTAGAACAAGCTAGTTTGGTATGAATAAAGCTCAAATCTGAAGCAATTGCTCGACAAATCTCCTAGCAATTGCTTTATTTTCTAAGCATGCTCGGTAGCAGACTTTTGCAATAAAAAATTCTTTAATAACGTCATGAATTTATCAAATTAGCAATATTTCACTTCAAAACAATTCAAAAAGGCATTTTCAACATGGATTAAGAAAATTCGAAGTGATAACCCAACTTTTTTCATATTCCTGTCGTTGTATAAAATCATTCGTCTAAGATAAAATTAAAAAAATCAATTAGTAAATATTTCAAATTAAAAAAAAATCTGGTTATAGTGGAAGAAGCCCCAATTGGCTCAAAGTAAGAAATAAATTGTAATAATTTAAAATATTATACAGATCTATCATTTTTATATAATTTTGTTATAATCCTAAGATTTAAAAAAATCTAAATTAAAATGCGCGCCTATTGCTATTTTTTTATACATCGGATTATCCCGATCCGAATACATGTGGAAGAGTTTATGATAAATATTAAAGTTAGGAAATTTTTCGTTTGACAATATTCGAATATGTTTTCATTTTTCTTTAAACATCAACATACGAGCACGCATTTATCAAAAAAAAAATTCGGTCGTTCTTACACCCACCAACCGCTTCGTCGAGTTCAAGGCTACTTTAGCCGTACTTTTCAATTTTCTGATCGTCTTCTTTCATTTTACTTTAGAAAACTTCAGATTCTGCTGGTTGGATAGCTCTATTTTTCGAAGCAAGAGCTATGTTCTAAGACTTTAGTACACATCCGCTAAGAAAATGTTTACTTAGCAAATGCTTTGGACTTTTGCTTTGATTGATTTCGAGCTAAGTAAAAGCTATCGAAGCAATTTCTGAACCTTATTCATACCACTAAATGCGTCGAAAGCAACGAAAATAGAGACCACTTGGTCATGGCCTGTTTAGATTCAATCATAGTGAATTTCTTGACTGAACGAAATGGAAAACTACATGCATAGACACAAAGGAAGGATTACCTTACGCAAGCAAATAGATAGATGTGTACGATTAGGTCTTCAGGATCCGGAAGATGACGTGAGCGTACTTACTAAACTATATAAGACCTTGATATAGAGGTTCTTGATGAAATTTATCAATAACGAATATTACGGAAGTGAGTAATATCGATATGAATTATGAGATTTTCGAAACAAGTATTTTTATATAAAATCATTCTTTCTTGGGAGGAGAAGGGAGATGTGTGTACTCAGCACACCCCTGGGAAGATGATGTCGTGTCATGCAGCAACCCTACAGTATAAGTATGTCATGACAGCCGACAAGCATGAGCTCCGAGGTGATTTAGCCTCTTTCGCATTCTAGACGCCGGACAGACCAGACGTGTATCCTTTGCGGTAAGTAAGGATGCAGCAGACGAAGGTCCGATCCGCACACATACATACTTCTATTTGTGGAATTGCATGCCAAGATTAGGCAAAAAAAATGTTTATATTTTCTTAAATTCTAGATAAAAATGTACGTAGTTTGGAGTAAATAATAATTTTATATTTTTTGCCATGTTTCGCTGTAACCAACGGTGATTTTTAGTGATTTTTCCGTGAAGAGGTGTGTTTTTAAAATCAATCCGAAGTTGGCAGATGCACTAGCAAGGTAGGTTCATTTAAGATTTTTTCCGAAGATCATAATTTTATTTGCAGTTTGTCATGTGAAAAAAATTTATTTCGTAGTCATTTGAATTCAATTGTGAACAAATGCTATGCAGAATGTTGCAATATGCGATTTTCTGTTATGTTTGATTTTTTTTTTTTCATTTTTTGGCGTATGTTTGACATCAAAAACACCAAAATGCATTTTGGCAGGCCAAGATAAGGAGCATGCCAAATTAAGGCTCACTTACCCTATACGTATTAAATCCATTTTGAAGCCATCTGACGCATCTGAAAATAAGCTTTGCATTTACACTTGCCCCAATATACGTGACAAATGTTACCTTAGAAATTTGTTTTTGCCAACATTTTTGAATATTTGACTTTCAAACCGTAAATAAAAAATGCGGAGAAATTATTTAGTGATGCAACTGATATTTTTTGCTTTAATAAATTTAATGAAAAAAAGAAATTTGCACTGTATAAAATCTATAATTTTCATACCATGATAAATGTTGTTTGAGAAAAATTCAAGCTATAATGACTCATGTCCACGAGTTTGGCATATGGCGAAACATTTTTTCAACATAATTTTGGCGCAAAAAGCGCAAAACTGCTTCGAAGGGCAAGGATGGTGAAAATAGCTGTTTGGAAATGTTTATTTAAAATCCTTTTCATCGTACTTTTTTTTTAAATTTCGATAGCTTTATTTTTTTAACTCCAAAAAATACCAGGTAAATCAGCCTACCTTCTTCAAGCAGTGGGGGATTAAATTGGGAAAGATGAGGGAGCTCCCATGTAAGTTTAAGATAAAGAGCTTTTTAAAGAAGGGACCATATTTTAAAAGAGGGTTTTTTTGCGTACGGATATTTGGCATAACTCAAAAATAAATCTGACAAATGTTTTTATGGAAGTTCGTTACTTCCCACTTTGGGAGAAAAGGTGAAAATGATGAGCCATGATGAGGTTTGATTTAAAAAAATACTTAGAAAATCTTAATTAAATAAATTATTACTAATTACATTTATTTTTGCAAGGTGTAGCAATGCACACCGGGTCAGCTAGTAGTTTATATTAAAGAAGCCATTAAGAGAATAAGACGTGACTGTCAATATTGTAAAAATTTGAGAGCACGATCGGTAGCGCCAAAAATGGCCGCATTACCTCAGTGTAGAATGCAGCCTTATTACAAACCCTTTACATTTACCGGCGTTGACTATTTCGGTCCCTACACAGTTTCCATTGGACGTCGTACGGAGAAACGTTGGGGAGTATTATTCACGTGTATGACAACTAGAGCTGTCCATCTTGAACTAGCCAATAACCTTAGTACAGACTCATTTATGATATGTCTGAATATGTTCCAAGGCCGTAGAGGCAAAGTTTCGGAACTGTGCAGCGATAACGGCACAAACTTTATAGGTGCTTCCAATGAAATTAAAGCGCTTCAATATCGTTTAGCCGAGAGAAGTATCGGGTGGCATTTCATACCACCAGTATCTCCACATTTCGGTGGGGCTTGGGGTAAAGGAAGTAAAAAGCGTAGTTCCAAGCAATACTATGCCGGAAAAAGTTTTGAGAGGCCTACTCGTAGAGGCTGAAAGAATGATTAATAGTCGTTCCCTAACAAATATTCCCATTGAACCGGACGATGAAGAACCTCTTACTCCTAATCATTTTTTGATAGGATGCTCGGGGGATTCGGACCTCTCGTTGGATGACGTCATTCCAACAGAAGCAAGTAGACAACAATGGAAAAAGATTCAAATGTATTCAAAACATTTGTGGGATAGATGGACAAAAGAGTATCTTCCTACTTTAGCTAAAAGATCAAAATTGATAACTGAATCTAAACCTTTACAAGTGGGGGACATAGTTGTTATAATGGACGATGATAAAAAGGGGAAATTTAAAAAAGGAATTATTAAAGAAGTATATCTATCCAAAGATGGACAAGTACGTTCAGCACTGATTAAAACCCATGAGGGAGATACCAAAAGACCTACAATTAAATTAGCAGTTCTTGATGTGAGAAGGGAACCTAAAGACGGCAGTCAACAATTAGGAACCAATCAAAATAGAAACGACTTATTTGTCGGTATCATGCAAGAAAAACAATCTCGGTGCATTAATACTAATGAATTTGAGAAAGTTGAACGACGCCATATAGATAAAAAAAAATCAAAGGGTATAAGATGCACACCTTTCGTAAATTTCGCAGTGGTAATGTTTTTAGTCTGTGCTATTTTTGGGCAAGCACTCTCTTTAAAAGGTAAAGGTCTAATTGCATTCGATTGCGGAAATCCAGAGATAAATATGACAAGCTACTCATTGTTGGACGTAGAATCATGTCTACCGCCTTCGAGTTATGTAACAACCAGTGTTCAAAATTTTCACAGTTAAAGCTCAATCTTCACTCAACTGACAGCATCCTCACTGTCAAAGTCAAAGCTTTTAACTAGCTTTCATACTTGCATCATTCAAAGTAAAGGAGCTTTTTACCGTATTCATTTCCTTCAAAATCCTTTCAAATTCATTTGAAAGCCGCTCCAGTCATATTCAATTGAAAATGATTGATGTTTTTGTTCATGAATATTTTTGCCGGTCCTTGAATAAAATTTTCGCTTCCTGAATTTTGTCTTCTTCCATATTCAGAATAAATAGGCACTACGAAATGTTTTATATGATATTGTCGCTGAATCCCCAAACCGGAGTTATCGTCAATGAGCGCTGGCGACATTTACTGGCGACAAGTCAGTTTGTTATTATCAGCAGCGATGCCACATTTAAATCTGTATTTTCGAGGCAAAAAATCTTTTTTATCTGTATCAAATCTCAAAAATCTGTATTGAAATCTGTATCTGAAATATCGTTTCCGGATACTAATGCTGCAATATGATGACGTATGTATAACGCATAATGCACTAAATTGGATTGCGCTTATGATTTTTACGGACTGCGGACTGTTGAATCATTGTTAATTCTGTCATTTTACTACACGAAAATTGCTATTTGTACGAATAACTGCGAAATGTGTCCTTGGGTTTAACAATCAGTTGGGATAACAAAATAATGTCAGTCTCTGTAATAAGCCAATTTCTTTACATAGTTATGTATGTATGTATACACAATATACTGCTACAAAAATGTCCAGGGGCGTAAGCCAATAACATTTAACATAGCATTGTAAGTTACTATTCGTGTAATGTAATGTCTAATGTTAGTGAAAGATTCTCAAACATAGGATTTAATCTGTTTTCAACCCCTAGTTTGTCGTTATACACTCTGTATTTTTATAGTCCCGATCCCTGATCTGGAAGATTTTTTAAATTTGTGGCTGTGACAATTTAAGATGGCTTGAACGCTGGATCATTAAGGAGATTATTGTTGATTTTCTTAAGTTTGAATCAAAATATCGTTAAAAAAATTTAATTTTCTAAAAATCTGTATAAAATCTGTATAAATTTCCAATTATCTGTAATCTGTATATACAGATTCTTGGTTTGAAAATTTCGAAAAAATCTGTATGTTTACAGAAAAATCTGTATATGTGGTAACGCTGATTATCAGTGCGTGTATACAGCTTCGGGTGTGTTCTTATACCAACACGCAGAAAAAAGATTTTTTATTTCATAGGAAAGTGCCGCAAAAACAAAGGATTTTTTCCTTTAGTTTTGGTAAAAATTAAAAATCCTTTGGTTCATATGCATTTTCCTTTGTTTCAAAGATTTTTTCTTTTCAAAAATCTTTTCAAAAGAAAAAATCTTTGATTCAAAATATTAATGCTTTGATACAAAAACCAGTTTCATTTGATTCAAAGTTATTATCTTTGCTCAAAGGTAATTTAGATATAGATTTAAAAGCATTTATTCATTGAACCATTTTCCATTTATACCAATTGGGAGATTTTTACCCTGTTGTTTCGAAGTTCCTTTTAGGAGTTTGAATAATAAAAAGATACAATTTTAATTCTTAAATTCTTTTTTATTCACAAACACATAAAACACTGGTTCGCTATAACCGAGTAGGGTCCTTGATATCGATGACAAAGTTTCGCATTCTCCGTGGGCCGGTCAATAAACTTCCGAAAGCCACTCCAGCTGCTGGCTGGTCCGACTATAATTCATTGATTCAAAGAAAACAGGAGTTGGATTCAAAAAAATGAATGTTTTGAATAAAAGTCAGATTTAATTCGTTCCAAAATTCAAGTTTACTCTGCGTGAATACACGGAATCGTTCTTCTTGTGACAGGCAATCGTAATCGTAGGCATGGTAGGCGAACAATTCGCTGTCAAAAAGCGCTCCGTCTCCACCCCCCACCAATGAGAAACTTTTGGTACTCCTTGCCTACTTTTGCTCAATATGCAACCATTCGTAGCTGTATAGGCACGCTGGTTATTACTTTACACAAGCGTTGCAAGTAATGATATTTTTATATATTTCACAACGTCGCTGGTTGGCAAGGTTGCCGATCACCAGCGCGAAAACTTCGGATTTCAACTTCAATGACAATAGCTGTAATGGAAATCGCGTAATCCGTCGCCTACTGAGGACATAGTTTGAAGATCATTATTTTTCAAAACGAAAGATAACCAAAAATTAGTTTAGTGTTTTTTTTTTCATATTTTGATTTTCTATGAAATTTAACTAGAATTGGAAAGATAAACGTATGTGTATGCCAAAACAATCCTTAATTCTAAGATAATCACTGGAAGCAACACACATCAAAACCATCTTGTGAGCAATCGAATTTTCATACACCGCATCATGTCCTTCACACCGCCGCACACAGTAGTGTTTGTTGTTGTTGCTGTATTCAAGCCTTCCTTGGCGCTTTTTCAATCCTTCATGACTGAAAATGTCTGCCTTTCAAATGAATATTGTCATTGAAGTTGAAATCCGAAGTTTTCGCGCTGGTGATCCGCAACCTTTCTGTTGGAAAACTGGCCACCGTGCCAGTCCACGGTTGTTCAAAAGTCGCTGAGAAATAACAGCGAAAACTAAACGTCATCGTTGCCGCCAAAAAGGAACGCACGAGGAAAATTTTCACTTCTGTTAGCCATTTTGTATCGAGTCGCGTACTGCGTAAAAGCAGAATTTAAAGTAGAACTTTAAAGTGTTCCGTTTTTCGAAATATTGTTGTTTTTTCGGGTCATAAGTGTAGGATCATTATCAGGCGAAACGCTGAATTGATTGACCAAACATCTCTGTTGAACAGAGCGCTCAAAGTAGCAAATCGGTAATATTTGTTAATTTTATTCTATAACGCCACAAATTACCCAGAATATTGTCCACATGACTCTTTGCTCTCGATACGAGGTTGAACTGAGTTGTATTAGGGCCGGAATAGCTAGGGTCACTGATTTGTAAGTTCTAACCTACAAAACTATTTTGAACCATGTTTGTAATAACCTATCATTTGTTTCGTAGAATTGTATGTATGTATGTATGGATCTGTTTGATTGGCAGAGAGTTTTATACTCTATATCACCACTACTTGTTTATATGTTGATTTTCGTTTTTTCGTAGGGATGCTCCTTTTTCCATAATTTTCGATCAAACTTTCTGTTTTTCTAAATTTTCATGCGAGCTTTCTCTAGGAAACTGAGGATTTCCTTTAGTTTTGTAACTTCAAAATTTTGAATAATTTCGATCAGATTGGAATATCGATCCCAATCATAGTGATTCCTTATATGATTGAATTGAATGCATTTGAGAAGTGCATGTTCGGTGGTAAAATTCGTGTTGCATAGTTCGCACAATTTTGTGTCTCGAATTTTCATCACTCCTAAATAATAGGGTGAATAGTCATGGCCACTTAGTAAGCGATTCAAAGTGCGAATTTGAATGTTGCTTAGTTCGATATCCCAATACCAGGGTTTGGTAGAGAAATTTGATTGTAGTTCATAAAATTTGATTCCTTTACTTTCATTGTGCACCATGTTCCTGTACCATAAATTCGTGGATTCGAGTGATTCTGATTTGTATCTCATGTATGCATCATCAAGTCTCAGTTTGTTCTCGAGTAATATTGGTCCGTCTAATCCTTGTTTTGCTAGAACGTCTGCATGTTCATTTCCCTCTATTCCGACATGTGAGGGTATCCATTGGATTTTTACATTTTTTGTTGTAGCTAGTGAGCATATGTCGTGCGTGACTTGATCAAATTTTTTGTTTATAATGTCCCTTTTTAAAATTTTGCAGGCTGACTGGGAATCGGTGAAAATTACAACTCCAGTTCCTTCTTCGTTGTGTATTTGTTCTAAAGCTACTCTTATAGCTAAAAGTTCTGCAGTTGCAATGTTAACATTATTTACTAAGGAAATGCTTATCTTTGTATCGGAAGAAGCGTCATAAATTCCAATGCCACATTTGTTCGTACTTTTAGAAGCATCAGTGTACCATTGGTCACGGTGACTATAATGGTTGTTTATCATTTCTTGGGCCAGTTTTTTCATAACAATTGGAGATGTTTCATTCTTTTTCATTCTTGAGCCTATCATTTGATCTTCTATCTCGACTCTTATTTCTATTTCTGGTTTTGTTTCTGTGTATATCGTTTGAAATTCTTGTATGTTTTTAATGTAAATTCTTTCTAGAAAAGTGTACTTTGCTTCACTTTGAACGTTGTCCAAATCTAAAGAGTGTAGTTGTTGTGCAATTAGATCGTTATGATGGATATGCAAGGCAATACGTTTTTTTGCTAAATAAGTGCGTTTGAATGTCAGCGGTTCTTCTCCAGCTATTGCTGCTAATGTGTTAATTGGTGTAGTTTTAGTACATCCTGTAGCAATTCTCAGACATTGTCTATTCGTTACTTCTAACATGTCACAATATTTCTTAGCTGTTCCTCCATAGATTACTGCGCCGTAATTCAAATAATTCCCGTACAAAGCTCTATGGTACAGCATCATCACTCTTGGTGTGCCACCATATCTTATACCACTGATTATTTTTAGCATGTTTTGTCTGTCCAGCACATTTTGTTTCAGCATTTTAACATGTATACCGTATCTGAGTGCCTGATCAAGTGTTATACCTAAATATTTGTAGCTCCTCACTGTTTCTAGGGTTTCTCCTCCCATTCTTAAGTGGAGTTGTTTATCACTTTCTTTAAATAGCATTGCCTTTGTTTTTGAGCTATTAAGACGTAATCCTAACTCCGTAGCTTTTGCCATAAATCGGTTTATTTCAGATTGCATCTTGTTAATGGCCTTTTCTAAAGATTTTGCTTTGACAATTTTTAAAAAATCATCTGCAAACTGTAAAGTTGTTATATCTGGGTCGAGGTTTGTATTATGCAAAGAAGCTGTGTAAATATTGAATAAAACAGGTGACATAACATCGCCCTGTGGTACTCCAGTACAAATAGTTTGGCTGACAATTCCTTGATCGGTGTGAATGAGGGTTTTCCGGTTGTTTAAAAAGTTGTAGATCCATGTGCATGTATCTTCGTTGAAACCATTTTGTATCATGATATTGTATAATTTATCAATGTCGACTGTGTTAAAAGCATTTGAAAAATCAAAGAAGACACCAATTGTGGTATAGTTGGCTCTTCGTGCTGCTTTGATTAGGTTTGTTGCATACGTAATACAATGCTCAGTAGACATACCTTTGCGAAAACCAAAAGATAAATCTGGGATGACATTGTTCTTTTCACACGTTTGTTGGATGTCTACTAATACTGCTGCATTTAATATTTTTACAACGGTTGGTAAAAGCGCTATAGGTCGGCTGGAACTTATTTCATTCGGTGGTTTGTTGGGCTTTAATATAGGGATAATTTTTATTTCCTTTAGGTGATCGTCTAGAGTTGCTTTTTGCCACATTCCGTTTAGCAATTCTATTATTTTTGTAACTGATTGTAGATCTAAATTTTTTAATGCATTATAGTTTATATAGTCTGTACCTGGTGATGATGTTGGGGATTTGTTTCTTATGAAGTTTTTCCAATGTCGATAGGTTAATATGGATGTTCTTGTATTGTTTGCTGGCGAGAGAGGTTCTCTGTAATTTGATGGGCCAAAGTTGCTGGTGAGAAACTGTGAAGCCATATCCTTGCTGGTGTTTATAGAATTGTTTTTAGGGTTGGTAACAGGGAGGAATTTTAATCGTCTAACGAGTTTCCAATTTTCATGTGAATTTCTAGGATCAATGGAGCTGGAGAGTTCTATCATTTTGTTTTTAATGTGTTCAAGTTTGGATTTCAAGAAAATAGCAGAAGATCTTTTCCAAAAAACTAGGTTTTCACTACTACAGCATTGATTGTAACTACGTAGTGCGTTTTGTTTTTGTTCATAGAGCTGTGACAACTCCGAGCTCCAGTAATATTTTGGTGTATGTTTGCTTATTTTTTTGTGTTTTTTAGTTATATTTTGGGAAAGTTTAGACAGATCTTTCAAGTCTTCGAATTCCCAGTGCTCAACCTGTGCCATTTCCTCCGATATTTTTTGTTTATCGTAGTAGTATTTTTGTTTACGGTTTATCCTTAAATCCAGACAGATCTCAATAAATAGGTGTCCACTTCCTCCGAAATTTTTATCAACAACTTTCCATTGAACCACATTAAATAAATTAAGAGAACACAATGTTAAATCTATAGCACTAGATCTTTGATTGGAAACTGGAGGAATGTAAGTTACAGCTCCATTGTTCAATAGTAATAAATTAGCTCCTATTATGGCATCATGTACAATTGTCCCTTTACCGTTTGACTCTTGGCATCCCCATATTACATTATGACTGTTAAAGTCACCTCCTACTACTACTTTACCGAATCTAGCTGTTTCGTTAAAGAGTGTTGTTATGGCTGTTTCTAAATTATCGTTTGATATTCTTGGGTTCACATAGACGACTACTAGAGCCAGATCTAATTTAGGTATGAATATTCCGAGTGTTTCAAAATCGTCTGTTGTTTGTAATTGAATGTTGTCAAATTTAAATTCCTCCTTCAAGAATATTGCTACTCCTCCATACCCGTCAGCACGGGGTGCCAGATGTCGATGGTAGCCTTGAATATTCCATCGTAAAGTAGAAATCTGTTCTGGTTTGACCCAGATTTCCGAAAGCAATGCTGCATCATAATTTTGGGTATACAGTTCGTGTGTCAGTTCGTTTTTGTTTCGATATAAACTTTGAATATTTGCCTGTAACACCTTGAAATCGCCGGTGAAAATTATTTATCTCCTGCAGATCCTAGCATTTTATTTAATTCACCCAAGATGCAAGCTGATATTTCTCCTCCTTTTGTGCCATGTGGTTTCATAATAGTTTCTAATTTCATGCTAATTGTTGAAATTATTTGTTTCAGTTCTTCTTGTGATTGTTTTTTAATTGTTTCCTCAATTTCCTTTTTAAACCTCTCTAGCTCTCCTGTTTTATACTTATTGAACATCCCTATGCCTCTTGTTTCCTCTTTTTCTTCTTCCATTTTACGTTTTTTGGCGAATTCATTTTGATTTAATCCCAAAATACTGGCCACTCCTGGTACACTATCTGTTTCTACATTAAGTTTGTTTGGTTCTTTATTTTCTTTTTTAGATCTATTTCTCTTGTCGTTTGAACTCCACTCACTGCGCTTTGGTTGGAGTTGTTGTGGAAAATTACGCCCGCTAGCTGCAACTTTGGAGTATGATTCTGCAATTGTTGGAAAATCCTCTGTAGTCCTCAAAACGTCAAACATATTTTCAGTTGGAACCTCGTAGTACTGCCTTGCCTCCTGATAAGTCATGCATTTCTTGGCCATTATTGCTTGTAAGTCGTTTTCTTTCTTCCATCTAGGACACACTCTGTCAGTCGTCTTATGATTAGAATTTGGACAGTACAAACATTTTAAAACGTTACAAGAATTTTCTGTCGAGTGTTCTACAGCACATGACATACATTTTTCAATCAACGCTTTACAATTTTTGGACAAGTGGTTATAACGAAGACATTTAAAACAGATTATCGGTTTTCTAATGTACGGTTGGACTTTGTGTATCACAGAATATATACTGATGTCATTTGGCAAAGTATTAGTACGGAAAACTACACCCATTTTATATGTGGGTTCCTTTTTCTTGTCTTTATAGCGATGCATTCGAAAAACGGAATCTATTTCTGCTTTGGCCTTGATAAAGTGTTTAACTTCTTCGTCTTTCATTTCAAGTGGTATACCAGAAATAACTCCTGTCACCGTGACGAATTGTTTTGGAATATAAGATTTGAATCCCTGTAGATTTAGATTCTGGCAATTTGCCAATCTGTTGGCATCTTTAATATTTCCTACGTACACTGTTACTTTATTTCTAGCTGTCTTCCTGATATCATCGATACATTTGTCAAAACCATTTTGGTGTAGCATTATTCCTATTTGTAATCTGTTAACAACTTTTCGTTTTTCTACATCTGTGTTCTCTACTATTACGCGATACGGACGGCAATCCCCATTTTGGTAATTGTAGTTTTTAAATATTTTTCTACTTGCTGCGTCGACGTGATCCTTTCCTCTGCTGGTTGTTTCCATGTCTTCTTCCATCCTTTCTTGTCCTGGATTTAGTATCGGTTGATTGAGGTTAAGTACTGATGCTGCTCCGTCTGGAGCAGCATCCTCGCCACTCATCTTAGTACGGTCACTTATTTATCACAGAAGGTATACTTGTGAATTTATCGCTAAAATTATCACAGTTCTTCTTAATAATAATGACAATACAACAGTTTAAAATAGCCAAAAATCCAAATTGAAAAAACGAGCATCGTTTCGTAGAATTGAAGCACTACAAAACTATAAATATAGTCTGCTATCAGTACCAGTGCATCGCTTTTTCATTTGCCGCCCTATCACAACATTCTTCAAAATCAAATTGAAGTCGAAATTCATCGAGCAACTGGGAATAGTCGAAGTACTTTACGTTCGAGGTTCGCCAACAAAGATGGAACGAGAATTTCAACCCAAGACCGGAACTGGTCCGGAAGCTGACAACGACACCACTATTGTCGATCAAAACTCCAGCTGCGTGGCTTGCAGCAAACCAGACAGCTTTGACGATATGGTTGCCTGCGACTTGTGTGATTCCTGGTGGCATCAATGTTGCGCGGGAGTAACCAAGTCAATTAAGGACCGTGATTGGACATGCCCCAGATGTTTGCCGGTTCCAAGTCGAGCAAATTCGATCAGATCCACTTCGACGGTGCGTAAGGCCCTCCTCGAACTCAAATTGCAACGACTCGAGGAAGAGAAGGATTTGAAACGGAAGCAGTTCGAAGTGAAACGGAAGCAGTTCGATGTGGAACAGAAGCAGTTCGAAATTGAGCTAGATCAAAAGTGTTTAGACGAAAAGTACCGTCTGCTGGAAGCTGCCGCGGTCGATGATGACATTAACAGCGAAGGAAGCCGCCAAGAGTGCCACCGTAGACGGCAACGAACGGAGGACTGGGTGTCCAGCAGAACAAGCAACGTTTCGGAAAGGCTCGAAGGAGCTGTTGGTGGTTTCGACGAGGGGCATACCGACGCCCAGCCGATTGGAGCTGAACAGATTCAGCAAGTAAACAGTGTTGTTCGTGAGCTCAATAGCAAGTTGGCAAACTGCCAGAAGGAGCCGGATCCATTATATGCGAACTTGAAAGTTATCTTGAAGGCGTGCCAAATTCAAAATAACGCTTCAGTGAGTGGCACACCCTACACTGGCACAGTGCCAAAAAGCACCCGAATGCTGGCTCCGCCGATTGCTCCCCGTACATTCGAGCAGTATGAGCGTCGAGAAGAAAATGTCTTTCCTGACAGCACGGAATGTTCTACGCAGAACCAATGTAGTTATTGGAAACATCCGCAGGTGGAACCCGGATATAACGCACCGGTGCCGCAACACATAGCACCCGAACGTGATGTAATGCCAAGCAACATGACACCCTCGCTACAGGCAGGTTTGTCTGGCAATCGAATTCAACATTCGTCAATTGTTTTGAGCTCATCATCGGCATCGCAGATTGCTGCCAGACAAGCACTTTCGCGAGACCTCCCAATATTTTCCGGCAATCCAGCTGATTGGCCGGTGTTCATCGCCAACTACAATTATACCACAGAGGCGTGTGGTTTCAACTGCGGGGAAAATATGATCCGCTTACAGCGTTGTCTGAAAGGTCCTGCCTACGAGGCAGTCAGAAGCAAGCTAGTCATACCGTCATTGGTTCCTGCGTTTATCGACGCGTTAGAGATGCGGTTTGGGCGTCCCGAATTGTTGATCGAGACTTTCATCAACAATGTGAAATCTACGAAGCCACCCAGAGCGGATCGTTTGGAAACCCTAATAGATTTTGGGGAGAAGGTGCAGACTCTTTGCGACCACATAATTGCTGCTGATCTAACTGATCATTTGGCCAACCCGCAATTGATGAAGGATCTAGTTGAAAAATTGCCTCCTGACTACAGAATGAAGTGGGCCGAATTCCGTGAGCCACTGTCGAAAGTAAATTTGCAAACGTTCCGAGAATTTATGAACTGGATTGTCAAGAACGCTTACCGTGTAACCGGTGCAAGGTCGATTGTTGAGGAGGTGAAATCGGTGAAGCGCGACCGAGGAAAGAATCCAAACCGCATTTACGTGCATTCCGAAACCGGGGGGAGCGAGCCCGGCCGATTAAATACACCCGCTGCAAAGGAGCAGAAACCAGTCGAATGTGCTGTTTGCAAGAAACTTAATCACCGAGCCAGGGAGTGTACAACATTCCAAGCGCTATCCGTAGAAGATCGCTGGAAACGTGTGAAGGATTTTGGTCTCTGTTTTACGTGCCTTTTTAGACATGGACGTCGACCATGCAAAAACACTAAACGCTGCGAAGTCAACGGCTGTGAGAAACGGCATCACCCGTTATTGCACTCCGATCAGAAACCACAAAAGCCACCTACTACGACCGTGGAAACGCTAAACGCTGCTATGAATCATCAGACGACTTCTACTCCATCTACAGGTTCTACTCCATCACTGTTTTACAGCATCGTACCTGTAACGGTCCATCAAGGTGAACGATCCATCGACACTTTCGCCTTTGTCGATGAGGGATCGTCTGTTAGTATGCTAAATACCGATCTGGCTGACAAGCTTGGTGTCTAAGGACGCAAGAAGCCACTTTGTATCACGTGGACGTCACAAGTAACAAGAACAGAACAAAACTCCCGTCGAGTGTCTTTTGAAATTTCCGGATTGGGTAAACCGAAAAGATTCAGAATGTCCAATGTGAGTACCATCGAGTCTTTGGATCTTCCAGTTCAAAGCCTACCCATCAGCGACTTGCAGAAACGATACCCACACTTTCGAGGTGTTCCGATTGTGGGCTACCAGAATGCAGTGCCAGAGATACTGATTGGCGTGGACCATCTGAGATTGGTCGTGCCACTCAAAGTTCGAGAAGGAAGGTTGGAACGTGTATGGAGGACAACGAAATTCGATGCCCTTCGCGTTGAACTTTCACCAGTGTGAATGTAATTGCGACGTGAATCTTGAGGATTCAATCAAAAAGTATTTTGCAGTCGAAGAAACAGGAGTTAAACCCACCTTGTATCAGGGGTCAGAAGAAGATGCCCATGCGATGTCTATTTTGAAAAATACCACAATCCAAGTGGACGGTCGCTATGAATCGGGACTATTGTGGAAACACGACATGGTTGAACTTCCCGATAGTCGCCCGATGGCACTCCGACGTTTAGAGTGTTTCGAAAGGAAGCTCCAAAGAAATCCACAATTGAAAGCTAATGTTGAGCAACAAATCGACGAATACCTGAAAAAGGGTTATGCGCATCGCGCCACCGAAGCCGAGCTGGCAGAAGCGGATCCGCGGAAGACGTGGTATCTGCCACTCAATGTTGTGACCAACCCCAGGAAGCCGGGGAAATACCGCCTAGTTTGGGACGCTGCCGCCACTGTGAAGGGCGTCGCCCTGAACACGATGCTGTTAAAAGGCCCGGACCTCCTGACGTCATTACCGGCAGTCCTATTTCGTTTCCGGCAGCACACGATTGGCGTGAGCGCCGATATTAAAGAAATGTATCACCAAGTGCGGATTCGCAAGGCGGATCGAGATGCCCAGCGATTCCTCTGGCGTAGGAATCCAACCGATGAGCCGGAAGTGTTTATAATGGATGTGGCCACTTTCGGGTCGGCTAGTTCCCCAGCAACGGCCCAATATGTGAAAAACACCAATGCTCTCCAATTCCGAGATGAAGCACCGAGAGCAGTCGCTGAGATTGTTGATGGGCATTATGTTGACGACTTTGTAAGTAGTTTTCCGACCATTCAAGAGGCACAGCAAATTTCGGCGAAGGTGAAGGAAATCCACCAGAAAGGTGGTTTCGAGCTGCGAAACTTTTGCTCCAACAGTCCTGAATTGTTGACATATCTGAGACAACAACAAAGGTTCTTGGTGTTGATAAAAACGACGATACTGAGAGAGTGTTGGGTATGATGTGGATGACAACAAACGACACTCTCCAATTTTCCACAACGATGAGCGCGGATATTCAAAAACTGGTTAAAGAGAACACAAAACCAACGAAGCGTGAAGTTTTGAGGTGCGTAATGACGCTTTTCGATCCGCTGGGCATACTGTCTCCGTATCTGGTCCACGGAAAAGTTCTGATCCAAGAGTTGTGGCGCTCTGGTGTAGGATGGGACGAGCAGATTAGTGATTGTAGCTTCCAGCGGTGGCTCAAATGGATAGATATTGTGGATCGAATCAACGACATCAAGATACCTCGCTATTATTTCGGCAATTTTGAAACGCCCGGCACCATTGAGATCCACACATTCGTGGACGCGAGTAAGGTGGCTTACGCTTGTGTGACGTATTTCCGACGAATAAACGAAGATGGTACAATCAATGTGGCTTTAGTATCGGCGAAAACGAAGGTGGCTCCTCTGAAGCCCATGACAATACCACGGATGGAGTTGATGGCGTGCGTGATCGGGACGAGGCAGGCTCAGTTCGTCGTAAATGGGCATTCCCTCTCCTTTACGAGGCGGTTATTCTGGAGTGATTCTAACACCGCCCTCAGTTGGATTAATTCCGACCCCATGAAGTTTCAACAGTTTCGTGTGGAGAAATTTTGGAGTCAACGCAGCGACAAGAATGGCGATGGGTTCCGACGAAATTGAACCCAGCAGACGAGGCAACTAAGTGGGGTGTGGGTCCTTACTTTTCGGATTCCAGCATCTGGTTTCGAGGCCCTGAGTTTTTGTATCAAAAAGAAGAACTGTGGCCAACAAGGAAAGCCATAAGTGAACCAACCGAAGAACTTCGTCATTGCAACATACATGCAGAATCAATCCGCTTAGAAGACCCGATCGATGTGGGGAGATTTTCGCGATGGAGCAAGGTGCTGCGAGTGACGGCATACATGTATCGATTCTCACGAAACTCGAGGAAGAACAGTGTTCGCAATTTTGATAACTTGACTCAAGAAGAATTGCTTCTCGCAGAAAATTGCCTTATTAGAATGATTCAACGTGATACGTATCCGGAAGAACTGAAGATACTCAAAGAAAACTCCGAACTCCCAAGACAGAAATGGAAGGCTTTACCGAAAACCAGCAAACTTGAACAACTTTCGCCAGTCCTAGATGAGTTCGGGATTCTCCGTGTGGATAGTCGGATCGTAGCTGCTAAACGTGTTTCAAAGGAAACAAAATACCCCATCATATTGCCAGGTAAACACGTACTTACCGAACTGATAATTGATAGTTATCATCGTAAATTTCTGCACCGATTTGATGAGACTACGGTCAACGAAATCCGACAGAAATATCACATCCAGAAACTTTGATCCTTGGTGAAAAAGATTTCCAAAAAGTGCGGAATATGTAAGATTCGTCGTGCTCAACCAGTGGTGCACTGGATGGCGGCACTCCCTCCGGCTAGATTGTCTCCATTTGAACGGCCATTCAATTATGTATGTTGGAGTGGACTACTTTGGTCCCATCCATGTGAAGGTTGGACGTAGCCAAGTTAAGCGGTGGATAGCGATCTTCACGTGCCTCACCGTCCGTGCAGTACATGTCGAGGTAGCGTACAACTTGTCCACGGAATCCTGTGTGATGTGTGTTCGGCGTTTCATCGCTCGAAGAGGGTTCCCGATAGAGATCTACAGCGATAACGCTACGAATTTTCAAGGAGCCGAACGGCTGCTGTTTGAACAAATCAACAACAAGTTATTATTATTATTTCATAGTTTATTAGTTCTTGTAACTTAAAATAACATATCTTTTTGTATTGTTACAATGTGGTGTAATATGCGAATAAATTAACGTTTCTATAGTGTGTGATAGAAAATCTAAACTTACTAACTCTAATTGCTGATTTTACCTTAACTTGTGAAACTTGTTAAAAGCATCCTCTTGAACTCTGACTCCGAAGCAGCTAATTTTATTGTTACAGGTAAAGAATACCTCTAACGAAAAACGAATTGTTCATATAAGCTGAGTTATGCACCGGAACAACATGGCTATTGGTACGTGGGTTGTTAAAAGAAGTAAGAATGGATCGTAGATAGAGTGGTTTACTAGTTTTAAGTAACCAGTAAGTAAGTAGATGAATAAGCACGTTCTGTAATCGTATAATCGGTTGAAAGGGCACCCAATTAAACTTTTCTGGAAGTGTGTCACTCTATCATATCTAGTTAGGTTGAACACATATCTGCAGCAGGCGTTTAGAGCAACACGAAGTTTGTTCAGATCATAACAAGCAGCATTAGAATATAAAAAAGAACCATAAATAAACAGAGGATATATATAGCACTTAAACAGTTTGAGTTTAGTTTGAATATCTAAACTTTTGGTGGTTAAATTTAGTTTCTTCAAAGAGCTGTAGATTTTTCCACACTGAGATTACTTTCGAAAATAATGCCTAAATTATTTACATGATCGTAAAAAGTTATCTCAGAATTGTTAAAATATAAAACAGGTTTTGGTATTGATTTCTTTAATTTGCTGAATAATATTGCTTTTGTTTTAGATGGATTTATTGGGAGTAAATTAACTGTAGACCATTGATAAATCCTTTCAAGACCAAAGTTGATTTTTCTACCAAGTTCTGACATATAAAAATTTCTTTCTGATCCTAAATATATTTGAACGTCATCTGCAAACAAATGTACTGAGCAATATTCAAGCACCGAAGGTAAGTCGTTTATAAAAAGTGAGAATAATATCGGACCCAGAATAGAACCTTGAGGCACACCAGACTCAATTGGGATGAACGATGACAGATCACTATCCATTGACACAGCTTGATATCTTTCTTGCAGATAAGACCTCAATAAAACAGCAGCTGATCTGGAGAAGTTAAACTGTGTTATTAGCTTGTTTATGAGTCTGGAGTGAGATACTCTATCAAAAGCCTTAGCAAAATCAATGAGCATCATAATAGTTATACCTTTTTTGTCAATCGATTCTGCTATGTCGTTGTGAACTTTCATTAATGCAGTCTCGGTACTATGAAATGCTCTAAAACCGCATTGATATTTAGTTAGAAAATTAAATTCATTTAAATAATTAATTAACTGTTGTTTCAAAAGCTTTTCGAAAATTTTTGGAATCGCGCATAAAATGCTGATGGGTCTAAGATTTGTTATTTCAGTAGAGTTACTCTTTTTAGGAATTGGAATAACTTTCACTTTTTTCCACTTGTCCGGATAATTAGACGTTGCAATGATTGTGTTGAAAAGGTGTGATAAAACTGGTAAAAGATATGGCAATATAGTTTTGACTAACTTAATGGGAATATTATCAAGTCCAATAGCATCCGAACGGATTTCAGAAACCGCATTAATTATTTCAGTGTCATGGACTGTGCTGGATGAGAACCCGTTAGGGATACCTGATAGATATCGTTCTTCAGTATTGCTTCGTGTGAAATTCGAAGAGAAATATTCATTCACTTCTGTGACTGTGCGATTGGAATGACAAGAGTTAGCTTGATTTTTAGATAACCCAAAATTTTTTATATTGTTCCAAAATTTTCTTGGGGTCAGACTCATATTGAGCTGTTTTTGATCATTTTTCGTTTTAGCTTTCTGAATAAGAAAGGTCACTCGATTTCTTAGGACTTTAAATTTATTTCTATTTTCGAGAGTTTTGGATCGTTTCCAGGCTCTATACGCTAGATCTCTATTAATCATAGCAGTTTGAATTTCAGCATTAAACCATGCATTTTTCCTCAATTTGATAAATTTAAGAGGGAAGAAGGACTCATTCAATTCAATAAGAAATGCATTAAGTATTTCAATAAGAATATTGGAATTATCAATGCTATAGAATGGTGACCAATCAACATTATCGAGATAATCAAACAGTTCAAAGTTAACATTTTTGTAATCACGATGCCAGAAACCCTCACATTGTGGAGTGCTAGAAAAATTTAACGAGGTTAACGAGGTAAAAATCAGATCATGTGTAGAAACACCTGGTAAGGAAATTTGGTTGAAACGATATACAGTTTCCGGCGAATCAGTTATAAAAAGATCCAGCAAAGAACATCCTTGGTTGTAAAAGAAGGTTGGCTCACTATTAATGCAGGTTAAGGAGATACTAGTAAGTGTGTCTTTGAACTGCTTCACTCTATTAAAATTTTTCATTAAATCAGTGTTAAAATCTCCGATGAGAAAGGCAAACTCCGATGATTGCAAACTGTTGGTAATGGTTTGAAATAATTTCTGAGCAATTTGTATCTGGTGGATTGTAATGCCATAAAATAGTTTGTTTTCGTTGCAGATAATTTCAATCAACAAATATTCTGTTTCACCGAGTCCAACATTATTGCGGTTATCTGAACTACAAATAATTCTAAATTTAAGATTATTTTTAATGTAAACACTAAGTCCTCCTCCATGTCTATTACGGTCATTACGAATCAATTTATAACCTTCAAAGCTTATGACTGAATCTCGAATTGATTCATCAAGCCACGTTTCCTACATGCAAATAAGATCAAGATTACAATCCGCAAAAAGATTCTTCAGTTCCTGAAATTTAGTTAGACGGCGAGCGCACAAACTTTGCACATTAATGTGACAGAAGTTCAGTTTATTACACGGCAGTGCGGCACGTAATATAGCTCTAGGAATATCGTTCTTCGAAGAGGCACTGTTTCTTTGAATATTAATCATTGGGATCTAGAAACGGCATTGAGTCAAATATCAAGAAGAAACCATCAATCAAGTTCACAGCTTCAATAAAAATCAGCAATATTCTACTCTCAAATATAAACATACTTTTCAACACTGTAAGGCTTCTAAACTTTTTTCGAGCTTTGTTAGAAAAAGCAAAAACTGTATCTAATATTCATTGTCACAAAGATCTTTGAGTTAGCATAAAAAAAAGGAATCATGAAAAAGAATTTATCGATTTTGAAAGAAAAACAAATTAAATATATCATCATATCACCATATCGTCTTCCGGTGTTCCATAATCTCGGTAGCTACGACCACGACAATGACCAATGAACCAATGGCAAGTTTGGCGGCAGGGCAGCAACATACGATTCATTTGCAAAGACTCGGGCATCCATCTCCAGCTATCGACCTGAGCAGCAGCAACACAAACAATAGCAAGTTAAGGGTCAGGGCAGCAACACGCGATTCGTTTTCCACTGGGGGAGGAAGACTAAAATTCGCTGTATCGTTTTCTGTATCGTTTTTTTACTGTTCGGCAAAAAGCCAGCCATTGTTGAAAAGATTTGTAATCGTTTAAATTATAACATTAGATGATCAGTTTCGTGTAACTCAGTTGTTTAGGTGCTAAATTTAAGTCTTCTGAATGAATTGCTGGAGATTTAAAAGTAAACATTGAAATCGAGTACGCCAGCTAGATTATCCTATACCAGTCTGGTCTGCCAGCTCTGTCGTAACGTAAATATAAACTTTGAACTAAATAAAAATTTAGTTCGGTCCATGGGAACTACCTAAAATCTAAATCTGTAATTTAGCTATTTTTAGGACGATCATTAATCAAACATTTTTTTTGTCAGCTCCAAAAACTTCAACGAAATTTAAGCGACTCAATACGCCTGATCATGCGAGCATTTGCCAGAGCAAAACAAAACATAATTAAATCTTTGTTTCATGCAAAACAAGTGCTTTTCAGCATCAAACAAGTTTTATTAAAAATCACTTAATGAGAAAGTAAAATGTTGAACCTTCGCACTGGTCGGTAGATTGATGAGAGAAATTTGACGTTTGAAAGTTTTTTTTTTCTTTTTTTATTCAGTCTTCCTCCCCCAGGTTTTCCAGGGCTCGGGCATCCATCTCCAGCAATCGACAAGGGCAGAAACAACACCAACAACATCAGCGACGACCAACCGACTAGTACCAGACGTCTCGCAGGCGGCAGCGAATTCACGATGATTTCCAGAGAGGTCGACTTTCAGGAGGGGTAGAGGAGTCACGGATAGCGCGGGATAGGAGACATGGGATGCAGCGAAGGAAGATGAGTTTGCAAGGAGAAGGTTTATTGTTTGTGTTTTACTTTCAGGAGCGGATAGCGACATGGGAAACTAGGAGGGGAAATGGGAAGGAAAAGAATAATTCATTAGGAAGGGTTTAGCTGTTTTAGTTGACTTTTAGGAGCGGATATAGACCTGGGAAAAAAGGAGAGGAATTGGGAAGGAATAGAATATTTTGTATGGAAAAGGTTTATTGTTTGTTTTTAACTTTCAGGAGCGGATAGAGACATGGGAAACTTGGAAGGGAAATGGGAAGGAAAAGAATATTTCATTAGGAAGGGTTTAGCTGTTTTTTGTTGACTTTTAGGAACGGATATAGACATGGGAAAAAAGGAGAGGAATTGGGAAGGAATAGAATATTTTGTAAGGAAAGGTTTAGTTGTGTAGTGTTGAGAGTTCATCCACTGAACCCACCGGAACCATTTTTTCTCCTCGACCGATCGCTTTGACAAAGACCACTCCGTTCCTGGTGTTAACCTTATCGAGCTTTTTGTTCTTCATCAGTTTCAGTGCTTCTTTTCGAATTTCTCGAGCAGCAGGAGTAAGATGCTCATTGATGTAGATTCGAGCATCTGAATCAAAACCGAGAGCTCTCAATGAAAGAGAGCGTTTGCCAATGTACCTTCTAAAAAACTCATTCATTGAACATCGAAAAGCGAACTCACAGAGTATCAAAGGAGTCGCACCGGCTTCAATTGGCTGAGCTACCCAGGCAACCATTAAGCACTGTTATAAGCCGTTTAACAGACGCATAACAGCATTTCTGTGCCTATTGGCTGTATATTATGTTAACAAATGCCAGAAGGCTCTGTGACATCCAAATGACATATAAGCCCTGTATAAGCTAAGTGGGTTGATATCAAAGCTTTTAACCGGCTTGGACGTGACGTTTTCAATAAAAATAAACAAAAATCAACGAAGAGTGTAAGTGAATTCCTCCGGGGTTTGTTTTCCTAAATCCGTCGATTAAACCACAAAAAGCTCCTGCGTGCTGTCCTCCCGTGCTGCCCTCCTCGCTACTGCTACTCCTGTTGGCGGCCTCATTGCTGGACAGCGGTCTCATCACTGCCGATAACGCTCTTTGGTGGTCTCTCGCTGCTGCTTCTCCTGGAAACGGCTCCCCATTGCTGTCGTTCCTGCGTGCCGTCCTCTCGGACGGCCCTCCTCGATACCGCCACTTATGTTGGCGGCTCCTCATCGCTGGTCGATGGCCTCATCGTCGCTACTACTGCCTGATGGCATGAATAAAGAAGGACCTGATCGCGCGATTCTGGGAGGTGAAGGCCGAGCTGTTGAATCTGCGGTTAGTAAAAAAGGCCATAGAATCTGCGCCGAAGGAACACAGTGAAAACACAAAGAAAAAAAAAGTGAAGTTCTGAAGCGAGTTGTTTGAGTCTAGTGATTGTTCTAAAACAAAAAATGTTAAAAAATATTTTTAAATAAATAAAAATGTTTACACATCATACGGAATGTTTTATTTTTTTCCCTTTCAGAATTTATATCTTGACCTGAATTATAAAAGTTGTCATTTGAAGGTAGCGAGAATGCGGCATTTCAATTTAAGTACGCCAAATTTCTTATGCTTGACGAATGGATCAATTAGATCAATCAGCAAGGGCGTGATGTATGATAAGCACTTCTAATCAAGAATTCGATTCCGGTTTCTGCTGTCAAGTTCTATTCGCTGCAAGAAAAACAGCTGGAGAACGGAGGAGTAAGTAAGATAGGATCAAACAACGTCGCGGCAGAAACGACAAAACATAAACCATTATTTTTTTTAATTTTTTCTCCAGTGGGTTGTACCCACTGGACAATTATTGACAGCTTTCCGTATAGGCCGTATAGAAGCCGAATTGCACGCCAAAAGTGGCATTTAATCAGCCCTTAAGTTGAATTCAAAGCTAGTAGGCTCTGTTGGACATTTTCTATATGGCACTATAATGCCAAATTAGTGCCGTTTTATTCGGCTTAATGGTTACTTGGGTATAGTCTTTTCATGTCAACAAGAGGTACTTCCTCGTAGTTCAAACTCACTGCTATACGTTTAAATACAGTTTGAAGGTTTTCGTTCTGCTGATAGGGTACACCTGAAATGATGAGCTCACGATGTCTAGCTACGCGATCTGACGACTGTTGAGTTGAAGATATTTCGGTTCGAATTGCCTGTATGGTTCTGTTGATTGAAGATATGCAATCCGAATTCTCACTTTTGAAGAGGGACATTTGGCTTTCCAGAGCGTTGATCCTTTCACCTAGTTCGGAGTTGCAGGAATCTATTTTTGCCTCAATTTTAGATTCCATATTTGCGTGTGAAGCGGTAATGCGGTTCCAAAGATCGTCCAGTGAAGTTATATTGTCCGTTCCAGTTGAATCCAGGTCCTCACGAGAGCGGCTGTGTACATTTGCTCCCTTGGTAGCCACCGATCGAGTATTTGTTTTGGAAGTCATGTTGCAAACAAAGACTGTCAGATCAACTGCACTTTTCTAAAGGGGGTATCGCGATGGGCTATCCGATGACTTTGCAATAGCAAACACAAAACGTGTTCGGATTTCAAAGGCACTTATATGGCACATTAACGACGAAATCTTTAAACTTTCAATGATTTCAGCCTCGGTGGGGCCAGGCCAACACGTCACTTGTGTACTTTTTTTTAAGCAAAAGCAGCGTAGAAAAGCCGAAAAAGTTTAGAGCACTTGACACTTACTAAGCACCTATAATCCCTTCAGAAACGTTACGAGTTAGCTACCACTTTCACCAGCACAACGACATCATGGTTCTTCATCCCCCCTGGCGCCCCCCACATGGGTGGTGCCTGGGAGAGAATGGTCCGATCGGTGAAGACGGCCCTGTATGCTGCTTGCGAGAACGAGTTGTTAGATGACAAAACTTTACACTTTTCTGGTCGACGCAGAGTTAATAATTAACAGCAGGCCACTTACAGATATGCCGTTGAACTCAGAAACCGAAGAAGCATTGACACCTAATCATTTGATCTTGGGAAGCTACGATTCCGGAAGAATGTACCCACGATCTCCTGAAGCGAGCATGGACTAAGGTGCAGAAGAAACTCGACCAGTTCTGGCGAAGGTGGGTTTTGGAGTACCTGCCAACACTGACCAAACGTACTAAGTGGTTCAATGAAACGAGAGATATTGCGGTAGGAGATGTAGTACTCATAGTCAATGAAGGAAAGCGGAATTCCTGGCAGCGAGGATTGATCGTGGAACTTATTGCTGCATCGGATGGACGGATTCGACAAGCCTGGGTTCGAACGGGCAATGGTGTGTATCGAAAGCCGATTGCTAAGCTAGCAATCCTTGAAGTATCGTCTCGAGAGAATGGTTCCAGAGAGTTGCCTGACTGCGAAGGTGGCTCCATAGTGAGCAACGATGAAGGCGTGAACGCGGATTCCGGAAGTGATGAAACCGAGGCCAGCCGTAGGTTCCGTCGAAGGGAGAATGTTGGAAAACTCCACCGTGCCAGTCCGCGGTTGTTCAAAAGTCGCTGAGAAATAACAGCGAAAACTAAACGTCATCGTTGCCGCCAAAAAGGAACGCACGAGGAAAATTTTCACTTCTGTTAGCCATTTTGTATCGAGTCGCGTACTGCGTAAAAGCAGAATTTAAAGTAGAACTTTAAAGTGTTCCGTTTTTCGAAATATTGTTGTTTTTTCGGGTCATAAGTGTAGGATCATTATCAGGCGAAACGCTGAATTGATTGACCGAACATCTCTGTTGAACAGAGCGCTCAAAGTAGCAAATCGGTAATATTTGTTAATTTTATTCTATAACGTCACAAATTACCCAGAATATTGTCCACAGGACTCTTTGCTCTCGATACGAGGTTGAACTGAGATGTATTAGGGCCGGAATAGCTAGAGTCACTGATTTGTAAGTTCTAACCTATAAAACTATTTTGAACCATGTTTGTAATAACCTATCATTTGTTCCGTAGAATTGAAGCACTACAAAACTATAAATATAGTCTGCTATCAGTACCAGTGCATCGCTTTTTCATTTGCCGCCCTATCACAACACTTGCCAACCAGCGACGTTGTGAAATATATAAAAATGGGTCGATTCACGATGACGTATTCTCCCTTTTGTGGTGACAGTTCGCACGTCCTGTTTACAAAATTTTACGAACGAGAAATGGGGTGCGGCGAAATTTTCGTGTAGCTGCACGGTCAAGAAATTTAACTCAAAACTCAGTTTAAGGATAGCAAAAAACCAAGTTCCATTTTGTGAATTAAATTTAGCGCATTTTTTGGTTTCTCATGTTTATCTATTTGAAAATTAACAGAAACTTGAAAATTCGTAAAAAATATTCGAAAAGGAGGTTTGTTTATCAAAATGTTTCAACATGTTCTCAAAACGTTTTCTTCAACAAATTTGTTCTGGACCAACCCACTTTGCATTGAATATTCTGGGAAAGCGCGTCTACTTGAAACAAAAAATCCCATCAAATGTCCAAATGTGGAAACTTCTCAAGAATTCGAATGTGCCGAATCGATTGTCCGGAAATTTCTTGTGTTATTTTGACCGGGAGCCGTAAAACAAATCCACATACTTATACGACAACACTATTCAGGAAAAGAAGAATTTAATATAAGTAAATTCTCCGGAAAACATTCCGAAAGAAAAGCGGCTTCACTATTATAAATTTGTACGATATGATATTTTCGAGGAATAAAAATAACGTCAGATAAACACACTGACATGAGACTCAAAGTACAAAATTCCTCTCAGTTTTTGGCTAGAAGCCTCCTATTGTCGACATTGCGCGGCAGCAATTCGAGCATGAAAATTTTACTGGTATCGACATTTCCGTTAACTTTCGAGCAGCGCCAAAAATCGAAATCGAGTGTTCAGTCAGTGGTCAGTGGTTTAATTTTAAGTTAATAAATGGACTTACCAGCTGGATTTCAGCTGGATTAACAAACAAAATGATTGATTTTTCATTATTTGATACTTAAAACATCTTATTTTCTTTTTTTTATCCCCCTTTATCCCAAAATTGAGCTGAGAACTTTTGCTAAAAACGTGTGAATGAGAATTAAATGAGGACCGTAATGTTTGCTTTGCTTCCTCAGCGTGTAGAATTGGAAAATAAGGAATCAAAACAGGAATCGCGAAGTGTCAGAAACAGTGAGGCCAGGCAGTGCGTGAATCGACCTATATCATTACTGGCAACGCTTGTGTTAAGTAATAACCAGCGTGCCTATACAGCTACGGGTGGTTGCATATTGAGCAAAAGTAGACAAGGAGTACCAAAAGTTTCTCATTGGTGGGGGGTGGAGACGGAGCGCTTTTTGACAGCGAATTGTTCGCCTACCATGCCTACGATTACGATTGCCTGTCACAAGATGGACGATTCCGTGTATTCACGCAGAGTAAACTTGAATTTTGGAACGAATTAAATCTGACTTTTATTCAAAACATTCATTATTTTGAATCCAACTCCTGTTTTCTTTGAATCAATGTGTTCGGCCTCGGCCGATGGGGGGGTTCGGAATTCGAGGGTTTTCTTCCCGTCTCTAAGGCGACGGCATCCACCAGCAGCAGAAACTCCAGGTTAGTCGTCAATTCTTCTACACAACAGCTGATCGCCCGCTCGGGGGGAGATTTAGTTTACACTTTCGGTGTTTGTTGTACGGAGTGCCACTGCGCGATTCGATTGCGCTTTCTTAGCCAACACTTAACTCGCCTGATTTCGGATGAATTTGTAATAGGAAAGTCGCTTAGTTGGACTTTATTGCCGATTTATTGGGAACGAATTAAAACCCGTGCGTTCAATCGCAGACACCAGATACCCAGACTGATCAGTGGCGGTTGAGCCCATACAACTGCAAATCGCCCAAAACCATACGCCATCTATCGGGGCATCGTGAAACCATTGTGCTTCATCAAGAAAAAAAAATGCACTTGATAATTAACAAGCCAAATAAAAACTGGTTTGATTTAATCACCTATTAGTATTTGAAATTCTTTCTAAAACATTTTCACTTAGGTTTTTGTCTTCAATGTGGAATTGTTTACTCTAATTTACTGTACCATGTGTAACTTGACAGCTGCTACACTCAGTGGGTGGGGAACATGGGAAAAGAAATTATGATGGAACTCAGGATCGTATGCTTTTCAACCCAAGACACTTTCCTCCGGAGAACTCATAAAAGGGAAATCCAAAAGGAACCAAGCTAGACAGGGACGTACCGGGTGGTACTTCGCATGCTATCAACCGGGTCAAAATATTTAATGAAACCAAGATAAAGCGGAGCTAGCAATTCCCAACCTGGACCGTTTAAGAGTGAAGTTTTGGGGGGCTTTCAGCCAATAACGTTACCGAGCAAATGGTGTAAAGGAATCAAAAATTATCCTCTAAGACAGAAATCCTCATTCGTGTGGTTTTACATAATTTGTGGGGGTTTATTTATAAATTTGGTTTCCCTAAATGGGTTTCTTCACATGTGTATACTTGCGGTTCTTTCGCACATTTGGCCGGCCGATTGAAGTTTCGTCTTCCGTTGAACCCTTTTGCGTACGGCTGATGTTGGTCGAGTCTTTGTGGAGCAGGGCTGGACGGATGGTTGTTCCAGTGCCGCCCAGGGTATCACAGGCTCTTTACCGGCGTCCCGGAAGAGCCCACGATCCTCTGCAGGATGTCACCACCGTAGTTTGGTTATTCACCACGAGGGGACGTGCTGATGTGTTTGTCAGTCGGATTTTGGCTTTCCGACCGCTCCTTTCTGCCCGTTTAGTTTTTCTGCTGCGCCGTGCTGTTAAGCAAATGGGATAGAAACACAAAAAGGCCCTCTTGGACCTGCCAAATGGGTTTTAACATATATCTGTGACGGATTTCAATTTACACGTGGTTGACATTTTTGTTTGTTTCTTTTTAGACAATTTACCTTTTTAATGTTGTGTTTCGTCGACTGCGGTTTTACACTGTATGTGGTTTTTGTATTGTCAACCACTTTTTATCTATTTAATACATTTAATACATTTAATACATTTAATTAAGTTTTAACATTTTTACACTACATCATAGCTTCTACTAACCGTACTATTTCTTTTTTAACTTTTAGTTTATAAGGTAACTAGGTTTTTAACTAATGTAAGCCACTGTAATCCTTGCTGCGGTTTTACTTGGCTACTTTTTTCTGTAATTTTAGGAAAACTTTTTAAACATTTACACCACAATGTTTTACAAATTTTACGCACTAATAATGACGCGCACTTCCGTTCTCTGAAACGGTCACAGGCAGAAAGAACTAGCCCCGCATGTGCAAAAATCTACGTTACATTTGACCGACACACATACGAAGGAGAATGTAATTTTTACGCGGGTGTGTTCGCTCTCCGGGTGATCACACTTCCCCGGCATGTACCCTGCCTAAACCCGACGCCCATGGATATCCCTCAGAGAAAAGTGCCTGCATTTAGGCGTTTAGGAAAGAGGAATTGGATCTACTGTGGTATTACTCTCAACGGAGTACAGGAGTGGTAGGATTTTGTGGCGGAATCACATAAAAAGCAGTAACAAACGGTTACACATGATAAGAAATTAATGTTGTACAAACATTGCCCGTTGATCGATTTAGATGAAAAAATACAAACATTACGTCATACCGGTCCTTAGTTGAGAGCCAATTATTTTGGGATTCAGTTTTGATTTCTAAATTTATCCGACAGTGACAGTTTAAAATTTATAATGTCCGAATCAAATAATTCATTGAGTTCTGAATTGTTCGTCTTAATTTGATTGATTTATACTTTACTACGACAAAAAAAAATATAAACTACATAATATGTATGTTAATAGAATAAATTGAAAAAATTAAAGTAGAATAATAAATGTGACGAATTTATCGGCATGCTCCTTTATCCTATTTGCTGCTGGTAGTGTTCGTGGCTGCTTAACTAAAACTTAAATTTCGATTAAAAAATATAACCTCAGAAACCTTTTTAGCATAATTCTGGACTAGGGGAAAATTTATCTAAAAAGCCTTATTTTTTAGACTATTTTTTTCCATCTTTATCCGTTCAACTTTTTTCTAATATTTTTATTTTTGATAAACAAGGGCAAATATCCACTGAATTCAAATATTTACTGATTCAAATCCATTTATTTTTGTTTCCAAACATTTTTCACCTTTGACATTTCTCGCGTGAGCTTTCATTACGTCGAATTAAACAAAATATAAACCAACAGATTTGTTAGGAAAAAATACAAAAAACTGACATAAACTAGTCGTAATTTCTCTCCATTTAGAATATTTGTAGCCTGGACAACATATTCTATATTTGGAGTTCAAATTTTAAAGTTGTCTGGACTAGGGGAAAATTTATCTAAAAAGCCTTATTTTTTAGACTATTTTTTTCCATCTTTATCCGTTCAACTTTTTTCTAATATTTTTATTTTTGATAAACAAGGGCAAATATCCACTGAATTCAAATATTTACTGATTCAAATCCATTTATTTTTGTTTCCAAACATTTTTCACCTTTGACATTTCTCGCGTGAGCTTTCATTACGTCGAATTAAACAAAATATAAACCAACAGATTTGTTAGGAAAAAATACAAAAAACTGACATAAACTAGTCGTAATTTCTCTCCATTTAGAATATTTGTAGTCTGGACAACATATTCTATATTTGGAGTTCAAATTTTAAAGTTGTTTTGATAACTTTTGCAGCAGTTTTCTGTGAATTCTTACGATGTTTCATACGACGTAATGAAAGCTCACGCGAGATTTAACCAAATTCTTTGATTAAAAGTTTTGTTTGAACCATAGTCCGAAAGTAATTAGTATACAGAATGAATCCATTCTTCAAAAAAATATAATTTTAAATGACGTTCATTTCAATATAAATATATAAGCAATAATTTCACTGTATTAATTATCGAATTCAATACTTTTCCACACAGCCAAAACTAATTTTGAATGGTAAAAGAACATTACTATCTTGATGCAAACGAAGGTAATTTTTATTTTCTTGTCGTTGCATGAAATGTCAAATAGCGTATGCCTGTGTGAGTGAATTCGTTTTATGTTTTGATTTTGATGCGACGAATTCACGTTCGTTTTTTTATACCAATTGGTTAAATCAATTACACGGCCGATATTCAATTAATGGTTCGAAATTTGACCAAAGAAAATAATGAAAACGCGTAAAACACTTTGTCAGTGTTGTTTATCGTCGACGTTTTCAGGTGATAGCTCACCATCAGCTGGGGGAGGAAGACTGAATAAAAAAAGAAAAAAATCTTTCAAACGTCAAATTCCTCTCATCAATCTACCGACCAGTGCGAAGGTTCAAAATTCTACTTTTTTATTTAGTGATTTTTAATAAAACTAGTTTGATGCTGAAAAGCACTTGTTTTGCATAAAACAATGATTTAATTAGGTTTTGTATTGCTCTGGCAAATTCTTGCATGATCAGGCGTATTGAGTCGCTCAAATTTCGTCAAAATTTTTGAGCTGATAAATAAAAATGGCTTGATTAATGGTTGTTCTAAAAATAGCTAAATCAAAATTTAGCACCTAAACAACTGAGTTACATGACTCGCTACACGAAACGTATCATCTAAAATTAAAATTTGAACGATTATAAATCTTTTCAACAATTGCTGGCTTTTGCCAAACAGTAAAAAAACGATACAGCAAATTTAAGTCTTCCTCCCCCAGACCATCAGTGCTCGCAGGCTCTAAACAAAAACACGACCCAGAAGTACCGGCCGGAAAACCCGATCGTCAAGATCCAACGATTGAAGGCTAAGGCTGAGGCCAAGGCCGCTGGCAAGGAGGAACCTCTGGCGAAGAAAACCAACCGCCTGCGGCAGGGCGCCAACACCTTCGTCAAACTAGTCGAGCAGAAGAAGGCTCAGCTGGTTGTGATCACTCACGATGTTGACACCATTGTGCTGGTCATTTACCTGCCGGCTCTGTCCCGTAAGATGGGTATCCCGTGCTGCATCATCAAGGGCAAGTCCCGGCTGGGAACGTTGGTGTTCCGTAAGACCTGCACCCGTGTTGCTCTGACCCAGGTGGACAACTCAGACTGCAACTGTTTGCGTTTGCGGCCCTAGTAAAAACCTGTAAACAACATCCGAACAAAAATTCACGGGTTTGTCGCGTTTGTCGTCTTCTCGAGGTTTAGCGCAACTTGATTGGATCGGTTGGGCGGCAATTAAAGGTAAGTTTTAAAACACAGCATTAATATAATCGTTAATAATTTATTTCCCCTTCAAAGGATATTGCTGGAATCACGACTGAATTTGTTCCCGGGAGATCCGTCAAAGATGGTCGAAATCGAGTATCGACTGCAGATTCCCGCGGACAACTTGCCGGATTTTACAAACGCCTGTCAGCATGTTGTAGCCAAATCCTGTGGTTTAATTTGGTCTCTCTACAATCACCGGAGATTCTTGGATGGAAACTTTGGTCGTAAAAGTTGTGAGCAGATGAAAAGGGTCAATTCTTTTGCCACTAAAGTCAAACAATGCTGCCGGAAGTTCCTCGGTGGATAAGGTAAGACACGATAGAGCCGCCAGTGCACTTCTGACTTTTTTACAATTGTGTTCTTAGTCACAGGTTTCCAAAAGCTTGGATCCACTGAGTTCGAAAACTGAAGGACCGAGGATCTGGTCTGTCAGAGCTGTGATTGCGATGCGCCGTGAGTCGATTGATCTGAAAAGCAGCTTCCGCCAGATGGTCGTGTCGGATATCTTGGCCCTCTTACCAGTAATAAAAATCGTACTGCGTGTTGGCAAAATCTGGAAGAAAATCTTCTCAAGAAAAGGATGCATCAGATGATACTGCGGGAAAGTTCTCGGTATTAAAGGAAAAAGGATGGCAACGATTTTATGAACATTGTTTTAATTTAAAGGTATCAGTACATTTCAATATAATGTTATTTTATATCATTGAATATAATTTTAAAATATCTCATTTGGTTTTTTCTTTGAAAATCGTATTCCATTCACAAAATGAGTGACATAACATGCTACATAACAAGGTCGGTTAATGATTCAAATCGTACCTTGTATATGATATTGTCATAGTCGTAAATAAAAAAAATCATCAAACATGTACGGCGTATATAGGGTAGGTATACCTAAGCTTTATTTTAACGTCATTTACGATGATCATTGTAAAACGAATATCTTTTGATATGCTGGGAAAATTTTGTTTCTTGAAAATGATCATTATGAAAACTTTTTTTAAGTCTAAGAAAGTGTTTGATTGAACAGGTTTGCAAATTTTATCAAACTGAGTATACCTTATATATTAAACAAAAATTTTGTTTGTTTTCGGTATTGTATTACAGTACATACAATTTTATATGACAATACAGTTCTTTTCAAAAACTGAGCTTTTTTGCCGAAAAGTACCTAGATTTTCGGTTGCCTTTTGATGACCGGCGATATTGTGATAGGATAATTCACAGTGTAAACGCTTTTTATTGACTTTTGCTGCTTCTAGATCTAATTTTTGGGATTTTTCCTCGATTTCACATGATGTCAAGCTAATACTCATCCTGAAATCGTTGAAAAATCATCGCTTTAGTCGTAGATTATGGCTAAAAGTTTACTAATGAACTCAAACATGAAACCGTCGTCCAAAATTGCAAGTGTTAATTGAATTTATTTTAATTTATCAAAATTGAAATATATGTTTCTTCACACATCGTTTAAGGTGAGTTTCCTAATGTCAAACATACCACCAATGTAACATAAATAACGAAAGTAATTCTAACGTTTTGTTAAGATCGTAAACGATTCTGTCGAATTCGATGTATTTTTTATAAGCTTTATGGTTGAAATCTAACCACATTTGGTTAATGCGCTCTAATTCAAAAATGGTTCTTTAGTGGTGTTTTAACCATATCGTGTTATTTTTTCTATCAAAAGTAGGTAATCAAAAACGACCGTGTTCATCTCTAGATGTAAAATAAAAACAAAAAGCACAATGCAAATGTGTGTGTGATATATCAATAGCGTTTTAATATGTACACAATAATAGTTATGTTTGTGTAAAAAAAATTCCTTTTGTGTATGTGGCCGTTAGTTTCACGATAACCCGTAGATAGCGCTGCGGAACAAGCGCCAAAATCAGCCTTCAGTGGTCAGTCTGGGTATATGGTGTCTGCGGTTCAATTCAACTTTACTTTCTATTCTAAACTAATTAAAATGGCTTACATACTATTGTGTTAACTCTCTCCGCGAAGTTCGCTATGTTGCGAGAGAGAGTTGATCTTATACTAAGGTACGATCACAAATAATGGTGTTTACGAGCAAATGGATTAAAGTGTCAAGTGAACATAAATTAAGACACATATTAAACAACAAGAACATTATTCATGACCGGTGCAGTACCGATCATTCCGGCCACCTTGAAACTACTGCAGTTTCAACACTCCCTGCGAGGAATTTCTGCATGCTTCTTAGACTGGATTCAAGGATACAGCTGGTTTGTCGCATATCGAGGAACCTTCTTCGTCTCAGCGTCGGAACTGGTTCAGAATCTGTGGACGACAAAAGAGACCCGGTAGAACGAACGGCGTAGGGTAAGATTATAGGAACGCTAATCACCTATTAGCGCCCCTTTGGCGCGTTGAGCAACGTTCGGCGTGCTCTACCGATCTTTGGAGACTCTGCTGTCGCTGTAGTTGGATTTGGTCGTCATAGGAGGTGGTAGATGAGATTCTGCAACGATGTACGACAACGGGAGATCTGGAATCGAAAAAGACCCGGTAGACCGAACGATATGGAGAAAGTGATAGGAACGCTAATCACCTGTTAGCGCTCCATTAGCGCGTCGAGCAACGTTCGGCGTGCTCTACCGGTCCTAGAAGATTCTGCGTTGTGGCTTGGTAAATGGCGATGAATACGTAGTGAAGATGTAGTAATAGTGTAGGATAGGATCTGCAATCGACAAAGAACCGGTAGATCGAACTAGAAAATGTGACAACTTGGAACGCTAATCACCTATTAGCGCTCGACATGCGCAGTGAGTCACATTCGGCGTGCTCTGCCGGTCTTTGTAGAAGGATCTCGATGATGATGAGGAATAAAATGACGTCTAAGGATCTGGAAGCAACAAAGACCCGGTAGATCGAACGATATGGAAGAAATGATAGGAACGCTAATCACCTGTTAGCGCTCCATTAGCGCGTTGAGCACGTTCGGCGTGCTCAACCGGTCTTTGTAGCCTTTTCTGGTCGTCGGTGGTTGTGACAACCCTGTCGCTGGGCTGTCTCCAGTCCTAAAACCGGAACGACTCCATCTCGACCTGGATGAAGCTGTGCAAGGCGATCTAGTGGCCACAAGCTGGCGGAACAGGGCCGGTATTTCAGCGACGACGAATTGTAACACCATGCAGGTAAGTCGGACGGCTGTAGGTTACTGGAGTGTTCGCTGACTACATTGTGCTCTCCCGGAATGAGTCTCCAACTGGGCCCGTCTGTACTAATCTGGATAGCAGTTGCACGTTTAGCAGCGACAGTTCGCCAACGATGCGGTGGCGGTTTTGACCGTTGGGGTTTCTGGAACGATTCCGTTGGTAGGAGAGGTGCACCTAACTCCAGACAGGTACCAGAGGCCTGCTTGGCCAAAGGAACGATGTAGCAGCTGGATCCATCAGCATAGTCTTCTACTTCGTCGTTGCTTTTGGCGGCACTTAGAAAAGTGGCGGACAGCGGATTATGTTGAACGGCGCAACCGACGAGCAGCGTATCCTTGAGCGCGTACCCTGAGTTGGGCTCACAGGATGCGTTGAATACCACGCATTCATTGGTGGTTTTGCTGGCATCCTTGAGCACCGGGTGATGTGGCAGATAGCAGTGTGGTTTGTAGTGTTGAACAGAATCGCTGTGGTGTGAATATCTGGTGGAGTTTCGATGTGTGGCATTCGTTTCGTTATCTCCAAGGGTGGTTTGTGGATCATTAGACCGGGAATGGCAGGCGACGGATCCTTCGTCGTGGATTTGAGTGGTGGAGGGTTCAACGTCCATCCTTTGGCTCCCATCGGTGGTGTCCATTGGCCGGAACTCCCCAGGGATCGTTTCTCGGGTTTGATCAACGGTGGAGAGGAAGCACGCTTGCGGTGCGGTGGTGGAGCTGGAATCTATTTTGCCAGAAACTGTCCAACCAAAGAGGGTGTCCACCAAAAACGGGAAACCGTTACCAAGGGAGTGGCGTATGCCTGTATGAAACTCACGGTAACATTCTCCACCGATGATCATGTCGATTGTTGCTGGAACGTTGAACTGAGGATCCGCCAATGGAACCTTTGGTATTCTCCAGGCAGTTGAATCGATCGGGGTTGTGGGAAGATGGGATGTTGGTTTCTTCATGACGAGGAAATCGAGTGTGGTGGAGAAGTCGCTGTTCTTGGATATGATTTTGGCAGCTAACTTGTGTTTGATGCGCTTCACTGACTCTCCGATTCCGGCAACTGAGATGTCCACGGGCCTTTGACGGGTGGCGAGTTGGTTCGCCAGCTTCTTGGTGATGAAGCTGGACATCGCTGCAGAATCTAGCAGAGCTCTAGCAGGAACCTTTCTGCCATATCGGTCGACAACAAACAGCGTGACCGTCTCCAATAGAACCGTCGAATTTGAATGCACGGATAGATTTATCGCTGGTGGGTTTACTGAACCGCTAAAACCTGGATTCGCTTGTACGGGATGTGGTTCCTCAGTAGTGGGTTGCTCTAGATGTGATATGTGGTGGTCGTGCAACATGGTGTGGTGTTTTGCTTGACAAATCCTGCACAGAAACTTGGATTTGCAGGATGTTGCCCGGTGGTTTGCGCGAAAGCAATTCCAGCAAAGACTGTGCTGTGTCACAAGCTCTCGCAGTTGGGAGCTTGACAGGTTCGATAATGCTGGACATTGGTGAAGCGGATGTGTTCTCAAACAACAGTGGCATGGCGAAGTACTGGATTGAGTTTCGGACGTAGCTGTATTCACGACAGATCGGATGGGAACTGGTTTCTTCGGGATTTGACCGGCCACCTTGGAAACGGTGGGCGCTGAGGAACGATGCTGGAGATCGCTGTCCACGGATTTCAACATCCGGACCTGGTGGACGAGAAACTCGATGAGCTCGTCGTACTTCACTTCTTCTTTCTGTCGAGTATCCTGCTCCCATGCGCGAATCGTTGCTGAGTCCAACTTGTTCGTTAAGATGAAGATAAGTGGAGTGTCCCAATGCTCGATCGGCTCCCCTAGTTTTACCAGAGCCTTAACGTGTCGCTGGAAATCATCAACCAGTGTGTTGAGGTCTTGTGCGGACTCGTGCTGTATCGGTGGAAGGTTGTATAGGCCACGGAAAAGCTCCTTTCTGAGGAACCGCTTGTTGTCGTAACGCTTCTTAAGCGCGTCCCACGTCGACGAATAATTATCGGCCTGGATATCTACAGACTCGAATGGTTTTCTTGCCTCTCCTTCCAGCGACTGCAACAGATACTGCAGCTTGTTAACGATCGGTATGTCCTCGTTGCAGTGGATCATCGAGAGAAAGTTGTCACGGAATGAGATCCAGCGCGATTCATCTCCACTAAACTTCGGCAAATCGATTTTTGGCAGACGATGATGAAAGCTGGAAGACATGCTATGAGAAGCCGATGCGTGGATGATCGTCGAACTCAACGGATGCTCCCTACTCTCCAGTTTGGACAGCAAAAAACCCTTCGCCCTGCAGAATCGATCCTCAAAATCAGCACGGAATTCCAGGTGTGTTTCAAACCGTTCTTCGCTATCGCCCATTTCGATGTCGTTCTGCACGTTCAGGAACAACTCGTTGCACTTGTTAAGCGCCTCCAAACGTACCGCAACCTGGCAACAATCTCGTTCGTAGGTGAAATCCGCTACAAACTTCTCCACCACATCTCGTTCGGCACACGCTCGTCGTCTCGTCAGAAGGGCCGCTGCTAGTTTTTTCTCCGCCTTGCTAGCCATCACTCAACACCACTCAAATCACACTTGTTGACACCAAAAACGATCGGAAACACCACCAACGATTGACTTTCGGATGATTTTTCATAAATAAATATTTCCAATTTATTTTTATCTCGTATGAGTTGCTGTCCGTTCGACCAGTACTGTTGTCAGCAACTTGTATTAACTCCACCTAGCAATGTTACAATCGCTACAGAACAACTCAAAAGCGATTTTGATTTTTTCCGAAAATCCAATTTTGAAAGTGTTGCTATAATTTTGCACGATACTGTAGTCTAGCAACTTGCCCCAAAGCGTATCAGCAATGTTTCAGTGTCTCAGTGACCACTGTGAGTGAATTCAAGTTTATTCAAAAACTTTCAAATTTTCAAGTGTCGATGTATTTTTGAACGACACTGTAGAGTGCACCACCCTAAATGCATTTGCACTATTCGTGTCGGTTAGTTTTGAGCGCAAAATTTGCAGAATATTCCGTTGGCCAAGTGAAAATAGGCCACAATAGTGTTTCAAAGTGAGAAAATCACAAAGCTGGCCTACCTTGGTGTTGATTTGGTACAAACCACAGCTGCTATGGCGCTCGGAAGATGGCGATTGATGATTCCTCTGCTGGTCCAGATGAGCTTCCTGTCCTCGAATTCGGCTTCGAAGGACCAAATGTTCGGGCTCGGCCGATGGGGGGGTTCGGAATTCGAGGGTTTTCTTCCCGTCTCTAAGGCGACGGCATCCACCAGCAGCAGAAACTCCAGGTTAGTCGTCAATTCTCCTACACAACAGCTGATCGCCCGCTCGGGGGGAGATTTAGTTTACACTTTCGGTGTTTGTTGTACGGAGTGCCACTGCGCGATTCGATTGCGCTTTCTTAGCCAACACTTAACTCGCCTGATTTCGGATGAATTTGTAATAGGAAAGTCGCTTAGTTGGACTTTATTGCCGATTTATTGGGAACGAATTAAAACCCGTGCGTTCAATCCAACTTTACTTTCTATTCTAAACTTATTAAAATGGCTTACATACTATTGTGTTAACTCTCTCCGCGAAGTTCGCTATGTTGCGAGAGAGAGTTGATCTTATGCTAAGGTACGATCACAAATAATGGTGTTTACGAGCAAATGGATTAAAGTGTCAAGTGAACATAAATTAAGACACATATTAAACAACAAGAACATTATTCATGACCGGTGCAGTACCGATCACAATGAATTATAGTCGGACCAGCCAGCAGCTGGAGTGGCTTTCGGAAGTTTATTGACCAGCCCACGGAAAATGCGAAACTTTGTCAGCAATATCAAGGACCCTACTCGGTTATAGCGAACCAGTGTTTTATGTGTTTGTGAATAAAAAAGAATTTAAGAATTAAAATTGTATCTTTTTATTATTCAAACTCCTAAAAGGAACTTCGAAACAACAGGGTAAAAATCTCCCAATTGGAATAAATGGAAAATGGTTCAATGAATAAATGCTTTTCTATATTTATATCTAAATTACCTTTGAGCAAAGATAATAACTTTGAATCAAATGAAACTGGTTTTTGTATCAAAGCATTAATATTTTGAATCAAAGATTTTTTCTTTTGAAAAGATTTTTGAAAAGGAAATATCTTTGAAACAAAGGAAAATGCATATGAACCAAAGGATTTTTAATTTTTACCAAAACTAAAGGAAAAAATCCTTTGTTTTTGCGGCACTTTCCTACACACTAAGATTGCTTTTATCCCGCTCGGGACCATGATTTTCCGTATCACAGGAAAGCTGCTCAATTCAAACGAAATTCGAAGGAGAAATCACCCGAATCTCGGGACGCTTCATCTCTTCTGAAATCCGAGACGAACTTGCTACGAGAGCACAGGAGCTGAAAGTGTCCCGGTGAGTTCAGGACAGTGTTCGCCTGAATCACGGGAGACCCTATTCTTGTCAAATTTTCTTTCGCTTGCTCTTCTCTACAGAAAAAAAACAACTGTTTTTTCTCTCTTTTCCACTTAAGCACAAAATTTAAAACCGTCAAAAGATTCAACTCGTCATTTTTTTTGCGGTTACCGTTCGTTTGTTGCAGACGTGTGAGAAAATAAAGCTTTTTTGTCCTCTTCTACCATGTGGGTGCAAAAGGCAAGAAGGTTTTCTATGGGTTTTTTTTTTCAATCAAAGTGTTAAGTGTTGGGACAAGGAAGCAAATCAACGATTTTCACCTCCAAAGCCGCAGATCTTCGAAAAGCATTTGGGAAAAATGCTAATCGCCCCTCCATTCTCCCGTCGCTTGAAACTCTCCAGGCCGGCAAAGTTGTTACCGGTACGTTTGGTTGACGGAGCCAGCTCATTTCAAATACATAAGATGTATGATCCGTACGGAAAACGGTAAACGTAAGTAATTTCAACACCGCTCCTTCGTGCAAGTGCCCTTTATTCCGCAGCGGCATCTTCAACGGATCAACAATGCCCGCACACAGCCGGTCGGTCCGAAAGCAAGAAAATACGAGTGGAGTGTTTTTAAAATAAAATAGTGTTGTGTGTCAAAATATTGTACATGTATGTAAATTTTAAATAAATGAATTGATTTATGCTTGATGAAAATGTATGTTATTTCATTTCAAAAGAAAGTCTTGAAAATTGATTAGTAAGCAGAAAAAAAGCAAACCACTACAGATCCCCTGCAAATCTCGAAAGTAGCCTGTCATGAGCTCACAGGAGAATTACAAAACTCCCTGCAATTCACAGAAGAAAATCGTTTCGACGCTACAGGTTTATTTGACAGATATTTTCCTGAGCTGTTTTTCTGTCCCGAGATTGTCCTGTAATTTCAGCTGTTGAAAATACAGGACAAAATCGTCCCGACCACAGGAGAAAAGATTAAGTGTGTATGAAATAAAAAATCTTTTTTCTGCGTGTTGGTATAAAAACACACCCGAAGCTGTATACACGCACTGATAATAACAAACTGACTTGTTGCCAGTGAGTGTCGCCAGTAAATGTCGCCAGCGCTCATTGACGATAACTCCGGTTTGGGGATTCAGCGACAATATGAATATGAACAGCGCACACAGTCATCGAAAATTGAAAGGCGTTTTCCAGCTTTCATTCCTATTGGACTGAAAGCCGAGCTAGTACAAGGAATATCTAAATAAGGTAGTGTCGAGAGCCATATTGGATTTTTTTTGTGACGTCACAAAAACGATTGTATCGAAAATTTATGTGAGGATGGTAGGAATTTCAAAGAAAAACACGTTTTAAAACGAAATCGAATTCCAATTCCATTTCTATTTTGTTGTAGGGCCTCTCTTTGATTATGTAATGGAGTATTTTGGTCCTTTGAAGATTGCATCATGGTTTTTTCTTAATTTATTAATGAATGCAATGTCGCCTTGAAGCTAAAACGTACAAAAATGAAGAAAATATCAACTTCAAAAAGGTCTAGCTGGTAGATACTTAGTGTTTAACTGATTGTCATGATTTTAATCCAACCGGTTTATCATATACAATTCTGATGTAGAACAATTAACATTAATTCATGATTGTTAACTCAGTTTACTAAAATGCCAATAAAAGATTCTGTTTTTATATAAAAAATTGTGTTTTGATCACTTTATTGTAATGAGGAGCTTAAAATGCACTGACTTGAACATTTTCATGGAAGACTTGAAACTAATTTTAAAGTTTTGCACATTTCAGTGGTGAAAATCCACCATTTTTTAGAACTTCGATGATCTATTTTATAGAAAAATTATTTGAAAATGAAACTTTTTTTGTACCCATCTTGAAGAGCAAGAATCCTTCTACAATAGCATGTTTTCAAAGTGGAAAATTTCCTGCAGATTCTTCGAATTATCATCGAAAAAGAAAATTTTCCTAGTAAATTAACAGATTTTTCGTGATTGTGACGTGTCAGTCTGTACCAATACTAGAGCAGGGCTGCCTTGGCACTACCTTCTTTAAATATTCCTTGGGACTAGTATTCGTTCAATTGGAAAAGATTGACAGCAATGATGGCTTCATGTGAGCTTGAAAGTCGAAAAGCTTCATTGTGACAGGAATAAGTGTTGCGCGGCTTTGAGCTAGTGTTGCTTTCGGCTTTCAATGATTGAAACGAATATTTGGCACACTGATACGGATTATCAAAATTAACAAAATTCAGATACTCGAAAAATGTGAGCCTAATGTAATTTAAATTGTAAACTGGATAATGTGGAAAAGTGTGCTATAAATAAACGAAAAAGTTTGCTGAAAAACCAGCAAAATAAATAATGTTACCTGGTTTCCAGCAAAAATTTTAATTGCTGAACATTTTCAGCAGAAATTTTTGCTGGAAATCGATTGAAAATTTTAGTGTGTATGTATGTATTAATTATCCTATTATAAAAAAAAACTTGATACAAAAAATACATACCTTGCCAAGAAAAATGCCCCCAAGGATTTCGCAGCTTCAGCAAACGATGATCATGTATGTCTCGAACATCCAACACTGAGAACGCATGAAGAGGCCTTAAACCTTTTTGTTGGTATTCATCCTCATCAACTTTCATATTTCCCCCTCCACAGCTGGCACCCATAAGGAATTTAGCTATTCTAGAGCTTAAAAGTTGTGCCCATATAAGATCTCTGTCTAAGTCATCTTCACTGGGAAGGGGAATAGAGCTAGGTTGAAGAGGTATACTTTCGCAAGGTGCACCTGTGAGTGTAGCTAAACCTTCGATGGCTCTTCCTGAAACTAGAGCTTCATAACATCCATGTATCTTGGCCACAGATTTTTCGATAAGTGGTACCCACAGTTGCTTTCGTTTAGCTTGGGAGTAAACCAGATGACCTTTTTTGTCGCAAGGTAACAAGTCATCTGCCAAAACATTTGTCCATTTGCCATCTTTACAAAGTCTTACTTGATACGCTCTCTGGGGACAAAAAGCCTCAGGTCTCATGTCTAATGCTGAGGTCTCAAGTCTAATATCCCTTGTCTCAGGTTCCAGGTCTCAGGTTACAGGTCCCAGGTCTTAGGTCTCAGGTCTCATGACTAATTTCTAATGTTTCATGTCTCTTGTCTCAGGTCTCATGTCGCAAGTCTCAGATCTCATGTCTCAGGTTTCAGGTCTCAGGTCCCAGGTCTCAGGTCTCATGTATCATGTTCTTAGTCTCAGAGCTAAGATTTTCCCAACTTCAAAAAGATTCTAAGTGTTTTCCTTTGAAAATGACTTAGAATATTTTCTCTCAAAAACCGTATAATTCGCGATATCCGTGTGAAAAAACCGTGTTAATTCCCGAAAACCGTGTAATAAAGCCGTGTAAAAAACCGCGTAAAACCGTGTAAAAAAGCCTTGGTGTAATCATATTTATCGCTTGCTTGTAAGTGGCTATTTATTGATTTTTCGTGTTGATTCAAAAGAACGAAGCGCTGGTTTGTTTGATTTTTCAGCCATATCTCGTATACGGATTATCAATATAACAAAATTCAGATACTCGAAAACTGTGAGCCTAATGTAATTTAAATTTTAAACTGGATAATGTGGAAAAGTGTGCTATAAATAAACAAAAACGTTTGCTGAAAAACCAGCAAAATAAATAATGTTACCTGGTTTCCAGCAAAAATTTTAATTGCTGAACATTTCCAGCAGAAATTTTTGCTGGAAATCGATTGAAAATTTTAGTGTGTATGTATGTATTAATTATCCTATTATAAAAAAAAAGATACAAAAAATACATACCTTGCCAAGAAAAATGCCCCCAAGGATTTCGCAGCTTCAGCAAACGATGGTCATGTATGTCTCGAACATCCAACACTGAGTACGCATGACGAGGCCTTAAACCTTTTTGTTGGTATTCATCCTCATCAACTTTCATATTTCCCCCTCCACAGCTGGCACCCATAAGGAATTTAGCTATTCTAGAGCTTAAAAGTTGTGCCCATATAAGATCTCTGTCTAAGTCATCTTCACTGGGAAGGGGAATAGAGCTAGGTTGAAGAGGTACACTTTCGCAAGGTGCACCTGTGAGTGTAGCTAAACCTTCGATGGCTCTTCCTGAAACTAGAGCTTCATAACATCCATGTATCTTGGCCACAGATTTTTCGATAAGTGGTACCCAAAGTTGCTTTCGTTTAGCTTGGGAGTAAACCAGATGACCTTTTTTGTCGCAAGGTAACAAGTCATCTACCAACACATTTGTCCATTTACCATCTTTACAAAGTCTTACTTGATACGCTCCCTGGGGACAAATGTCTTTTGTAACCAAAACTTCACGTACCAAATCTTCCCTTTCTGCAAGAACAGCTAATGCACTAAGAAGCCAACAGTTTCCTAAAACTCCTTGACAAATATCCGATGGGAGCGGCGTACGAAATACAGCCCACGGTGGGTAATCTCCTCCGTCACAATTTATTTCGCTAGGACGTTTCCACTGCACCACAGGATTTGAATCAGATTCACTGGCAGGGTTATAATATAAGCTTCTAGTCGCAGGTGGAAAAGAATCATCTACAAATAATTCATTATTTTCTTTACAGTATTGAATAATATTTATCCATTTGTTCAGTGCTTCAGATTCCTCAAACTTTTGCAAATTTTCCGTCAATTGTCTTCCGCGCTTCGTATTTTCATTGCTCAAATTATTAGAAAGAACCTTTCCAATTAAACGATGACTAGAACATATATCACAAACTACACTTGCTGAAGAATTTTCAAACGTGCAAGCTGGACAGCACCAAGTTTTTTTAAGATGTTTCGGATTTGCATCTGAGGTATTAAAATAAGCCTTTGTGATCAAGCTCCCGGTGCTATGCCGTTTAGGTATTGCTCCGGAGTTACGAATGTTACTTGTTTTTGGAGAGGGATGAATTTTGGGCGCATTCAGGTGTGTCAACGTATCTGTAATGAAAAAAGGTGAAATTCTCTTATATAAGTATAAAAAATGGAGGCGTTTTCACGTATGAACGGTCGGTCGAAATGAAGTGAAATTTGGTATCCGAGGGTTTTTCAGGCCAGAGATGGTTTGTATAATAGTTTCGAGAATCTCACTTTCTATTAAAGGGGGGCTCCCATACAAAATCATATCCTCTTGCTATCTTATGTACAAAAATGGAGGCGTTTTCTTCATAACACCATCACGTCTAAACGGACGGTTGGAATGAAGTGAAATTTGGTATCCGAGGGTTTTTTCGGGTCAGCAGAGGTGCAAAGAGATCCCATCATGAAACATGCAGTGCCGATTCCAACAGCCCGACGTCAGCTCCGAAAAAATCATCTTGCAAAGTTGCAAACTGATTCTTTTTCCCTTCGCATGCACCTTTTTTTCTGCTGACTTAGCTGGGGCCTCGGAGGGAGCTCTCGGTTGCTTGGCGTTTGTTGAGTGAGCGGCAGCTATAGAGCCGGGACTGTAGACACGAACGAAAGCATCACAGAAATTTTTATACGAATGAAGCTCGGCAGTTATATTTATAACTTTCCAAGCTCATATTCGTATATGCACTTCATTGATATTGGTGTACCAACACACAGCCGAAACAAAACATTGTTCAGAAAAGATGTCCGTGAAAGAGGCTTTTTTCGTGGCGCGAGAACCGTTTGCGAATTTCAATTTCCACCCATATAGTGTTGCCGTAAGACGTAATTCTACGTCAAAACCTACCCTTAGCACTGACGGTGCGTACTTGGATGCCGTTCAGTTTTTAACTATTTTTTAACTTGATTCCGCTGGTTCCGAGGGAAACAAGAAAACACTTTATTTTAATTCCGGTGCCGCGCCGCTGATTCAGTCTCATACCCAAGTACGTGGGAGCGGCTGGTAAATCCACGAAACGGAACCGAAAGTGATAACCGATACCGAAAAAATAGGCACGTAAATTTGTAGACCGGGACGGGAAGCTATCAGCTGCTGAATTATTTCCTGCCAATTTTCTTATAAGAATTTAAAATGTAAACAAAAACACGCTCATGAAAAGTTAATTACAAAAGGAGTTTTGGTCATCCACATAGATTTTACGTCAAATTTATGAGTCATTTATGTGGAATTGAAGTAACTACTACAAGACGCACCCAGAATTGATGGGATAGAAGAAAAGCTTAGTTTACGTGAAAAATCCCGTAGAATTAATTAATTTATTTTTGACGTAGAATTACGTCTTACGGCAACACTATAGGGGGGCAAATTGAAATTCTCGAACGGATCTCGCGTCACGAAATACGCCTCTTTCAAAGACATCTTTTCCGAACAACATTTAGAGTCGGCTATGTGTTGGTACACCAATACTAATAACGCGCTAATACCAATGGGTGCGCAAAACATCCGAGCGAAAAAACCCCGATCGTCGACCCAAACTGCACTAGATGCGAAGTTATAAAAGAGCAAGGATTGCCCCGACCCGGTTTCATTTGCTTTTTGGGCCTTCTCCGGTGCGGTGCAATCGGGCCGCTGTTGCTGTCAAGCCTATGCTGCTGCTGCTAAGCCCGTTGCTGTAGTCCAGTATCTGCTGCTACTGCTGAAGCTGCCCCGCCTTGCTACAACCCCTGCGTGAGCTACTGCTGCTGCATCGTTCCATTCAGCTTCGATTGCCGCATTTGTCGTATACAAACACCCTTCTGTCCTCTGTCCATGCCCCTGTTTCTTAAATTTTATTTTTATTCATTGGATCTGGTCAAAGCACATCAGCAGCGTTCGAATAGCGTTAAAAGCATTCAACATATTTTTGTGAATTTTGATAAAACTTGAAAGAATCCGTTTTTGGAAGCAGCTTTCAATAACAAAAAAAAAAATTTTTTTTTCATTTTCCAAATAATGTGAATAAAACCGAGCAAATCTCTAAAATATCCGCATCCGGGCTTTACAGGATGCGTCTCAAAATTTTCATCAAAATACCAAATTTTACTCCTAAAATCAATTTCCCATGCTGTTAAACTCTCATGTGCAAATTTTCAGTTTAGTTTTAGGGGGGTTGTCACATTTGCTTACGATCTCTTACTAGCGGGCCGGAGTTGTTTTCAAAAATCTTACGTGAAAAATGTTACATTGATAATTCATCACAGCCATTCGAAACCATCCCAAGTAACAATTTAGGTTTTATAATGAACTGCATGCCAACTATAAATTAAAACTATAAAACCGCGTTCAGATATGTAAGAATCTATAAAACTCCAATACAACGGTTAGTAGCACAAAAAGGCCCTACTGCAGTAGGTTCTGTAGAGCAAATTATAAATCCTTTTTATTATATTATTTTCGTCTAAAAAAAATTATGCTCCGGCATTTGGTTCTTAATAATAATTTTTAAAACAAATGAATCTCATTCAAATAAATTATAAAATCGAAAGCACAGAGCTGAAATTTGTTTGTCATCATTCTGTTAGGGAATTCAACATGATTTTATCAATCAGAATTTTCGATTCCAACCATTAATCAACATGCGCTTTCAAGTTTACCACAAATATTTATGAGAAAATTCTAAAAAAATAATGGGCCTGCTGTAAATTACTTCTTAAATCAATTAAAATGCAATAAAATAGATATCAAAATTATGAATTTTTTAACTTGAACTATTTGTGCTCGTTCAAGAATTTTTTTTATACTCTTTCTTCCATAAGGATGATGGAACTCTCATAAAGCATGAATAAGATGAGGAATACTTTTTATAATAATAAACAGTCGTTAGTAAATTCATCATTAATATTGGCCATGAAAATGGCGATATTATAATTTTTTTAATAGTTGTTATTGGACACTTACAAAACGATTTTGTTATCTAGAAATTGCCAATCAAAATTATTCACTTTTACAAAACTTTTTTGTCTTATAAAAGTGTATTGGGTTGTAAAAGGTAGCTTGAACGGGAATCTTTGAACCAAAAAAGCTATGTAGCAATCTATATTTGTTTTCTACAAAACCGCTTCAGGCTTGATGAGTTTTTTAAAGTCATTTAAAAGAATCTTATAAATACGAAAACTCTAGAGGCCCCCTTGAAAATATATTGGTAAGAACAGTACAAGCACCTTATGAAACCTTTATAATTCAATGGATGTTGGCGGCAGATGATAAAAATAATTGAACACAATTTGTCGAATTATGCAAAGATTTTTTTTATTCCCTTATCACTTTATCACACTGTTCTAATATTCTTGAGAGACAATCAAATATATTCATGGATTCACTGTTTTATTATCGGTAAACTTCAATTATAACGGACCAAGACAAATGTTGAAATGTTCATTACTAAGCTGACAATCAGGAAATTCCACTAAGATGTACACTTCCAGCAAATAATTAAAACTGTGCAGCAAGCCAATTATTTTTTCTGACGCTTGACAAAGTCAATTTCATCCGTTGTTGCTCCATTCATTTGCAAAAAACATTTATTTGCCACCTTTTGCCACCGAAATATATATTATTGTTTACATTTTGGTTGTTTCTGCATAATTTTCTTTTATAATCCCTTTAGTTGGCCAAATGCCTATTATAAGCTTTATTTGGCCTATAGCGGGATTTGTTTCATATAACCGGTTTAAAGAGGCCTCCATTAGTTATTAAGTACCATTTATAAAACCAAAGCTACTTGTGAAGACCGTATAAGGACACGAATACTACGAAATAATTTAAAAAGGCTTTTATAAATCAAAACAAGTTTGTAACTAGGTATTTCAAGACTTTTTCAAATGTTTTATAATTTCAGATATAAAAATGTTTTATAGCATGCACCAAGTGCCAAATAAAAAAGCAATCATAGAAGTTTATTGCTGTTTCAAAACTTGGCTTCATAGGACGCTTGTAGCTGTCCTAGAGAGAAATTGTGAATAGGTTTCCAATAAATACATTTACGGTATTATACATCACTTATAAAACACCTTATAAAAATTATAAAACCTTTTCTATTTTTGTGTGTTACTTGGGATATTACTCAGTTTTTTTTTTTAATTTTTATAGACGTAGAATTACGCAAATACAAATTGATGCGCAGAACACCCGAGCGATAAAACCGCGAACGTCGACTCAAACTGCACTAGATCCGAAGTTATAAAAAGCCAACGATTGCACCGATCTAATTTCATTTGGTTTTCGGGCATTCTCCCGTGCGGTCTGTTGTTACGACCAATGCTGTTGATGCTGCGTGCGTGCGTACGAACAATCCAACTTATCTTTGAACAAAGTACAACACAATTATTTTAAAAACATCTAAAATTCTTAAAAACGACAATATTTCATGTCGTCTGATTCAAAATTTGAATCCAGGAATCGAATGTCCGTTTTGTAAAACCCTCGTGCATTAGTTTTTATTTCGATTACACGCATAAGAAAGTAATAATTGCAAAAACCTAAAATAGTTAAAATGAATGATCCCTTTTCCGTCGTTTAATACGAAGTTTGTTATAAGCAATCGATTTCCCGTCCTGTAAAATTTTCTTGTTTAAATTTCCGTATCGATCCGTAGCATTATAACGTTATTGTTGCCAAAACATTGAATAATTAATATTGGTGACCCCTTTTACTGATCTCTTGCCCAAAATTTTACTGCTGAAATCAATTGCCCGTGCTGTAAAACTTTTTTGACGTAGAATTGTCTTACGGCAACACCATAGGGTGGCAAATTGAAATTTGCAAGTCACGAAAATAACTTCATTAACGGACCATCATATCTACAGGATTATGACGTCATGGGCAGAGCTTGCTTTGATGGTTTTTGTTTTTCCCTACCCACGGAAGGTATAAAACAAAGGGCTCGTCAGTCGTCTCGGTTTCAGTGTCGGTTTCGTTGTCTAGCTGAACAGAGTTCGCCAGCTGCTCTTCGATCGGTGTTTGGACCCCACCAGTGGTAATCCTACACCGATATCGACTAGCAGTTCTGTTCAGTATCTAGTTCAGCAGCATGGATCAACCAGAGGCAGCGAGCAGCGGAGACAACTAGTGGAGAAAACTAGCAGCGGCTTAAACGACCAGCTGCGGGAGAATCAAGAGAAGCAAAGCTTCATGGAGCGTAATGTGAAAATGAGTGGTGATGCGTGAGTGTTGCTAGATTTGCGTTGTATAAATAATGTGCGTGCGTTTATTGTGTGTTTTGTGTATGATGTAGTACAACACTCTCATACACCACATTTACACACAGACCATCCATACCCTTTCTAAGTATTTCGATTCAAAGACCGAATTGACTCTTTCTTAAAATCATCGGTCCTAAAAGGGCCTTTGTTGAAATGTTGCTTAATTTTGGACAGTTTTTAAAATTCCACTTTAAAGCATTGTGTTCTGGTAGCGATTGTTGTGCGGAAAAAAAATGATTTAAAGAGCATGGAAAGAAAATTCGTTAACGATTTTTAAAAAGAGTGTATGAATCAAATGTAACGATCACTTATATTAAACCGACTAATTTAATTCAGAAAATACAAATTTAATAAAAAAAAAAAACGATGGCACAAGTTAGGCTGTCGTAATTCTACGTTAACTTCGCGGTCGTGTCTTATAAACAACCTCTTCAACTTTTTTGGGTGTAAGGTGGCCCGGTTTATGAGAAAAATAACATTTTCTCACAAACTTTCACATCCACCTTCATGGCCTTCTCTCCTTGATGGTTGCCCCTGTTTGGCCCTCCCGCTTCAAACTTTCTAATAATAGGGTAGTCATATCAACAATATTTGCATTGAAAAAATAGCATGTTAGATTTGTGCTCTACGAAGCATTTCAGCCTATTGCTTTTGTGCCCTTTGTTAACTGTTCGGGGGTTTATTGCATACTCAAAGGCGTTTATTGCACTCACTGTAAATATTATTAAAAGATGCCTTCATGAATACTGTATATTTAGGTAAGGTATTGAAATTTTTTGTAAGTGGCATTTCTTTCGTAATTCTTGTATAAGGTGTGGTAAACACATTTCATATACTGAAATAAACAAGTTCATTTTTCTGATTAAATGGCTCTTATAAAAAAGAGTACATTTCGTAAAATTTCACAAAAAGAAGAGTACGCCCATTTTTCGATCGAAAAATAGTACATGTACTCTTAAAAGAGTACGTATGGTAACCCTAATATATACATATGCATGAACATTAGATTTTTAGTTTATAATATGTCCCGTTTTTTCGGCAATGTCCCGCTTTTTATTGAAAGTATCTGGTAAGCCTAAGAGCACCTGTATCCGTGGTCCAAACAGCCGATTTAGACCCAAATTCCGACCCGAGCAACCGCACTGGTGATTCATTATACCAGTTCCAACTCAACTTTTTTTAGAGCTGGTATAAGGATTGATCCAAAACTGATGAGATTTGGATCCAATTTGACGCAATTCTAAACTGTTTGACAGTTAATGGAACACGAGTGCAGTTGCCAGTTTTTTCATTAGATCGGATCTAATTTCTTTGGTTCAATTCTTGTTTAAATTAGACCCAAGAATATACCACGAATACAGATGCTCTAAATAGGCGAGTACCGGTACCACGTGCTTTGAATAGTAGAAGAAACGAAAACACCCGCCAAAATTCCACCTTCAAATTTTTGATGCTCAGCAAGCTTTGATTTGCTATCCAGTACACATGAACTATGCTAGATGATTGCTTTTCATGACCGGCCCATGGTGGTGGTGAAAGCAACCTTATCGAAGGAAACGAAAATTGGGTGAAATGGGTGCCATGACTTTTGGTTTGGAGGGTCCCTTAGGTGGGAGAGGCTCATAACTGTTATTAAAACCTTACCCTGGTCAAACTTTATCTCTATACCAAATTTCAGGCTGATCGGTTAAGCGGTGTGGATTTGTATAAGGTGCATACAAACAAACAAACCAACAAACATACATATATAGTCCAACTCATCTTTCTATATTAGAAGATTACCGCCCATAACTAAATGCTTCAAAAAATAACAACTATTGAAAAAATCGAAAATTTGCGGAGAAAATCTATTTTACGACAATGAAACCATCGTTTCAAGTCGATTTTAGGTCAATGTACTATCTAGTAAACAAAAACCTTTTTTGCACTAATAGCACAGTATTGCTTAGTTCGCAAACAGCGTCGAATTTAATAACTAATAATTTGACCGGAAAAGAAAAACCCAATATTTTATTTGTGACTATTGCAGGCTTCGGACTCTTTTCAGAGCCCAACAAGAGCGGTGTAAAAATCAGCTCCGCTCTTTAAATTTTGTTGTGAGCGGAGCAAGAGTGGTCGATTGGAGCGGAGTGACAATACACACAGGGAGCGTTTTTCGTCACTCACAAAACACTCAAAATTGTAATGAGCGCTCTATAAGAGCGTCTCTTAAAGAGTACTCCTAAGAGCAAACGTACCAATACGGGAGTATACGCGGCCCGGTTTTGCTCATTTCAGCGGACCGGTTTTGGTATACACACTCTTTTGCGCACCGGGCGGAAGCATTTTTTATTTTTAAATTTCGCATTGCACTGAAAAAACTTTTGCAGAAAATCTTAATCTCAAAGTAATATGGACCGTGGAAATTTCGGAGTCGTGAGTTTTTTCGTTTACATCAACATTGGTTTAGATTTCGATTAATTGTGGTCTTAAAATGGCCTGTGGGATTGTTGGCGGTTATTCGACGGGTTAGCTGCTATACGTGACGTGACGTCAAAGTCGAAACCTGGTTGAATATGCGGTACAGCAGAAGCATGGTCAAGCAGCTTCGAGCGACCAGCAATGGGATCCGGTGGCGGATGCAGCAAGAACTTACGGGCAGCAGCTGCCGGAATCATTCGAAAGTCAACAAAGCCTGCGCGAAGTTATAGCTGCTGTGGAGTTACACCATCAAGCAGGAGGTTTTCCGCCGCTGGTCCAGAAATTCGGCTTCAGTGAGTCGGAACCGTTCACTCTTGAGCAGCGATATATGAAGTACCATGTTGCGTCGTTGCCCCGGTTCAAACGTATCTGCTCTGAAGATACCCCTCATGGAAACACCCACCACCGTTTCAGTGACTTGATCAGGTTCGAAACGACCAAGCACCGGATTGTGAATCTTCGCCACCGGCCCACGATGACGAAGATGGTCCAACGACGACTCGTTGGATTATTCGAGTTTCTCGAAGAAGATTAAATTTTGGATTTAACCATTTCGAGTTAAATAAGTACACTTTAACATGTTATCAACAATAAAAATGAGCATTCATATAAAAAATGTTGATTATTTATTCATCCGATAAACCATTTTTTTTTCCACAATTCCATTGAAAGGCCATCCAGTGGGTACTGAACAAAAGCAAACAATTTGCGTTATCATATTATTTTATTTTTAAAGTATCGCATTCGTTGAAATGGACACAAACTTTAGCTATTTAGGCAATATAATGCTCCCTCCTATTATTATTATTTTTACGAACTCTATCCGCTGATCATATAGTGGGGCTTATTCTGCGACTCGAGTGAGGTGACTCACGAATTTTCACGTCTTCATCCTGACTCCAGAAAATGCATTCGAAAATAAATTTTTGTATCGATGAGCTCTGAAGACCAATAACAATCGATTTGTTTGGTAGATGTCAAATCACTTCCCAATGCTTTTGCATACGTTTGTTTGTAGCTTATTCGAACGAAAATTTCGAGGCTAGAGAGGCTATTTAAGCCAGCAAAACGTTGTGAAATTTCTAAAGTAACGTCACTCGCGTCGCAGGATAAGCCCCAGTATATCTTCGGAATCTTTGTTGTAGACCATTCGTTCCAGGTTCTTGACGATCAGCTTTTGCGATGGAAGCTAGTGTTGCCTGTGGCGATGACGGAGGTTTTTTTTTACTTTTGCTGTATCGGTGAGCTGCTGCTGCTGTCGGTGTTCTTGACCGAGGCACCGCTCGGAAGCGGGGGAGGCTTGAGTGGGTCCAGCTTGGTCGGCAGGTTTGGTTTGCGAAACATCCCAGCCAGAAAGTGCGCATTTTGTTTGCATATGGTTTCTCAGCTGCTGCTGAGAATTCGTTCGAACGGTCCATAATATAAAAAAAAAAACACTCGAGCCGATCCGATCCGAGTCCGGAGCAGTTTTATATAGAATCTTCACCGTCATTGGCTTTGCCAGTCCAGATTACTGTACCTACATAACATAAAAACGAAATTCTATTTATTTTAATAAAAATATTATCTTTTTAAATTATTACCTCGAATCCATGCAAATTTCTGCTACGGTGTTTGTCGGGCCGGATGATGGATAGAATTGAAATGTCCAAACCAACAGTTCTTGATTCCGATGCAAACCTCTGGCTCGAATGAATGAGCAAATTTCTACTGAGCCTTGGTAGTGGTTCTGTAACCTCTAGCATTGGGTTCACGTTCAGTTTTTGGTGTGGATCAATGTGAAAACATGGCTCAAGAGGTTTGGCCGCAATTGTGGCATCGACAGCACTTTTTTGGTGTGCTCTTACTGGCCAGTTAAAAATGTTCACCAGATCAACTTCCATTTGTGTCTGCTGGCATAGTCACTTCTGTAAAAATAGAGATTTAAATCATTTGAATCATTATCAGCAGAAATTTGATGTGCTTCTAATTGCCAGATTCCCAACTTTCGGAAAAGTTGGAACTAAAACTAAAATAAAAATTTAAAGGAAGCGTTAAGTTTTTTTTTTTAGAAGAATTTTAATGTTTATATTTATTTATTATTTTAAAGTAAATCCCAATTTGAAAAAAAGTTGATCAAATTTAGGTTATGAAATCAAAAATTAATTTTAATCGGACCCTTCTTCACTCACCTGGAAATGGATTCTTTGTTTCTAATTCCGGAAAACGATCCCCGTCCAGACTCACACGGCCCTGAACCGTTGACCCGGGAGTCCGATGACCGCTGAAGCCGTGCCTGCAAAGCTTTTTGTTCCTGATAGAGCCGTTTCAGCCGCAGAATTTCGTTCGACTGTTTCCACGGGCCACGATTCGATGGCATGACGGAAGTTCTTTTTGAATGCGTCACTTATGTATTTTACCTGGAGTGTACATACTGTTATGTGCTCAGTGCTCATCCATCGGAAAAAGGGTAGTGATGTGAGGGAACACTTCCGGCTGAAGTTGGATTTGGCAGTGGTGGCGATATGATCGGTAGCCGCTGGTGTCTGTGGTCGCACTCGTGAGTGAGGAAGTTCTCATCAGAATTATGTTACCGCTGCTGCTGTTGACGATGTGGTGCTGGTTGTCCCGGCCCAGTATTCACCTTATTTAGCGCTTAAACTGCTCCCGTGTTCGTCCGGTCGGTCCGTGACAAATTGAACTGAACTGAATGTCAACAAACTCTACACGCTGAATATAGTTTGTTTACTCAGGATTAAACGGTAGAATTTTTTCAGTGCATGTTTGCTCTCGCCCCTTTCTTGTGAGCAAATTTGGTGATTTAGAGCAAACGCACCAATAAGTGAGTATACGCGGCCCGGTTTTGCTCATTTCAGCGGACCGGTTTTGGGATACACACTCTTTCGCGCACCGGGCGGTAGCATAATTATTTTTAAATTAAGCATTGCACTGAGAAAAGTTTTGAAGAAAATCTTAATCTTAAATTAATACGGACCGAGTAAATTTTCGGAGTCGTCCACCAAACGGCTCTTCTTAGTTACATGATCATTTTTGGTAATAAAATACGATGCTTCGAGTTTGTTTATCGGAAATTGAGTGAGAAAGGAAAAAATGTTATCAAAATTCATAGGTAGAAAAAAGTCCTAAACAATATAACATTCAAAATAAATAACTCACCATCAGAACCAGCAATTGCACTTTCTCGTTCAATTCCTGGATAAACCCGAAAAAATGTAACGAAATTGCGAATTCAACTGGTTATCCAAAAAAAAAAATCCATCCACAATTTTAATCTCATACACATTTTTTCTTAAAATGAATATCAACAAACATCCACACGCTGCGACGTCGTTTGTTTAGTTCAGCTTAAATCTTCAACTTCTTTTTCTATCCAACGTGCTGACTGAAATAGTTGCTTCTCCGAAAAACTGGGTCCCATTAGTTGGAAACTAATTGAGAGACCTCGTTTCGAAAGCCGAATTGGTAGGGACAGTAATGGAATGCCACCCATACGGTTGGATACAAAAATCCTGCACAGCGCATTGGTATCGATTATTATTACTCCGAGAAAAATCCTCGAAGCTTCACTCAAGGTTGTGGGAGTCAGTAAAATGTCACAATCAAAATTTTCAGAAAGCAATCGTCGGACTTGAAGGGCTTTTGTTTAATTCTATATACTTAAAACGGTAGAATTTTTTCAGTGCATGTTTGATCTCGCCCCTTTCTAGTGAGCAAATTTGGTGATTTTGTCGGTCCCGACGGCAACGGCCCTATTTTGCTCACCTTCATACTAACCCCCGGTGCGGTATGGAAGTGATTAAACTCGTGAGCATTTTCACTTTGCTCGCGATTGCTGCGGATGCCCTTAGTCGGTCCCGACGGCAACGGCCCTATTTTGCTCACCCTCATACTAACCCCCGGTGCGGTATAAAAGTGATTAAACTCGAGAGCATTTTCACTTTGCTCGCGATTGCTGCGGATGCCCTAAGGTGTACACAATGTGCGTCAAAGTGATTAATTGATGATGATGCTGTTCGCTTTGGTTCGTATCTAGCCGTTTTTTTTGGAAGATGAATCAAAAGATAATAACATCAAGCCGGAACAGATGAGAACAATACATTCTAATATACTTTGGTTAAATATACATAAGTCTCTATCAAACAACAAACAAACAAGCCACGCTTAGAATCGATCCGAAAGTTCTTTACCGGGTGAAACTAAATTGCTCCCCCACGGTGGTAAAGGTCGCATAAGTGATCTGCTGAATAGTGGTGCTGATTGAACATTGAAAGTTAATTTTACAGTCCGCATGCTAGTGTCGAGGGTGTTATAAACAAGATTTTTGTTTGGATTTAGATTGTTTTGAATTCGTGAAATAAAATCAATACCTACTAGCATACACTAGCAAAGAATGCTCCTAAATGTTTTCCAGAAACAAATCGTTGTCATGGACTTCTATGTGACTAACAATTGTTACGTACGGGCTACAATTTTGACCCATTTATGCGTTTTAAAAAAACGCCTAATTGTTTCGATAAATTATGTCCTTTTTTAACAAAATGTTAAATAATAACATACCGTCAACTGGGGCAACATGCAACACTTTTCAACAAAAATGGCTTCTAAATAACCCACGTCCACAGATTATAATGACCTTTATGCATAAAAAGTTTTAAGGTTGATGGGATATCAAATTGGCCTAGTGAGAAAAATTTTTGATTTTTCAGTTATTAATAATTTTCAAAAAACATTCGATTTTCACTATACTAAGAAAAAGGGGTAACTTGCAACAAACTTAGTTTTAAATGAAAAATCTAATGAAAAAGTATATAAATGTATTATTTTTGATAAATTTTTGATGCCATAAAAACCATTACGCATAAAAACACCAATTGCAGTAAATTTAGGAGCTGTTGAAACTAATTTTTGAATTTTTTGTGAACATAAGGATGCTGCATACATTTAGAGGTAAAAAATACTAAAAAAAATTCTAATAGCTGAAATCATAGAATTAAATGTTTGGATGAATGAAATTTCAATGCTGATAAACGCGTGATGCAAAACAATCATATTCCAGCACATGGAAACGAGATTGTCAAGGTGTCTCTTCGATTTACATTTTGTTGCATGTTACCCCAGACTAGTAATTGAATTATAAAAATATCAATTTAAAAAAAATGGAGAATGCTCAAAAAATATTTTTATACCGACAGTTACAGAAAATTAAACCAGAAAAAATCATTAAGCCAATCCGTCATACTGGGGAAAGCATTTTACGGCATCGAAAAATGTTAAAATTTGTACATGTATTGGAGATTTTTTAAAAATTTGAATGAAAATGAAAAACTTTAAAATACTAACTTAAGATGTGAAAAATTATTTCATCATCATTTTGTAGGCATTAAAAGATAACTTGATTGCATTATATAAAATTAAAAATTTAAAAAGGGCTGTAGTAATCAAATGTTGCATCTAACCCCGCTGTTACATGATGCCCCGTTTGACGGTACTTGAACTGAAAGAGGAAGTATTTAATGACTAAAATTCACGCAAAGCTAGATATTTGGTCTACTAACACCCGAATAAACGAAAAATTAGTGGGAAGAAAGAAACGTAAAGTGACTAATAATTGTAAGGGGACCATAGTTTAAGATTTTTTGCCAAAAATTGACTTTGTGGGACTTTGTCGGCTTTCCGAAACATAGTCTAATATGCATTATGAATATTCGGGCTTATGATATAGCTCAGTTGGCAAGTCTGTTGTCTCCTGAGCCGATGTCCGTGAGTTCGAGCCCAAGAGTAAACATCGAACACAGTTGTACCGGATAGTTTTTCAATAACGATCCGCCAACTGCAACGTTGATAAAGTCGCGAATGCCATAAAGATGGTAAAACGACTATAATCGAAACAAAAAAAAAAAAAAATTATGAATATTCAAATGATTAACATGTGATTTTCAGCGAGTTGTGAAATTCTTAAATATTCCATATGAATCCCACAGAGATCTAAAAAAAATGGCAATGCCAGATGTTTTATGTTATTTCTAAGTCAAGTGACATCAAACAGTCATCTAAATGTACGTACAAGTTTTTTTAAATTTGATAATGAAATTTTCCCCATTCATCTATAAGCATATTATCCCTTTCATTGAAAATTGGATTTCGTGCAATGTTTTGCAGTCGCAGTAATCCGCACTCTAATTCTCCTTGACTCAGATTTGAAGGAAAACAATTCAAAATGCGCCAAAACTGGGAAAACTCAAATTTTGATTAGGACGGCAAAACTCAAAAATGAATTCTAGGGGTTTTCGCGAATTCTGAGTTGTTTTTAATCAGGCATTATTAAGGAGCGTCTTAACGGTCTGAGTCAAAACAACTCAGAATTTTTGAAATTTGACACGGTTTCGAAAGGGATTATATTTTTTTAGAGAACTTAATTTTCGGTTTCGAAAAATAAAATTAAACAAATGCGTGAAAATTCTAGCGTAACATTTAAAAAGGGCGAAACTAGCAGTTAGCTCAAACCAGAAAATCGCGTTGGAAATTTCGGAACATCTAATCAAATCCTATTTGAAAAATCGACCACTTTTTGTTCAACAAAATAAAAAAAAAGTGCATTATATTCACTTATTGTTCGTTAGTTATCAAAATCTTTAACTTTTTTCACTAAATTTCCGAGATTTTCGAGTTTCGCCTTTTTATGTTTTCGATTTCAGTTACGCCTGCAAGTTTCGCCCAATTGATCGGCCGTTTTTGTTTTGGTTTTGAAGTTACGCCCATTGGTCTCACACGCAAAAACTAATTAGGCCGTTTTGTCATACACGGTCAACTCAGTTACGCCTATTGGCCCTACACGAATAGAAAAATTAACCGCATTTTGAATAGGCATAACTTCACGTTCCAACGAAAATGCATCAACATCACGCAGCGAAAAGTAGTACCATTGAAATTAAAAATACACATCTTTGATTCAAAAACCTTGTGTACATTGAAACAAAATCCAATTTCCTTGATTTGAGTAAATTTTATATTGAACCGAACTATTTTTCGTTTAAAGCAAAGTTCCAAGTTTTAAAATCAAAATATTAAATTTGAATTCAAAGAATTTATTTTTTGACGCAGAATCAATGTAAAAATTCATTGATTTAGATGATTTTTTTTTTTTTGAATCTAAGTATTTATTCGTCATGTAGTCGACACAGCTTCTGTTTGGCGGAAAAGTTTTTGCAACAACCAGTCAGACCTATTTATTTCAGCGGAATCTTCCTGCCGGGCAACCCCAGACAGCACGGTGAGATCCGGCGTAGGAAAGTTTCGACAGCTATGAAAGGGCAAACGATAGTGGACTCCAAGGTAGGTCTTTCAAAATCAATTTAATTTTAAATAACAACATAACAAACTTTTTTAGGGCAATCTTTCATCCAACCAATTTGAAGAGGTAACTGTACTGACTGTTCCAGTCCTCCGGCTAAGCGGTTGCAATCGGTTCCGATCCGGTCTAAGGAGACACGACGGCTGGCGCCGAAACCCTTTGGTCGAAACAACTGTCCACCAACAAATATCGTTCAGTAAGTACTCCCAAGCAACCAAAAGTCTCATATCTACTTAAACTCGTACCTCCAAAGTTCGAATTTCGCTGAACAAAAGTTCCAAAGGGAATTGGAACCGAATTTCCTCGAATGTGAGCATGAAAGTTACAAAAGGTTCCTCAAATAGCCTTCTATGGACTTGAAGTTCCAAAATGTTCCTCAAATAGATTTTTTGCGACATGTCATTCGCATCCACACGGTATAAAAGTTACAAATTAGATCTCAAACAGCCTTCTGTGGACTTCAAGTTCCAAGAAGTTCCTCAAATAGCCTTATTTGTGACATGTCAATCGCACCCACAAATTATAAAAGTTACTAATAAGGTCTCAAGTAGCCTTCTGTGAACTTCAAGTTCCAAGAAGTTCCTCAAATAGCCATTTTTGTGACATTTAATTCGCATCATTCAGAATAAAAGTTACAAATTGGGTCTCAAATAGCCTTCTATAGACTCGAAGTTCCAAAATGTTCCTCAAACAGCCTTTTATGAGACATGGCCGCCATTTCATGAATATGAAATGTGAACGAACATCACAAAAGGGCATATAATAAATTAATCATTTTTTGGAGCTTGAAATTTGTTGAAATTTATAATTTATATTGAAACTTCAACTCAAAACAACTTAAAGCTAACTCGCAAATGATTGTTTTTGAAAAGAATAAATATTAATTAAATATAAAATTTCGTCCAACTGTATTTACTTACCACGAATTATCACACATTAAAAGTCAGTTGAAGCAATTCATTAATTAAATATCAAGATAAACTTAAGGATTTGTATAATTTTATGCTTAACAGTTATAAACATGGAATTCCATTTCTTTAAAACCGATATTATTTTGGCGGATGATTGATTTATACACCGTTTCGTAATGTTTCTTAGTAATAATCAACATGCGTCTTTGCTGCTGGTCGCTGGCTGCACTTGAGGGTATTCTAGGAAGCTTATAATCACTTCGATTTTTAGCTGCCGGTAAGGCAACATCTAGGCGTGGCGTCGTGGCAGCGTGTTTGGCTATCATCTCGGAGGATCGGGTTCAAATCTGGTACCAGGGCTAATTTTTTCCATTAGGTTGTTTGATTGCTTGAGTAAGCAAATCAAATAATTGTGTAGCAGGAATGGCGTGCGTGCTGGCATGTATCTCACAAAGTTAAAAATAAACCAATTAAGTAAAATCCATTGAGGGAGGTGATGGGGTAATAAAGATGGATGCCGAGAAATCAGCAGCACCACATGGGCTGCTAAGAAGAGAGAAGATTTTTTTGCTGATTAAACGTTTACTTGTGGGCTGAATAGAAGGCCGTTAAAATCTGTAATGGAACTTCAAAGTTTCAATAAGAACTTAAATTTTGGGCTGAATAAAACGAACTTCGGCCCATTGATTATGCTGATTAAGCTGTGTTCGACCTTTTTAACGAGACTTTTGGTTGCTTGGGCTATTTCCATGTTATGTATGTAAAAATTTTTTTTAATTGTTAGAATTATTTAGCTTAATGTCGTTTTTTGTGAGCTTTTTAGCATTTTTGTCATAATTTGTATTATGTTCTACTTTTTATTTACAGATGAACCGGTTCAAAAATTCAAACAAGGGAAGATCGATTATGTGAAGTGGTGAAAGGTACACTGCAAATTTTTGCCTCGATTTCCAGCAAAAAAAATTGCTGGAAACGTTCAGCAATCCAAATTTTTGCTGGAAACCAGCAATCGGTTTTTTAATTGCTGGATTTTTCAGCAATCGGTTGTGTTCTTATCATTTTTGCTGAAAAATCAGTAATCGGTTTTCAAATTGCTGGACTTTCCAGCAATTGATCTAGTTTGCTGGAAAATCAGCAATCGAGATGTCACATTATGGAGTCTGTTTGTTTTCGTACGCTGAAGCAAGGTGAGACTTTATTTTACGAATTTTGGTTGGATTAATATAATTATTTTTATTTTCCTCTATATTCTAGCAACCAGACACAAGTCAAGGGTGAGTTTTTATTGGACAGATTTCACAAAAGATACTAATCAGAACTCTTTTCTCAGGTAGCGAATGATCAACACTCTGGCACAAAGCTGCCACCCCAGCGCCGGTGTTGGAAAATTTAAAAAAAAAGTTCTTGAAAATAAACAAAACATAATTTAAAAATAGAATAAACTAATTTTTTTTCATTGCTCATATATGCACAGCCAGTATTCAATATTTAATTTAGAATTGAAATATAAATTTGGTACTAAATACAGCCGGTTGTTTTGAAAGAAATAGCTGGTTTCCAGCAATCTGGATTGCTGATTTTCCAGCAATTTGAATTGCTGGAAACCAGCATTAACGTTTGCTGTTTTTTCCAGCAATTCAAATTGCTGGAAATTTTGCTGGAAAGTCAGCGGGACAAAAACCAGCAAAATTTTGCTGGTTTCCAGCAAAAAAAAAATTGCTGTGTAGAACATCTACTTACAGAGAAAAAAAAACTTACAGAGAAATAAAATATTTTAAAGCATAATTAATTTCTTTTTATTTCCAATAGGACGAAAATTAATAAGTAGTACTAGAATTTTTGCGAACAAAAAATAGAAATGAAGAACGATTTTTTTTAAATTGAAATCCAAATGCCGTTGAATTAAAGGAAAATTACATAAAATCAAACGAAAAGGTTTTTGAATCAAAAGCATTTTGTTTTTTGGAACAAAGAAAAAGTTTTGATTCAAAGGAAAGCATTTCTTCGAAACAAAAGAAAATGCATTTGAATCAAAGGCATTTTTATTTGTCCCAAAATCAAAGGAAAAAATCCTTTGTTTTTGCGGCACTTTCCTTTGAAACTAGTTTTTATTTTTCTGCGTGATGAAGTTTCGCCCATTTTAATTTTATAAATTTTTTGAAAGTTATGAGCGATTTTAAGATGAAACCGCGTTTATTAGGTAAAATGCAACTGCGTAAATCCGGATTGACCGTTAACTCGATTTGTTTACATTTGGCAGTTTCGCCCTTTTTAAATGTCACGCTAGAATTATTTTAATTTCAATTCCAAGGAATATGCGTGTTTGTTTTGTTGTCAAATTGGGAGTGAAATTTGCTTGTATAGCGACTAAAATTAATGAAGCGAAATAAGTCGGTGAACCGAAATCTGCATTTAGGTTGAGCCTGGGACCCACGGAATCGTCTGGCGTAAATTTTGGAACAAAAAGCCTTCAGCCAGGTAAACGAGTGTAGTCAGTATTTTCCAGTTGGACTGAAGCAGCAGAAAGCAATTCCGAAAGGTAACCACACAGAACCTGCCAAATTTATCATTGTTTGACAATGAAACCTTCGAGGGATTCGGTCCGAGTTTCCGACCGCCGCAGATTACGTGATGAGCCGAAACCGATGCTTGTTCGTTTTTCGTCCACGTACGACACGACACGGTACTTTTATTGCTTTTATCACGACTGTTGCTGTACCGTGTATCCTGCCTAACCTTCCGGTAGTATCGATCCTGGCTGTTCTTCAGGTGGTTACCAATAAGGTTGAACCGATAATTGCTTTCTCCTCGACCACACCAACCTGCCGCTACCATCGTCCCCATCATTGCCACTATCGGAATAGTCATTCTATCTCAATTGAGAATTGCTGCGGATAGAAAGAAGATTCCCCTAAGGCATCCTACTGAAATTGACCTGTAGAGAAAAAGCTAAATTGAGTATGACTAAAAAAACAAAACTCGTGAATTTTAAAATCTTACGATAAGGACACTGCAGTACGAAAAAAAATAGTTAGCAATCAAATCCAAAAGTGATGATGTTCATCATTATGACCAGCCTTCTGACCAGGGCGAGATGTTCGTTTATATTTAACAGACGGCCACTGTCCGCATCGGATTTTCCTATGTTAGATAATGCTCGCCATAGTCCTGCTACTACATCAGGTAGATTGCCGGCGTCGAACATTTGATGCTACAGCCCTGCCATAAGTGTTCCGGCGAACCTCCAGTTGCGAAACTTGAAATTTTATCCGGCTACCGTAACGATTCCTATAGGAAAAAATTGATTAGTTAAATTTTCATTTAAAATCACATTATTATTATTTGAATTATAAATACATTGTACTTACCATTATTTTTTCGTCAACCACTCCGAGCGTCGCATCCAAACAATCATCTTGTGTTTTGAATCTCTCTGAGTTGTTTTTATCTATTTTGCTCGAAAAAGTGTGAGTCTTTGCTAAGTCCCAGGATTTAAAACTCGCTAGATGAAAACAACTCAGAATTTTGAAGGTTTTCCACTCAGTCGTTTTCATCTTCATACATGATGCGACTCTTGAATCGAAACAAATCAGTCTCTGAATAATTTAAAATTACCGTGCGTACAAAGGCAGACTGACAAGCGGTTAGCGTGTATAACTCCCACAGATTTTACTCTGATTTGACAGGTCGCACAAATGAACGAGTTCGCACAAATGTCGCAGTCATGAGTGCGCAGTCCAATCTAGTGCGCTGCGGTTAATAATAATGTAGATATATGTTATTGAGTAGCTATAAACGATTACTTAACATTACATAAATTTCATTAAAGCATTGGAATTTGAACCTCGTCACCAAGCGCTTGCACGCTTTGCTTTCAAAGCGCTGCCTAAAGAATTCCATTAATGAACGTCTTTTTTTGCTATGCAGATGATGGGAAGGACGGTTTCCTAAAAACACACTTAATTTCCCTAAGAGCACGCTCTAAGAGCTACACTGACGGAGCACACATCACTCATGTAAGTGAGTGTCGAACATTTATTTTTCTGGAAGCATGAGCAGAGTGTGTGCGGTTTAGCGCTCAGAAGAGCGTGGGTTCCACTCCTCTTTGTGAAGCTTTACTCTTGCACTTATGAGTGACACCTCAGGAGTCGTCCGAAGCCTGGACTATTGTTAGCATCACTAAGTTATGTTTTTTCAGTGAAATGGTCGAAAAATGATCCCAGCCAACATGAAATCGTAAAAGAAATCATCGTCGAACTCGTATATAGATGCAACTCAAATCGGAATCGTAAATACACTGTATCAAAAAATTGTCCGTACAGCACGTTCCTTGAAGTCCAAACAATCAAAAAGTGCACTTTTTCAGTCAATAAAAATACTACAATTACATCATTCGCTGCCGAAACTAGTCCTTTTTGTAGATCAGTACTAAAAATGTTTATGAATTAAACCTTTAAAATAATAAAAATCATTTTGTATAGAAAGTCCCAAAAACGACGTCAAAAAATTGTCCGTACACTGAGGCCTTTGTCAAATATTAGTCAAGTAAACAGTTATATGTCAGTCTGTCAAACGCAGAAACGTGAGTTGAATCTCAGCAAAGACAATTTCCAGTGGTCTGAGCGATAAATACGGTAAAATGAACTTTATCTAGCATAAATCAGTAGATTTTCGTGTTTCCGGATGTCAACGGGTATTTTTTTGTGAAAAGCAGACATTTTCCTGTTAATTAAATCCAAAAAAATTAACAAGAAAAGGTCTGCTCCTCACAAAAAAATACCCGTTTTTCTCCGGAAACTGATTGCTGACCTGAAGGATGACGATAAAAGCTTGTTCGAAATTGCAGGTATAGTAAAACGGCCACGATCGTCGGTTCAGTATGTCCTTCAGAACTTTAAAAGACTAACTCCCTGGAGACCACTCCAGGAAGAGGCCGCAAACTGAAGCTTACGGATCGTCACCATCGCATCATTGTCATGGAAATCAGTCAGAATCCTAAAATCAGTGCCCCGAAACTAGCAGACAGCCTGAAGAATTTTGAAAACATACAGGTTGATCCTCAGACGGTACGGAACATACTTCATAAGAAAAAATGCCGAGGTCATGTTGCTCTTAAGAAGCCGTTTATATCTGCTAAAAATAAGAAAAAGCGGCTGGATTACGCTCAAAAGTATGTCCTGGAACCGGAAGAGTTTTGGCAGAACGTCATATTCACTGGCTAATTTAATAATATTGGGGTCTGACGGACATGTAAGAGTATGGCGTAATCCAAATACTGAATTGGATCCGAAAAATTTGTGACCGACAGTTAAGCACGGTGGTTGCCATGTAATGATGTGGTATGCTTTCAGCGCAAATGGCACCGGAAACTTGACATTCATTTACGGAGAAAAATAAATAGATTTATCAGTCATATTACGCGTCTACAGGAATATAAATATGATTGTTTGGTTCTGAACCGAAAATACGATCAAACCAACCATCAGTTTATACGATTAGTCTCCAGGGAGTTAGTCTTCTTAAAGTTCTGAAGGACATACTGAACCGACGATCATGGCGGTTTTTCTATTCTATGTGTAATTCGAAGATAAGTAAATAAATAAATTTCGGGTAAGCTTTTACCGTCATTCTTCAGGTCAACAATCAGTTTCCGGATGTCAACGGGTATTTTTTTTTGTGAGGAGCAAACATTTTCCTGTTAACTTAATCCACAAATTGTTGAAATCTACTGATTTATGCTAAATAAAGTTCATTTTACCGTATTTATCGCTCAGACCACTGGAAATTGTTTTCGCTGAGATTCAATTCACATTTCAGCGTTTGACAGACTGACACATAACTGTTTACTTGACTAATATTTGACAAAGGCTTCAGTGTACGGACAACTTTTTGATGTCGTTTTTGGGACTTTCTATACTAAACGAATTGTATTATTTTTAAGGTTTAATTCATAAACATTTTTAATACTGATCTACAAAAAGGACTAGTTTCTGCAGCGAATGATGTAATTGTAGTATTTTTATTGACTGAAAAAGTGCACTTTTTGATTGTTTGGATTTCAAGGTACGTGCTGTACGGACAATTTTTTGACACAGTGTAGATACACTTACCATTCGACCATATCGTTTATTCATCGTAGAAGATGCAACTTCCCAATGAAATACGACTTAGTTACGATATGTTGGATGAAGTCGTATTTAGTTCCGCCGATGTCAAATGAAATCTTATGACGATCGCATAAGATTTCTTAAGAAACATTTTATTGGTACACAAATCACTTTCGAATCGAAATCGTAAATGACTTCGAATAAATTCGTAAAGAATACTACGTAAGCATCGTCTTTCGTATCACGTTGTATGTTTACTAGAATGTCACATTAGTAGGCAAATTAACACCGTGTCTTTCCGATATAGCTACAAATATCATAACAAGTATAATTATAATCGTATAATCGGTCACTTTACCCACGATATAAATATATTTAATGCGATCAAATCAGATTCGTATTAACAGATACTTAGCGTTCGCCCACATCTCATCATGATATTAAAACTTCATCGTGATAAATCGTGTTCAGTGGATGTGTAATTTTGCGATCGTGCTTGCAATTTTGAATCAGCATTTGAATTTTTTGAAAGTTGACGGCTAAAGCAAACCAGCAAACGGATGAAAATAAATAATAAAGGTAGGTTTTGGAAAAACAACATTGGACAGAAACCTCACTAACATTTTCCTTTCAAAAATAACAGGATTACTCTCCCCTACTAAGCTCAGATTAAAAAAAAACCCCGCCGGATAATTACCCGGCGATTTGTATGTGCATTGTGCATACTACGAGTATCAAGGAATGTTCACGGACAGAAATGTGGCCCGGCAATTTCCTCTGTAAACCCGGAAGAAAGAGGCGTCAAAGATCCTGAGGGAGGCATGGAGGCGGTGGCAGTCAGGAAAGTAGCGAGCGGGACAATGCCCAGTTGCGGTACCTACGAAAATATATGTAGTGCATTTCAATGTTAGTTATAATAAAAATCAGTTAAAATCATCAATTAATTTTATTTCTTCCTAGCGTCGTATTTCAATCACAATATTACACATAACATGCTACATAAAATGGTCCGCAAAATCGTTTTATAATACAAATCGTACATGAGTACATCCCAACTCATATAAAATATCATTTAAAGAGTCCATCAAATGTCAAATTGCATCATATCATACAAGCTTACAACACACATCTTATAAAATGTGACTTAAGTTGTCAATCGATGTTAAAATCTCTGAACATCGTATAAGACTGCAACACATCTCGCATAAAGGGTGACATAAATCGACATTCCATCGTCAGATTGCTTCGAGTCATACAAGAGTACAAAACATCTCGCATAAAGGGTGACTTAAATCGCCAATCCATCGACAGATTGCTTCAAGTCGTACAAGAGTTCGGCACACCTCGCATAAAGGGTGACTTAGATCGCCAATTCATCGTCAGATTGCTTCAAGTCGTAAAAGGGTAAAACACACATCGCATAAAGTGTGGATGGAACTGTCAATCCTTCCATCATCGTAAATGCGCATGAATCGAATCCTTTAATGTAACGTACAAAACGACGCCAATGCGACATAAAGTACCAAAGTATTTCTAACATCGTAAATGACAACATATGATGTTGTCGATGTCGTAAACCAGAAAATAACGAAAATATGTACGTATATTGCCTCCACTTTTGGTAGGTATATGCTTTTTTCTGACGTCATGTACGATGATTTGTGTCGACATAGACGTACGTATATCTTTTGATATACCTACCAAATTGTTGGCTGGGATGCCAACACAGAACAATAGTCTTTTTTTTTGGGAAAAATATTCCAGTTTTTTTTAATCACATTGAAGGGTGATTTTGGGCAGTAATTGGTGTCTGGGAGGTGGTGGAGGAGGGGAAGGTGGGAGGGGGTCTCCAAAGCAAAAATGAAATATTTGCATAACTTGAGAACCATCCAAACAAATGGTACCAAATTTGACATGGGAGGGGATTTGGCTACGAGAAATATTTCAATTAATGTTTGGTACCCCTCCTTTTTCCATAGGGGAGAAAAATTTTCAATGATTATAAACCCGTTCCTTTTACCAGTGAAAAGATTGAAATTAGGAGGGAGGCTTCCATACACGCAGAAAAAGAATGAGGGTTGGTTTTCAAAAAACGTTTTGTTGTTTTATTTTACCTTTCCAATGCATTTTTCTCAGTGGTTTTCATTAAAAAGTCGAATGAAAATTGCAAAAAAAATTGTTATTTGTACACTCTCATTTTCTATTACTAAAAAATAAAATTCAGTTTAATTATGATTATAAGTTCAAAGTCAAGCAAACAAGAAGAAAACTAGATAGTTCGTCTGCAAATTGCTCTACCGTCTTCATCGTATTTCTCTGGGAAATCCCAACGAAAATACTGAAACAGAACTGGAAACAAAGAGTGGTGCTGGTGCTGACTTAGACGAAATTGGAAATCTGGAGTCTTGGTACTTACGAGCAGGAAACCGTCGAAATCAATTCGTCGTTGGATTCAGGTGAAAACGTTTGGATTATCCATTTTACTTTTTTCCTCTTTCACCTTGCTCATTATTGTTATTGTAAACAGTCGTGAAGCGTCGCGTCAGGTCGTCGTGAAACATTTCATCTGCTACTGGCCGTGAAATATTTCACACAAACAGTCAACAACCCTTAACTCGGAATGGATCTAGACGAAATAATTTGCGTCGTATGCGAAAGAGTGGAAACCGATCCGAACAAAGTGATAGAGTGTCTCCAATGCCATAAAAGTGCGCATTTTCGTTGCAAGAACATCCGGGGGAATGCAATTAAAAAAAATGCAAAACGCCGACTACTACTGCACAAGCGATTGCCAAGCAATGTACTTTCGGATGCGGGGGAACAAAGTTGCCGAGGATCGTATCGTGAACGAGATGAAGAAGATGCTGAACGAAATGCGTGACCTTAAGGAGTGCAACTCCGCAACCCAGAATGAAATGAGGGAGCTGAAACTCGTTAATATCGCGACACAGGAAAAGCTCAAAGAAACTGTGGTTGAGATCGAAAAAAGTCAAGATTTTCTGGCGGAAAAATTTGATAGCTTCGTCGACGAATTCAGGCAGATGAAAGTAGATCAGAACGTTCTTCGGAGCGAAGTAAGAGACGTCCAGGACGAACAAACACAACTACGCGGAGATGTTAAAAAACTCGAGAAGGAAGTGGATCGTCTTAATCGGCAGGCTCTTAGCAAAAATGCTATGATTCTGGGCGTCCCTTGTTTAGAAAACGAAGTCACAGGAAACGTCGTCGCTAACATAGCCACAGTTCTAGGTTGTGACCTTCCAAATGGTGCAATTGTCGAAGCAAAACGGCTACATCCAGCAAAGCCAGATGGTAAGCACCCGCCTATCAAAGTTGTCTTCAAAGAAGAGGCATCGAAGGAACAACTTTTCGCCAAAAAAAAACTGCGTGGTCCGTTGAACTCATCAGAACTCGGAAATTCTTATGCTAAATCTACCGGAAGAGTAGTTATTCGCGATGAGTTGACCTCACAAGGATTAGATCTGCTGCGGGAAGTACGCGGAGCACAGGAACAACTTGGGCTACAGTTTGTCTGGCCAGGTAGAGACGGAGCGGTTCTCACCAAACGGCGATCTGACTCCAAGGTGGAGATTGTTCGTGCCAGAGAGGATTTACTTTTTTTAATTTAAATTGGCATTTCAGTCAAAAGGAAGCAAATACTAAAATTTACAATTTGCCCGACGTTTCGGCCTTTGGTCTTGGCCTTCCTCAAGGGTTATCTAAAAATTATTTTATTTTTTGAAAATTTTGAAGTTGTGAATTTTACAAAGTTTTGTCTAATGTTGTACTTACATTGCATTATACTGTATGTGTTCCTGAGTGTATCGGATGTGAGGGGAAGTTTTACTGGTATCTAACCTGTTATGATAATTGTTTTTTTTTATATATTTTCTATTTGAATATTGGATTTGTGTGTACTTTACCAGCAAAACCCAAATAAAAGATATAGTTCACCAACAACTCAAAATCAACAACTATCCAACCCCCTTGATAAACAGAATATTTCATACTATTACATCACAAGTGGAAAAGCCTACTGAGGAAAATAAAATAGAAAATCAGGAACCAAAAAGATACATCGCCGCTCCATATGTACCACAGCTAAGTGAACAACTTGCCAATATATTTAAAGAAGATTATTCAACCTGGCGAATCGCTACAAAATCTAACAACACCATAAAAAACTTCTACACAAAAGTAAAAGATCCACTCGATATAATGTTACAACATAATATTATATACCAGATCCCATGCACAGGTTGCCCAGGAAAATATATTGGCCAAACACAACAACTATTTAAAAAACGTCTATCAGCACATAAATCTAGCATAACCAAACTAGATACGCTTCTCAACACAGGCTGCGATTATTCGAGTGAGAAGATCAAAGCATTAGCCGATAGCACCACAGCTCTCGTCAAGCACTGCGTGACGCATCAACACCGCTTCGATCTAACAAAGGCAAACGTTTTAGATCGTACATACCAGAACTCACGCCTGAATGTTCTTGAGACATTCCACATCAAATCCACCAAACACGCTGTTAATTATCGTACCGACGTACACACTTAATCTTTTCTCCTGTGGTCGGAACGATATTGTCCTGTATTTTCAACAGCTGAAATTACAGGAAAAATCTCGGGACAGAAAAAGTGCTCAGGAAAGCAACTGTCAAATGCACCTGTAGGTGCGAAACAGTTTCATCCTGAAATTTGCAGGGAGTTTTGAAGTGGTCCTGAATTTCAATATTTTTTGTTTAGCCGGAAATAAAACAATCATTTTTTCAAATACTTTTATATTTTCAACAAATAATTTCTCATTTCACTTTACATAACATTGCACTTAATTTGTTCATCACTGCTTATCATGGTTATATCTAGTAATTTTGCACATAATTTGACCTGAAACAAAAAAACAAACGTCCACATATCAGTTCTTCTGTTAGTAATAAATTGATTTAAAACATTTACCTGCTCTAAAACCATTACGTTGCTGTTTCCAGTGGTTCTATCAACATTTCCGTCAGGCCCCAAAGTGTGGCATATTTTTTTTAGCTTCAGCAGCATCGACATCAACAGCTTCGACGGTGAACCCGGCAACGAACCTTGCGTATACAAACCGCTAATTCAGCACGACTTTCTGCTAATACGACAGATAATCTTACCGACCAACAAACAAAAACTACAAAAAAATGACGAGTCAAATTGTTCTGCGATTTTCTTTTCCATACACTGGTCAAAGCGAGAGAAAACAAACATGTTGTATTTTTTATACAGGAGAGCAAGAGAAAGAAAATTTGACAAGAATTGGGTCTCCCGTGATTTCGGAGAACACTGTCCTGAATTCACGGGGATACTTTGAGTTCCTGTGCTCTCGTAGCAAGTCTGTCTCGAATTTCAGGAGAGATGAAGCGTCCTGAGATTCGGGTGAGTTCCCTTTCGAACTTCGTTGAAATGAAGCAGCTTTCCCGTGACACGGAGATTCATAGTCCCGAGCAAGATAAATGCAATCTTAGTGTGTAGAAGATATGTCTCCCGTATACTCCGAGATACTACACTCAGTGAGTACCAATCGAAGGAGAGTAAAAACAAAATTTAACCAAGCCGATCCGACACTCAACTCATCTCAACCAATGGCCCTATCCGGATCAACCCATATCGAGCAGCCACCCGACTGAAACAGTACACGGAAAAATTGAGTTATTCATAAAATGTGTTACGATTATACCTTCAAAATCACTAATTGATTGTTGTTCAAAATTTGAATATCCCCAATTCAGTTTTGAGTAATTTTGGATAGCCAATATACAGATGAAAACTAAAACTCGATTATTCAGCTCTGTATAAAAAGTTTGCTGCTTGTTGGAAAGCTTTGGACGGGGATGTCAAAGCATACACATTTTTCAAATTCGCTACCGATTGTCACGATGATTTCAATTTTCATAGTTTTTGCATTGAAATTATCGTGAATATCTAACGAAAGGTATGTATTCTTATGATTTTACTGCAATGTTTGACCTTAACTATGATTTCAGGGATATTGTCCAGCACTGTTGCTGAATTCGGATGTTTCCCTTAATCGGTCTTCACAGTAGTCGGAAGAAGGAATCGGTCGTGCAAGAAACTGTTCCGGAAAGTCGAAAGAATCCATCTGAACGTCTCAATATTTCTTCTTAAAATATTGGTAAGTAGGAAACTGTATTTTCTATTAATTTTATCTACAATATTGAACTTAATTTTTTTAGAAGTTCTTATTCACAACGAGCGCACAAAATTTCCCAGAATAGAAAAAAAGGATTCAAAGGTGATGTGGTTATATAGTTACCCTGATTTAAGTTTGGTTCTACTGTTACATTGGTTCTGAGTGAGACTATATCATAAATTTATTTTTAACTTCATTTTATTATCTTAAATTAGTATGTCATGCTAAAACATTGTTTCTAATTCTAATTTTTTTTCTAATAACGTTTTCATTTCTTTAACAGGTAAATGCACCTTAACATGGAGGTCACATCACGATGTAAATCGAGAAGATGCCAGTAAAACGTACCCGCCTGCCGAATGCCATTCGATTCTGTCGGCTTGTGGGCAACTCATCGGAAATGTTCAAAAGGTAGATAAAAAAAAACTTTAATACAAAGCCATTACTGTTTGTTAATTATTTATTTTCGAACCTCTGTTAATTCGTCAAGGTTTACTGGTTTTAAGTTTAACAAAGATTTCCCTTCAAATTTTGACTATAATTTAAGAAACAATTTTACATATTATGTTCAATAATAATTTGAAATTTTTAAGTTCAATTTTAGTTCATCACTGTGATTTATTTTTCACATTTCAAATTTCAATTTCATAACCGATTATTTTGTTATCCAGAATATTAAAGTTAAATTGTTTTTCCAGATACACTACATACTCTGGTGGATCGTAAGCAAATCCGTGCCGGATGATGGGACTGGTGTCCCGGATTGATTTATTCGACCTTCCAAAAGAAAAGTAATCGGAGACGGCAAGGAAACACGAAGCTTTGTAGCAGAAGATGAGGAACAATCTTCGACGACGAGCGCCACAAAGGAATCGCAAATGACGACCAAACACTTAGCTTGCAGGCGTTGAAGCTATATGGATCCGTTAACACCGTTCAAATTTTCACCTAAAAACTATATAATCTATATATATAAAAATGAATTTCTGTCTGTCTGTCTGTCTGTCTGTCTGTCTGTCTGTCTGTCTGTTCCCTATAGACTCGGAAACTACTGAACCGATTTGAGTGAAACTTGCCAGGGTGGGGTATTGGAGGCAGGGGAAGGTTCCCATTATGGTCTGAGACCCCTCCCTCTCTCATGAAGGGGGGGAGGGGCCTCCCGAATAAAAGACAACTTTTTGCATAACTCGAAAACCAATCAAGCAAATGGTATCAAACTTGGCATGGGGTGGTATTTGGGAACGAGGAATATTTCCATGAAGGTAAGGTACCCCTCCCTCCTCTCAGTGGGGTGATATAAAGGGGGGAGGGGGCCTACTTTACAATTTTTCAAATAACGGGAGAAATAATCAAGATATTGGATCCAAATTTGGCATGGGAAGGTATTTGGATACGAAAAATATTTCAATGTTTATTTGAGACCCCTCCCACTTCTCAGTAGAAAGCGGGGGGGGGGCTCTTTTATATTTTTTTACATAATTCAAAAACTAATAAAGCAAATTGAACCAAATTTAGCATAGGAGGGTATTTGGATACGAAAAATATTTCTATGATCATTTGAGACCCAACCTCTTTCCAGTAGGGAGATATAAAGGGGGGAGGGGACCTCTTTTAAAGTTTTTTACATAACTCAAAAACAAATTAAGCAAATGAAACCAAACTTGGCATGGGCGGGTGTTTGGGGACGTGACATGTACTAATGATTGTTTTAGACCCTTTTCTACTTCTAGCGGGGAGAAAGGAAAGAGGGAGGAAGTTTCATACAGTTTTTACTGTATAACTTAAGAACTACAACCTAATAGAACCAAATTTTTCACGGAACAATATTTGAGTACGAGAAATGCTTCTATGAATATTTGGTATCGCTCTCTTCTTCAAAGAGGAGGATGAAAAGAAGGAGGAGAGGTCTCCATTACAATTTTTAGTATAACTGGAGAGCTGATCGAAATTGAACCATATTCGGCATGTGAGGGTATTTGGATACAAGAAATGTTCCTATTATAAATTGAATCCCCACCTTTTCAGCGGAAAGATATAAAGGGGGAAACGGGGGCTTCCATACAATTTTTTTGCATAACTCGAGAATTAATCGAGCAAGTGAAACCAAATTTGGCATCAAAATGTGTTTGAGTACGAAAAATACTTTTATGAATATTAAGTTCTCACCCCTCCATTCAATGGGGAGAACAGAAGGGGGGATGGTACTCCCTTTCAAGTTTATGCACAACTCAAGAATTTACTACGCAAATAAAACCAGATTCGGCATGAGATGGTATTTCAACACGAGAAATTTTTCTATGTGAAACAATTCCTTTCTTGCAGTAGGATAATAGAATTGGGAAAATGGGAAGGGAAGAGAACAGCTTACATTTAACTTTTTTTTACAAAATCCTATAAATGGACAAAACTTAACATGGAAAATCAATTGGGTATGATTCTATGATTATTTGACACACCATTCTCCTTTCAGTGAGTAGGTACATGGGAGAAGGGGGGTAAGGCCAATACAATTTTGTTAGCATAAGTTCCCAATTTATGCTAACGAAGCCAACAAATGGAAACAAATATGGCATAGAAAGGTACTTGGTTGCGAGATGTGTTTCTACAATTGTTACAGACCCTTACGCTTTACAGTGTAGAGAGGGGAAGAAAGGAAGGGGCTCCATTTATGTAAAGATTAAAAAATTATCAACCAATGGAACTAGATCTGATACAAGAGGATTTTTGGGAACGAAAAAATGGGTATGATTATTAAAGATCACGATCTCCATTCAGTAATGGGTGAAGGGAAGGATAGGGGGGGGCTCTCTTATCAGTTTTTTAGCATAAATCCAGAACATATCAAGCAAAAACAACCATATTTTATAAATTAGATTGTTTGCGAACGATTAATTTGGGACCCTGCTTTTTTAAAGCGAAGCTTAAGGAAACAGATAAAAATTATCAGATCTTTAACACAAATTTATAGATCAAGATTCAGAATATAAGTTTAAGTTATCTTTGTGTTGCAAATCGAAACTCCAGCTGCAGCTCTCATTTTATAGCGGTTGCCTATGAATTACGTTACAATTTGATTTAGATAAAATAATCCCAACAAAACAATAAAAATTTAAATAATTCCTAAAAATATCATTTGATTTTGAAAGGTGTAGCAAAGCACACCGGGTCAGCTAGTTACTTTATAAATAAACAATTAATTATTGAAAACATCGCTTTTTTATTCGAAGAAATTCTTTATTTAACTTTCGCAGAGAAATTTTCAAAATGCATGGGCATCCCCACGTCAAAATATACACAGCAAATTTTTTTTTGCTGGAAACCAGCAAAATTTTGCTGGTTTTTGTCCAGCTGACTTTCCAGCAAAATTTCCAGCAATTTAAATTGCTGGAAAAAAACAGCAAACGTTAATGCTGGTTTCCAGCAATTCAAATTGCTGAAAAATCAGCAATCCAGATTGCTGGAAACCAGCTATTTCTTTCAACACAACCGGCTGCATTTAGTATCAAATTTATATTTTAATTCAAAATTAAATTTTGATTACTGGCTATGCATATAATAAGCAATAAAAACAATTATTTCCTCCCGTTTTTCAATAAAAGTATATGTTTATTTCCAGAAACACGATATTTTTTTAAAAATATTCTATAACACCGGCTGGGCTGGCAGCTTTGTACCAAAGTGTTGATCATCCGCCACCTGTAAAAATAGTTTTGATAAGAATATTTTAGAGATTATCTATCTGTCCAAGAAAAACTCACCCTTAACTTATTATCTGGTTGCTAGAATATAGAGGAAATTAAAATAATTATATTAATTTAACCAAAATTCGTAAAATAGAATCTCACCTTGCTCCAGCGTACGAAACAAAAACAAACTCCAAATTGACAACTCGATTGCTGATTTTCCAGCAAACTAAATCAATTGCTGGAAAGTCCAGCAATTCGAAAACCGATTGCTGATTTTTCAGCAAAAATGACAAGAACACAACTGAATGCTGAAAAATCCAGCAAATCGAAAACCGATTGCTGGTTTCCAGCAAAAATTTGGATTGCTGAACGTTTCCAGCAAATTTTTTTGCTGGAAATCGAGGCAAAAATTTACAGTGTACACAGCAAATTTTTTTTCGCTGGAAACCAGCAAAATTTTGCTGGTTTTTGTCCCGCTGACTTTCCAGCAAAATTTCCAGCAATTTAAATTGCTGGAAAAAACAGCAAACGTTAATGCTGGTTTCCAGCAATTCAAATTGCTGGAAAATCAGCAATCCAGATTGCTGGAAACCAGCTATTTCTTTCGTATTTAGTATCAAATTTATATTTCAATTCAAAATTAAATTGAGAATATTGGCTGTGCATATAATTAGCAATAAAACAATTATTTTCTTCCATTTTTCAATAAGGGATTTATTTATCTCGAAAAACACAATTTTTTACAATTTTCTATCATCGACTCTGGGGTGGCAGCTTTGTGCCAAGGTGTTGATCATCCGCCACCTGTAAAAATTTTTTTTGATTAGTATCTTTTATGGAATATCTACCTGTCCAATAAAAACTTACCCTTGACTTGATGCCTGGTTGCTAGAATATAGAGGAAAATAAAAATAATTATATTAATCCGACCAAAATTCGTAAAATAGAGTCTCACCTTGCTCCAGCGTACGAAAACAAACAGACTCCAACTTGACAACTCGATTGCTGATTTTCCAGCAAACTAGATCAATTGCTGGAAAGTCCAGCAATTTGAACATCGATAGCTGATTTTCCAGCAAAAATGACAAGACTACAACAGAATGCTGAAAAATCCAGCAATTGGAAAACCGATTGCTGGTTTCCAGCAAAATTTTGGATTGCTGAACGTTTCCAGCAATTTTTTTTGCTGGAAATCGAGGCAAAAATTTACTGTGTACAGAATTGACTAACTGGCTGAAAGCTTTCGAATGTGTAAAAGCTTTTTGCTCACGCTCTGTGTAAAGCGCCCAAACATAAAACTAAGTGGAGACACTTTTCTCGAATCTGTATGGATTTTTATACAGAACAGAGTAACTTTGTTTACCGTGTAGAATGATAAGTATACGCACACTAGATAAATAAGATCATTTTTGGAAAAAGAGCTTTTACACACTTCTATATTAAATATAAAAATGTAATTACTTCACACATACAAACACACAACCCAACATCAAGTGTAAACAAAACCACACCAAAATTAGAAGGTTCAAACCTGGGGGAGGAAGACTGAAATTTTCTGCATCGTTTTCTGCATCGTTTTTTTACTGTTCGGCAAAAAGCCAGCAATTGTTGAAAAGATTTGTATTCGTTCAAATTTTAACTTTAGATGATCGGTTTCGTGTTGCGAGTCATGTAACTCAGTTGTTTGGGTGCTAAATTTAGATTTGGCTAAATTTTTAGAACAACAATTAATCAAACCATTTTTATTTATCAGCTTCAAAACTTTGACGAAATTTAAGCGACTTAATACGCCATATCATGCAAGAATTTTCCAGAGCAAAACAAAACCTAATTAAATCATTGTTTTATACAAAACAAGTGCTTTTCAGCATCAAACAAGTTCTATTAAAAATCACTAAATAAGAAAGTAAAATATTGAACCTCCGCACTGGTCGGTAGATTGATGAGAGAAATTTGACGTTTGAAAGATTTTTTTTCTTTTTTTAATCAGTCTTCCTCCCCCAGGTCCAAACAAATTGTGTCCGCATAAAACAGTTAGGACTTCGTATATAATTATGACCATAGTGATAACAACATACAAGATAAAGGTAAAGTACACACAAATCCAATATTCAAATAGAAAATACAACAAAAACAATTATCATAACAGGTTAGATACCAGTAAAACTTCCCCTCACATCCGATACACTCAAGAACACATACAGTATAATGCAATGTAAGTACAACATTAGACAAAACTTTGTAAAATTCACAACTTCAAAATTTTCAAAAAATAAAATAATTTTAAGATAACCCTTGAGGAAGGCCAAGACCAAAGGCCGAAACGTCGGGCAAATTGTAAATTTTAGTATTTGCTTCCTTTTGACTGAAATGCCAATTTAAATTAAAAAAAGAATAATAATCATCAGTCGTTAAAAACTACTTAAAAAAAAAAGAGAGGATTTACGGAAACTGGAACCACCAAAATCGAAACGGTCTCTTGAAACTTCCAACTTGGATATTTCGCTACAGTCATCACCTGTCCTCGAACCTCCTAATAAGCGTCGTGAAAGATGAATATCCTTATAGTTAATAGCTTTTTATACTACAATGGCTTCAAACGATAACATTAATAAAAATTTTATGTATGAATGTGTAGATGATTTCTTAGTAAATAAATATAGCTTAACATACAAACACGGTTTAAAATTACTACAATGGAATATTCGCGGGATGAACAATCCTGAAAAGTTCGATTCACTCAAAGATTTTGTAGATCGCTATTCGAGAATCATCGACATAATAGTGGTGAGTGAAACATGGGTTAAATCCGGAGATACACAAATGTTTACTCTAAACGGGTTCAACGGAATATTTTCCTGCCGTGAAACATCGCATGGGGGACTAGCCGTTTATGTACGTAGTGGTCTGAACGTTGATACTGAGAAAATAGAAGAAGATGATGGATTTCATTACATACGACTTCGTGTTCGCTTGGGTAACGGGCCACTATCACTACATGCTGTTTACCGTCCTCCTGCATTCCGCTTCGCCAATTTTGTCGAGAAGCTTGAAAGCAAGTTGTCTCGTACCCTAACTCAATCCTCCTGGGTGATACAAACGTGCCAGTTAATCTTTCGAGCAACATAGTCGGCGAGTATCGCAGGATTTTGGAATCACACAATATGTTTGTTGTCAACAATGAGGTCACACGGCCAGCCAGTGGGAATATACTCGACCATGTTGTATGTTCACAGAGCATCACCGCTTCAGCAAGGAACGAGACGATCTGCATGGATATAAGCGACCACAACATGATTGTTACCACACTGTCGAGCAGTACCAATAAAGATGTCCAATACTTAAGTAAGAGCATCGTCAACCACCACCAACTAAACGCAGAATTCGCAGAAGCGCTGCAGAACATTCCGCCGACAACATACGCTAACGAAAAGATTGTAGCCGACAAATATAACGAGATCCGGAATCGTGCCACAAAAACAATAACAATAAGAGCAAAGGTGAAGAGGAACTGCCCGTGGATGACATTCGACGTCTGGAAACTTATGTCAACGAAAGACAAGATCTGGAAGCACTGCAAGCGTCACCCTGCAGATGAACACACCAAGCAACTTATAAAAGACATCTCCGGAAGACTGGCAAAGCTGAAAAGTCAGTGTAAACGATCATACTTTCTTAAACTTTTGCAAACAGCATCACCAAAGCAATCTTGGAAATTCTTAAACGAAGCCCTCGGCCGTAAGTCCAAATCGCGTGACAATATAACGCTGAAGATTGGAAATGAAGTTCAGGTGGATCCAGCACAAGTAGCAAACAGCATCAATGAGTACTTCTGCAATATCGGCCCCCAATTGGCTGCTAACATCGCAAGCAATCGAGACATTCAACAGTACAATTCACTTCGTTCACAATCATCGCCTTCTTTGTTTTTGAGACCGGCATCCGTCTCAGAGGTACTGTTGGAAATCAGCAATCTTGATTCCAACAAATCTCCTGGTGCTGACAATATTACCGTGGACACACTAAAAACACATCACTTGGTGCTCTCTAATATCCTGACAGATATCTCTAATGAAATAGTCGGAACCGGAGTTTACTCCGAAGCATTAAAACTAGCCAGAGTAACTCCTCTTTTCAAGTCTGGGGACAACTCAGACGTTTCAAACTACCGTCCTATCTCAACGCTCTCAGTATTGAACAAAATCCTGGAAAAACTTCTCGTCACTAGGATAAGTGAGTATCTATCGAGGTACGACCTTATAAGTCCACGCCAATATGGATTCCGAAAGGGTTGCAGTACATTAACGGCAACTACTGAACTCCTGGAAGATGTTTACGACGACCTGGACAATCGAAACTACGCTGGTACCCTGTTTTTGGACCTGAGGAAAGCATTCGACACAATTGACCACGCCTTGTTGTTGCAAAAATTGGAATGGTATGGTATACGTGGGCAGCCTCATCGATTGATTGAAAGCTACATGATACCATAATCTCATATAGTCACTCCAACCCCCTCCAGATAGTGGAATGGATTGGTAACGACCTGCAAGTTCTTCAGCAATATTTCGACTGCAACCTGCTTTCGCTGAACCTCTCAAAAACTTCGTACATGTTGTTTAACTCTGGTCGTCGCTCCATACCGCAGCTGCCATTAATCCGTATAGGCAATACGATTATTGAACGAGTGCGCCAGTTCAAAAATTACTTCTGGACGATACCCTATGCTGGTCAGCCCATATAGAGCAACTGAAACGAACACTCGCTCCGGTCTGTGGTGCAATATGGAAAATATCAGCGTTTATTCGACTCACTGGTTGAAAAACGTCTATTTTGCGCTGTTTCACTCGAGGTTACAATACCTAGTATCGCTGTGGGGTAAAGCATGTAAAAGCCGCCTTAGGGAACTGCAAACCATGCAGAACCATGTCCTCAAGACTGTCTTCAAGCTGCTTTATTTATATCCTTCTGAGTTGTTATATGGCATGAATAATTCAGTACTTCCTATACGAGGTGCCCAGGAGTTCCAAACACTAATATTTACCCATAAACTCCTGACAAGCAGAGAATCCCACTACAATTTACGCCTCGAGAGAATGACGTCCCACCGTTCGTCCAGAAACGCAAATCATCTCCGCCTACCCCGAGTAAGGACGGAATACGGGAAAAAGAAACCTAGCTACTTTGCCAGTAGACTCTACAGCAACCTGCCAGAGACCCTGAAACAGTCTTCAACGCCCTCAAGATTTAAAGCGCAACTGCTATCGCTCTGCAAACAGAACATAAACCGTTTCCTCCGTTAAAAAAAAAATTGTGCCACACCACTTATAATTATCATCTTTTCGTTCTCGCCCCTCCACCTAGCCCGCCGCCCAAACGCCACTCCAAACCACCGCCACCCACCCACCACCCCCCATCAGTAACCCACGCACCACCGCAGCAGCCCACAACAATCTACGAATTTAAAATACATGTCTTAATAATCCTATTATATTGTATAAAACTGTGAAATAGCAAACGAAAAGTGCCAAGCACTCCTTCACAGAGCATTATTTCGCTCACTGGAGTGCTCATACATATTTTGGAAAAATTTTGTAAACGAATTGTTAAAATTGTTTTGACAGGGTTTTGTGCCTGTTGGAGAAGAGGCTTGAGAGAAGCTTAACTCCAGCGGGCTTTCCCTGTCCGAGGAAAAAATAAATAATAATAAAAAAAAAATAAAATAGGTTTATTTCAATGAGAGTGTAACTTCAATACGATAAGTTAAAATGTGGAAAAAAGAAAAAAAAGGAAATTTTCCAGCAATAATAGTGCAAAAAATCGTCAGAGGGGACCTGGCCATGGCCCAGGCGAGGCAATTAATATCCAAAATAAATAAAATTACAATGGATCATAGTGTTTCTCGGCCAGCAGCTATCAAGGTAGGTTTCGAAGTTTTCAAATAGCTAGAAAACTGCCCAACCCAGTCCGTCAGAACAAAGGTTTTCTTCAGACAAGTGAAATAAATTATTTGAACTTTTTTTCAGATACCTACTTCAACCCGAGAGCCACCGAAAAATTCCGGTAGTACGTTCAGGACCCCCTGGATGTAGTCCCTCTATTTTGAATCAAACGATAAGTTTAAGTTAAATCGATATTTTTAGTCAGTGTGACCAGAAATATATTTGTGCTTTTTCCCAAACAAAAATTTTATTATTTTCGATCAAAATCTTATTGTTTTTAAAATAAATTTTTCTGCGTGTAGAATTTTGATTGCAAAATTCGAGCAAATGGAACCAAACGTTGTTGTTCATGTTATTAAATTTATCAAATTTGGCATGCAAGGGTATTTGGGAGGACGAAATGTTCCCAAGATGGTTTTAAGTTCGTTACCTTAAATCATATTTGAATTTGTTTTCTTATCCTTTTCCTTTTCCGATAATTCTTTGTTGTTATCTTTACTTAAATTTTCTAAATTTTCACATTTGTATCACTTTATCATATGTTCAGAAATTATTTGAAACATGAAAATCTGAGTATATAAATGAGTATATAAACGTACTCATAAATGATCTCATGTGCCACTTCATGTGAAACTTCATTTTTCCTTTTCGTTTTTAAGAGATCTAATTTATTTAACATCTTTCAAGGATATGATGGCAAGCATCATCGTGATAGAGATATAATTTCATGACCGGCTTAGAATACTTGAATATATTCATTGTACCTATTTGACAGGTTTTGTCAGAAGTACAATTGTAAATATAAATATTAAGATATTCTTTCTCATTTTAAACCAACTTACCTTCAGAATAGTTTTCGTTTGGATATTTACATGCACCACAAAAACTGATATAAATTGAATTTTTCAAAGTGCACTTTGTGCATGTCCAAAACTCTCCTTTTTTCATAGTGGTTTCCTCTTTGACCCAAACACTTTGTAGTTTGGAGCCACCGCAAGCCATACAAACTATTGAAGAACTTTTATTTACTAAAGTGCATTTCTTGCATGTCCAATCATGGTCGGCTGAGCTCTTAGAGGCGATTGTAGTTGCATAATCTTCCTCTAAATCCTGTTCTATAGATGCCATAGGTACCTTTGTCAATTCGAAAATCTCTTTAAACTTTGACTGGGATAATGATGGTGATTGTCGTAAATCATTATATTTTGATGTCATGAGTTCATGTTCCCTGTAGCCATCTACCAATAAAAAAAATGATCATAGCATTAGGACGTCCGGAAAGCGACGTAAGTTTAACTTACCGTAAAAATGTTTGTCTCCCGCTGTTGTCGTATTATCTAATTTTGAAGCTCCACATACATCGCACTCATGACAAGATTCAACATTATATGAGTAGGAACAGTTAATACAAATCCATAACTTGCTCGGTGCTTGATGACATCTACATATATAGAAAGGGAAATGTATTTCATTTAATTAAACTGTACACGCAGAGAAAACTTGGATTTTGAAACGAATTTAATCTGAATTTGATTCAAAACATTCAGTTTTTTTTTAATCAAACTCCAGTTTTCTTTCAATCAATGAATTATAGTTTTGATTCAAAAGAATAATTCTTGAAAGAAAGAATTATTTTTTTGAATTGAATAATTTTGGATTTTGATTTTAAACAAATTCTTTGATTCAAAAGACGTTTTTCAATTGCATATTTCTTTTAAAACAAAGTAAATTTTCTTTCAACCAAAGAAAAATGTTTTCAACGGAAAAAAATAATTTTTTGAAATAAAAACTTCAAACTTAGAAGATATATAGGATTGACTTGCAAGAAGAATAGAAAACCGAAAAATCGAATAAAGTTCGGCCGCTCATTTTAAACATCAAACCAGTGAATCGGAGTAATAAGCTATGAATAAGGATGATTCAGGATGCAAAATGGTAAGTGTAAGTTAATCAAAAAGTCAATATTTAAGTGAATTTAAGATTTTCTAAAAGCGCTTGCATAGTTACAGGACCACGGCCGACGGATAGGTTTCCAAGTCCCTTCAAACATGGTGAAAGCTGCGCAAAGTAACACCTCCCCAAATCCCGCGGTCTTATTATCTTCGGCCCAATCTTCAACGGCAATCACCAGTCGGACCAGCCAGCAGTCGGAGTGGCTTGCGGAAGTTTATTGACCGGCCCACGGAGAATGCGAAACTATGTCAACGATATTAAATGGTCAGTGATATTAAGGACCCGGTGATTCGGTTATAGTGAACCAGTGTTTTATGTGTTTGTGAATAAAAAAAAAATTAAAAATTAAAATTGTTTCTTTTTATTATTCAATAAAAAGATTAGATAATAGGAACTTCGTAACAACAGGAAAAAATTCTTCCAATTGGAATAAATGGAAAATGGTTCAATGAATAAATGCTTTTAAATCTATATCTAAATTACATTTGAGCAAAAGAAAACAACTTTGAATCAAATGAACCTGGCTTTTGTTTCAAAGCATTAATATTTTGAATCAAGATTTTTCAAAAGAAAAATTCTTTGAAACAAAGGAAAATGCATTTGAACCAAAAGATTTTTTATTTATCCCAAAATCAATGGAAAAAATCCTTTGTTTTTGCGGCACTTTCCTTTGAAATAAAAAATCTTTTTGCTGCGTGTATAAACTGTACATTATGGGATGTTTTGTGTATTCTCTCATTGACACTGATATATTGAAACACTTTTTATACAAATAAAAAGAAGAAAAACGGCAGGAATGACAAAAGTAGAAACGAACTGGTAAAATAAAATCTAGAACTTTCCCCGACACTAGTTATCTTGATGGAACTCATTTAAAAAATACACTGCCGGCCAAAAGTTTGGGATCACCAGCTAAAAAACATGCAAATTTTGATCGTTCATATCTCAGCCGTCTTAGGACATATTGCAAATCTTCCGATCTCATTTGAAAGATAATATGCAATAGCTATTTTGGAGGCATTATTTTGCCCAGAAATAATGTTTTAATTTTACACCTAAAACTTAACCTAAAGTTACAACATTTTCAAAAATTCGCACTCAATATTCAAAGCCGATCCTCTCGCGATAGGGTGTACAAAATTTCAAAATTTGTGTAGCATTTGAATCCTTATTCTATTCTTCTCAAAACACAATCAAAAAACTTTGAGCTAAAATTTATAAATGTACTTTTAATTAATAAAATAGACAATAAAGTTATCGTCCAAAAGTTTGGGATCACCCCTGGTATGGTGTATCGGCCAAAATTTTGGGTTGTTTGGGGCGTTCATATCTTTCTCATCTAACATCGTATTGCAGATCTGAATGGTACATTTGAAAGCTTAAGAATTGTCGTTTTTTTTATAAATTCATACAAAAATTATATTTTAAAGTGATAACCATAAAAAATTTAACTGAAATTGTTTTTTTTTAAATTCACACTTATGATTCTAAGTTTTTTATGGTTATGGATTTGAAATATAATTTTTTAACGAATTTATGAAAAAACAACAATTCTTAAGCTTTCAAATGCACCCTTCAGATCTGCAATACGATGTTAGATAAGAAAGATATGAATGAGTTAAATTTGCATGTTTTTAAAAGAATGATCCCAAACTTTTGACCGATACACCACACAGAAAAAAATAATGACTATTACGTGTCCTTGAAAATGGTTGCCTTCAAAATAAAACAACCTGTAATCATAATAACACATTATTATCAAGTGGTTCATCTGAAAGTTACTTAAAAGTAATTTAAAATTACAGCAAATGTCCTGTAACAAAAAGGAGCATGACATTTACTGTAGTTTTATAGGTCGAAAAAAATTACGTGCCTTCGAATTTTACGTGTCCAATAAATTTCAATAGGTCGATTCACGCACTGCCTGGCCTCACTGTTTTTGACATTTCGCGATTCCTGTTTTGATTCCTTATTTTCCAATTCTTCACGCTGAGGAAACAAAGCAAACATTTGGGTCCTCATTATGTTTTCATTCACACGTTTTTAATAAAAGTTCTCAGCTCAGTTTTGGGATGAAAGAAATTTAAAAATGAAATAAGTTTTTAAGAAATTACATGATTTTAGTATGAAATAACGAAAAATCAATCCTTTTGTTTGTTAATCCAGCTGAAAACAGAAATATAGGAAAAAATGGAATCAAACTTAAAAGTTAACTACCCAACGTTAGTTTTATTCCTCCAAACTATCAAATCGTAACAATTAAGAGCAGTTCAGCCTTTATTTTCAGTACGTTTATCAGAGAATTGGAATCCCCTGTCCCTAAATAGTATTGTCGTACAAGTATGTGCATTTGTTTACAGCTTCCGTTCAAAATAACACAAGAAACTACCGGACAATCGATTCGGCACATTCGAATTCTTTAGAAACTTCGCATTTGGACATTCGATGGGATTTTTTGTTTCAATAAGAAGCGCTGCCCTAGAAAATTCAATGCAAAGTGGGTTGGTTGGTCCAGAATGAATGAGTTGAATAAAGGGTTTTAAAAACATGTTGAAACATTTTAATAAACAAACCTACTTTTCGAAATTTTAAAGATTTTACAACTTTCTGTTCCGATAACCGGTAAGAAACCAAAAAATGTGCTAAATTTAGTTCACAAAATGGGAGTTGGTTTTTTGCTATCCTCAAACTGAGTTCTGAGTTAAATTTCTTGACCGTGCAGCTACACGAAAGTTTTCGCCGCACCCCATTTCTCGTTCGTACAATTTTGTAAACAGGACGTGCGAACTGTCACCACAAAAGGGAGAATACGTCATCGTGAATCGACCCATTGCCCATTAACAAATTCAAGTGCGTCTGGCATCACGGTTAGGAATCAGGTTCAACCTAGAAGCAAGCTTGCGAATTTTGATTTTTTTTTTTTGCCCGAGTCGAGTTTTTCTTTGACTCCATCCTTATGCTGCCTGAGTTGGGTAGAGAATCCGCTCAAGCTAACCCGGACAGAGCCGAGTCAAATGAAATCACCACTCTTGGCTCTCTTGCTCAAGATCAACTCCCTACTCAACCGAGTGGTGAGTTTAGCAGACTCGCAAGAAGCTTGAGTCTGATGGGAAAAAAATCCGTAGAGTAAAAATAAAATCCGCTCACAGGTAGGCTGATTTTAAATCCTTGAGTCGGGAAGAGTCTCTTGGTTTTGACTCGCTTGAGTATTTTATTTTGACTCGCTTGAGTATTTTTTTTTGACTCGCTTGAGTATTTTTGTTTTGACTCCGATTCTTTTCGGCTAGCTTGATTTTTTTTAGATTTTGACTCAAGATTTTTCTGGCTTGCTGGAGTCGTTTGATTTTGACCGGCCTGAGTCGTTTTTTCTACTCGCTTGAGGCGAATGGAGTTTGGGTTCTGGCTCAGCTCGTCGTTCGTGTGGAGTGCACTGGTATGGTAGAGATGATTGATTCCTTTACCTGTATTATACATGCTGTATATACCGGGACAAGCGTCGGGTGTCTGGTTTGAAACAAATTTGTTCTATTCGCGCTGTTTGCTTGCGTCGCTGATTGTAGTGCGCTATATAAATTACAAGAAAGTTTTTAATTTCTATCTGTAAATATAATTCATTTAGAAATTGTTTTGAAAAATGACGGCATAAGCCAATTAAACTTGTAATCATACAAGAAACAATACGTTTAATTGAGTTATTATTTATTATGGTCCATTTTTAACTTTTCAAAACTACTGAACATTTTTATTGATCATTGCGTTTGAAATTTTAAAACTTTAACTCGAAATTAAGAATTCACTTTCAAAAATTCAAAATTTGATATTTTTAATACAAATTTAAGATTGACAATTAAAATTTTAAAATTCATAACTTAAAGTCAAAAATAAGCATTCAAAATGCAAAATTCCCAATTCCATATTAAAAATTCAAACTTCAGCCATCAAATTTTCAAATTATAAATTTAATATTCCAGAAAAAAATTCAAAATCAAAATTTAAACTGCAAAATTCGATATTCAAATTTCAAAATTAAACCTACAAAATGCATAATTATAAATTCCAAATTCCAGATTGAAAATTCAAAATTATAATGCAATAAATATAATTCAAAAACTAAAATTAGAAATTGAAAACACAATATTTGAAATTAATCAATCAAAATCTTAAATTTAAAATTCAAAATCCAAATTAAGAAATTCAAAATTCAAATTGAAGTACTGAAATTCAAAACTTTCAAAATTCAATAATTTAAATTTAACATTCAAAATGTTATATTCAAAATTCAACATTCAAAATTTTATATTTAACCTTCCAAAGTCGTTCGGGTCAATATGACCCGAAGCGCACATTCAAATCATCATAACTCTTCGAGAAAAAATCGCAAAAATTTGATTTTAAAAACCTCCCTGGGGAATCACGAAATACACAATCTGTAGTACTAGGCAACTTCCTGTGACCACCGGAAGTGCTCCCTCAAAAAAATCCGTAATTAGGCTGTTCGGGTCTATATGACCCGAGAGTTTGCGTAAGTTCCCCTGGCCGCAAATATTGACCGATTTCGAAGAATTTTAATTCATTGTATAGATAATTTATTCTAGTTTTTCAATATTGAAAAATAAAGTCGAAATATTTCACGAAATCACCAGTAGCTGATTCCGAATGAAAAAAGTCCCGAAAAAGAGCTCTTTTTAGAATGCCTATAACTCGAGACAGGTTCCAAATATTGCGCTGATTTTATAATATTTGGAATTGTCAAGAATAAATCTATCCATGGATGTATAAATTTTTGGTGGTCCAAAGGAAGTTTTGGCCGCTATCCCGGAACTTCCAGTAGAAAAAAATCTTACTTCAAAAAAGTCACCCAATTTTGGCTTTGCATTGCTGTATCTCGGTTACCAAAGGATCGATTCTCTAAATTCAAATTTTAGTTTTTTTTCGTTAACTTTATTATTATTTTCGTAGAACATAGTTGGTTCCTCAAAAATCTCAGTTGTTCAGTATATGGTAATGAAACTCACATCTTTTTTGTCATTTTTCAAACTCCCCCTCGTGTCGGTGGGTCTACGCGATTTTGTTAGCGTGATTTCTCTAAAATTTGAACTCAAATTGGTCACTTTTTATATACCTAGAGATTCATTAGAATCTCCTCTTTCGATTGACATACATCTTGTGTTGTGTTTTGAAAATTTGTAGCAACGTTTTTCGAATTTTCTGAAAGCTGCCAGATTTCAACCAGTTTGGTCCACGTTTTCAACAGATTGGTGTACAAATCTCGCACCCCTCACGTAGCTGCGGGAGAAACAAATCCTGTAGCTCTCTTTTTGTCGCTCACCAAATCTACCACCCAACCCAGCAGCAGGAGGAACTGCCGTCTCGCCGCGTGGTTTGCTGTTTGATTGAGCTGATGCTGATAACGAAATGAACGCTTTATTGTTGTAGGAATTGCTTGAATCTTTTTTGATTTAATTTTTAAATGGATGGGCAACATTTCTAAAGTTCACGTCCATGATTTCAGATTCAGATTACAGATTTCAGATTGCAGATTTCAGATTTCAGATTTGAGATTCAGATATCAGATTTAAATTTCAAGATCCGATTTCAGATTCAGATTCAGATCTCAGATTCAGATTTCAGATTTCAGATTCAGATTTCAGATTCATATTTCAGATTCAGATTTCAGATTCAGATTTCAGATTCAGATTTCAGATTCAGATTTCAGATTCAGATTTCAGATTCAGATTTCAGATTCAGATTTCAGATTCAGATTTCAGATTCAGATTTCAGATTCAGATTTCAGATTCAGATTTCAGATTCAGATTTCAGATTCAGATTCAGATTTCAGATTCAGATTTCGGATTCAGATTTCAGATTCAGATTTCAGATTCAGATTTCAGATTCAGATTTCAGATTCAGATTTCAGATTCAGATTTCAGATTCAGATTTCAGATTCAGATTTCAGATTTCAGATTCAGATTTCAGATTCAGATTTCAGATTCAGATTTCAGATTCAGATTTCAGATTCAGATTTCAGATTCAGATTTCAGATTCAGATTTCAGATTCAGATTTCAGATTCAGATTTCAGATTCAGATTTCAGATTCAGATTTCAGATTCAGATTTCAGATTCAGATTCATATTTCAGATTCAGATTTCAGATTTAGATTTCAGATTCAGATTTCAGATTCAGATTTCAGATTCAGATTTCAGATTCAGATTTCAGATTCAGATTTCAGATTCAGATTTCAGATTCAGATTTCCGTGGGCGTGATTGAGTGCTCATTTATATCACTTTGATATAAATGGGTATACCTTGACGTATAGCAACATTAAATATAGAATAGTGAGAGTATCACAGTTCAGTGTTGCTATAGGCATCAACGGATCACTTCCGACCATAAGTGAAACGGAACCCCTAGATGTCGGTCCCACGGCTTTTAACTAAAGCTCAATCACATGGTCAATCTGGTCCGATCAGAAATGATTGTTTGACCTTTTATTGTAATTTTATGTGCCTTCTTTAATGCTCTTTTTTATTTTTCAGGTCATCCGGAAGTGGAGTTTTTTTTTCATTTTTTTTTTCAAATATATTCAAACAGTTAGAAAATTAGAAAGGAGTAGGTTAACATATGTAAATACCAGTCTCCTCCCCAATGCTCCAGTGGATGTGTATTTGCGGTTTATGAATTACGATGGTTTATTCTTAAATCTAGCTTTTTTCAATCACTGGGGGCTAATTGGATGGAAATGATATTTTGTGGTTTTAGGTTTGTGAAATGCATCTGTCTCCTGTGTTGTTGTGATAGTATTATAGTTCAAAGCAAACAGTTTTGATAATTTTTAAATCTCATTCAAAAGTAGGCATTCAACTTTGTGAGGCAGGTAGGATAGGGCGATGCTCAAACGGTAAGATAGGCTCTTATATCCATATTTTGGTAAATTTGCATGGTTTTGTGATGTTGTGATAAGACTTCTACTATTAATTTGAGCTAGAAATTTTTATAAGTTTTAAATAGGGTTGCCCAGAAGGCTCTCACATCCATATTTTGGTAAAATTGTATGATTCTGTGATATGACAGGAATAATGTAGATTACTTCTTCTATTTATTTGAGCTCGATTTATTATTAGTTTGAGCTAGGCTTCTTTTTAGATATGAAATCTTACAGTTTTAAATTAATTGATCAAACTAATACGTTTTTTTTTTGTTTTTTTTGCTCTCCTTTTGCTTCCTTTTTCTCTTTTTCTTCTCTTTTTTTCTCTCTTTATTTTTTAATCGCATGCGGAGCTAAAGTCGTAGGATGACAAGAGGAGCATTGGAGAGCCAGAGGGACGAAGGATACAATATTTCAAAGACGGAGAAGCGATGGGCAACACGAAAGGATCTCCCCGGATCAAACCAACAACCCAATTAACCAAGTCCAGCAAGGACACCCCAAACAGAGCAAGCACTCCAAGCAGCCAAACCCAGCAAGATGACCGACAAGGAGGTGAAAGTTTCGGGTGAGGACGTTCTTATTATCATTTAATTTTTAATGCATAGTAGATAGTTTCGTTGGGATTAATTGAGCGACCTTTCTCAAACCGCCAACGTACTTCCTCCAACTGGTATCATGAGGGGTTAGTTCACTATCTTGCTCTGCTTTAAGTTCATCTTCATCTGAAGTGGACTTAAGGAAGTACAGGGTGGTATAACCAACGTCTCAAGATCGCTTACTATTCTAAGCTGCCTACTCTAAACTTTTACTTCCCTTACCCCTCTACCCACATTTCATTTTCAGCGTCAGCTTCCCACAGCTATTTAAACGCTACAAAAAAAAAAAAAAAAAAAAGATTTCAGATTCAGATTTCAGATTCAGATTTCAGATTCAGATTTCAGATTTCAGATTCAGATTTCAGATTCAGATTTCAGATTCAGATTTCAGATTCAGATTTCAGATTTCAGATTCAGATTTCAGATTCAGATTTCAGATTCAGATTTCAGATTCAGATTTCAGATTCAGATTTCAGATTCAGATTTCAGATTCAGATTTCAGATTCAGATTTCAGATTCAGATTTCAGATTCAGATTTCAGATTCAGATTTCAGATTCAGATTTCAGATTCAGATTTCAGATTCAGATTTCAGATTCAGATTTCAGATTCAGATTTCAGATTCAGATTTCAGATTCAGATTTCAGATTCAGATTTCAGATTCAGATTTCAGATTCAGATTTCAGATTCAGATTTCAGATTCAGATTTCAGATTCAGATATCAGATTCAGATTTCAGATTCAGATTTCAGATTCAGATTTCAGATTTCAGATTCAGATTTCAGATTCAGATTTCATATTCAGATTTCGATTTCAGATTTCGATTTCAGATTTCGATTTCAGATTCAGATTTCAGATTCAGATTTCAGATTCAGATTTCTGATTAAAGTTTCTGATTAAAATTTCAGAATATTTGTTACTTGAATCATAGATTTTGTGTCTCCTGCAGTAGACACTGCTTGAAATAAAAGAAAAGAATCATGATAACATTCAAAACAAATGTATCACTGAAGAATTCTAAAATTCAGAAAATTCAGAAAAGAATCATGATAACATTCAAAACGAATCACTGAAGAATTCTAATGATAAAATGTCTAAAAAGATTCAAGAAGCTTTTTCAAATTTGGAAAAATAATCTTTCTCTATTTTAAAATCAAAACATTTACTACGCAAAGAGGCATCAGCATCAGCACAATCAATCAACAAACCACGCGGCGAGACGGCAGTTCCTCCTGCTGCTGGGTTGGGTGCAGTGATGCCACATTTCTATCGGTATTTTGAAACCCAAAAAAATCTTTTATCGGTATGTAAATCCTAAAAATCTGTATGAAAATCGGTATTTGAGGTAGATATTCAAAAATGCTTACATTTTAAACTTCCTAACGTATTTTTCTTTAAATAGAAGCTTTCAATAAACAGCAAGTCTCTTATGAATGTTCATTTTTAGTTCAAAACTAGCTGACTAAATGTGTTTTAGCATATATTACAGGAAGGTTTTTTTTACACTGATATACGTACCGCGTAAAAAAAATCCGTGCCGTGTAAAAAAAAGCTGTGTGTATTGCATTTCCTCCGTAACTTGGTTCTAAGTAACACTAGTTTACACAAAATGACAATTTTGAAATTTTAATAGAACTTTATGTTTGTTATGACTTGTATATATTTTTTTTTTTAATTTTTAAACTATCTGCTTTTGCTGACGAAAGCACAAATCACGAATGAAAATTCAGCAGAAAATCCGAAATAGGTATTTTTTCCAGTTCTCATAACTGAATGGGAATTTATTTTAAAAGTTACCATTTGATAAGAAAAATTAGTGGCATGGCGAGAACCTTCAGGTTACACGTTGTTTAGGAATATAAATTAAGGAAAAACTTGAGACTTCAATTGATTTTTGGCTGAAGTGGGATGTAAATTTGATAAATTCGATAAGGCAATAGAACCAGGTCAATCTAAAGGAAATTTTAATTTAGTAAACACTTACAAATCCAATGGCTTTTTGACGTTCGAGGTAAGTATAGGCCCAAGTTGATGTTCTTCGTTTTGTTGATGGATTTTCGCCAAACTCTAAAAGAATAGGTTCTTCCGAAAAAGATTTAAAACACATAGTTTTACTGTAACTGAAAGTACCCATTTTGCCTGGCGTGGTCTTTAATTCTGCGATCTCTGGTACCTTCTAGGTACCTTCTTATGATATCATATATTTTGCTAACAAGATGCAGAAGGATTGAAGATTATGCCGATGATATTACATACCGTGTATCTGATTGCACTTCAAATCTCGACATACCCCACGACGAGTTGAACAAGGATTATATTCAAACGGTGTATGTATTTCCTTGAAAAGTTAACATCTCGCGAGACAAGAACTTTAATGCGATCGTCAATTGAAATTGACCTTAACCCTCCAAAGCTGTTCGGGTCAATATGACCCGAAGCGCTCATTTCAAACATCTTTATCATCATTCCAATATACTGAAGAACTGTAAATTTTAACAGACCAAGTATGTTCTATGAAAATGATGATCAAATTAACGACAAAAAACTAAAATTGTTGTTTTCAAAATCGGTTCATTAAGAAATGAAATACAGCTATGCAAAGTCAAACCTGAATGTCGTTTTTTTAAAGTAAGGTTTTTTTTTCTACCGGAAGATCTTAGATAGCGGTCAAAACTTTCATTGGACCCCAGCATATCTATACATTGTCGGATAGATGGATTCTTGTCGATTTCAAACATCAATGAACCACTTAAATACAGCAACGCTGTCAAAAGTTATGAGTATTTTAAAAATTAAATTGATTTTTCGGACTTTTTACTTTTTGAACCAGTTTGTGATAACCTAGAAAAACATATCGACTTTGTTTTTAAATTTTGAGTAATTAGAATAAATTACCTACACAATGGCTAGTGAAGTAGACAATGTGCAACTCGAGACCCCATACACCCAACCTTCGGGTAGTGGTCATATCACCTCTTGTCTGCAACTCCGATTCTCTACCTCCCCGTGGTACTAGCTGGCGTGCGAGCAACCTTAGCGGAGATCGGGTACCCAACCCCGGTGGATGCTTTGGTCGCATGCAGAATGAGTTAGGGGGCTTCGCACGCGTCTGTTCTCCATGTTAGGGGCGGCGTGCGGAGTGCAACAACGTCCTGGTGGTGTTCGGGACCCAAAACAGCAACATCACGACGGTCCTCCTGCGAGATAGTGGGGTTAGCTGCGGGCCTTGCGAGCCTGTGACTACTAAAAAACATAAGCAACGAATAACGAACAACAAATTTCGTATGGAAATCGGCAAAGACCCACGCGACGGAAAGGGACTAGCGATTGGAAACTTGGAACATGGAACTGCCGATCTCTAAATTTTGTGGGCAGTACCCACGTGCTCTCCAACGAATTGAAGAGCCGCAAATTCGACATCGTAGCGCTGCAGGAGGTATGCTGGAAGGGCTCCACGGTACGAACGTATCCAGATGGTCGTGCCATCTACCAGAGCTGCGGCAACACACACGAGCTTGGAACAGCTTTTATAGTGATGGGAAAGATGCAAAAGCGCGTGATCGGGTGGTGGCCGATCAACTCACGAATGTGCCGGTTGAGAATCAAGGGCCGGTTCTTCAACATCAGCATCATCAACGTGCACAGCCCTCACCTCGGAAGTACCGGTGACGACAAAGACGAATTCTACGCGCAGCTGGAGCGTGAATACGACCGTTGCCCAAAACATGATATCAAGATCGTCATCGGGGATTTCAATGCTCAGGTCGGCCAGGAGGAGGAATTTAAACCGACAATTGGAAGGTTCAGCGCGCACCAGCTGACCAACGAAAACGGCCTCAGACTCATTGATTTCGCCGCCTCCAAACGAATGGCCGTACGTAGTACCTTTTTTCAGCACCGCCTCCCACACAAGTACACCTGGAGATCACCGTACCAAACCCAATCACAGATCGACCACGTTTTGATAGACAGCCGGCACTTCTCAGACATCATCGACGTCAGATCCTGTCGGGGCGCCAACATCGAGTCGGACCATTCACCCTTATTCTCGTTTTCGATCGAATGACATTCGTTCGAAAGTTAAGCAGTTTCGTATTCTTGTTTTCGTTCGAAGGAATGAAAACAGTTCGATCTTTCGAACATAGTTCGTTCGAACGAAACATTGCATTCCCGTTTTCGTTCGAACGTTTTTCCTCTATAGGCCGACAAACGCAAGTCTGATGTTGCGAACAGGGTGCGTTTGTGGAGTTGACTTCAGTTTTTGAATCAAATGAATGATATGTTGTGAGGTAAAATACTTTATTTTAAGTATCAAAAAGTAAAATTGTGTGGTTTGAAATTAAAAAAAAAAACAAATAACTTGATTCAAAATGCACAACTTTATTTGTAAATTAAACTCGTCAGAACTATGCGCTTTTTCAATCCTTTCAATCAGAAGAAAATTTTAAATTTTACAGGGTTTGTTTTCAAAATTTTTTATTTCCAAGTTTTTGGTGTTTGAAAATTTTAACCTACATGTTTAATTTTGCTTTCAAATTCAGTCGTCATGTTTTTCTTCGTTTCTGAGGGGATAAGCTTTTTGGCAGCAGCAGTATCGGCAACAGCGACAGCAGCATCCACTGGCTCCGGCTCGTTCTGGGTTTTCTATCGTTCTGGGAATCTCATGCCATGATTGCCGTAGATTTTTAAGTATCGGGCATCTTTTTTATCGTCTGACATCACGCTCAGCATTATGAATCCGGCAAACTACACTCCTGCTGTTTTCTATTACTGCTGCTGCTGCTGACTGTAGAATAGTCGACGGACCTGATTCGTTTCCTGGTGTTCTTGGCTTCTTGCACCTACCGGATATCGAATCAATTTTAGCACCACCTATACCCTAGGGAAAAAAGAAAAGACTTTTAAAAGGTTTGCCATGGTCTGGATGATTCTCAGTCGTATTCCGAAAGAATAAAAATCTAAATATCTAAAACTTACCGGTATACCTCTGATGAAAACAAAACAAAAACAGCTGATGTTCACATTTATTTTGCCGCGAGAAATGTCATTTGGTGTTCGAAAATTTGGGAGTTCATCAGGTAACACTAAAATCGAAAGTATCGCATTCGTTCGAAAACAAGAATACCGTTTTCGAATTCGTTCGAAAGTATCCGTTCGAACGAATGTTCGATACGCCGTAAACAAGAATAAGGGTGATTATCTGGTGATGGTGAAGATGCGCCCAAAACTCTCCGTAGTGAACAACACGCGAAACCGGCGCCCGCCTCGGTTAAATATCGCGCGACTGAAGCAACCTGAGGTCGCGGCAGACTACGCGCAATCGGTCGAAGCAGCGCTGCCGGCAGAGGGCGAGCTTGACGAAGCCCCTCTCGAGGACTGTTGGGATACCATCAAAACAGCCATCAACAGTGCTGCGGAGAACGTCATCGGTTATGTGGAGCGATCTCGACGGAACGACTGGTTCGACGAGGAGTGTAGGAGGGTGATGGACGAAGAGAATGCCGCGCGGGCGGCAGTAGTGCAAAGAGGCACCCGTCGAAATGTGGAAAATCACCGACAGCGGAAGAGGCAGCGAGTTCGACTTTTCCAGGAGAAAAAGCGCCGCCTGGAGGAGGAGGAGCTCGAGGAGCTGGAGCAGCTGCATCGTTCCCAAGAAACACGAAAGTTCTATCAGAAACTCAACGCATCCCGCAAAGGCTTCGTGCCGCAAGCCGAAATGTGCCGGGATAAGGACGGGGGTATCCTGACGGACAATCGTGAGGTGATCAAAAGGTGGAAGCAGCACTTCGATGAACACCTGAACGGCGCACATGCAGGAGATCAAGACGGTGGGGGAAGGTATATCGCCGGCGTAGCCAACGACGAAGAGGAGCCACTCCCAACGATGAGTGAAGTTAAGGAAGCCATTCGCCAGCTGAATAGAAACAAGTCGGCTGGGAAGGATGGCATCGCAGCTGAACTCATCAAAATGGGCCCGAACAGGTTGGCCGATTGCCTACACCGGTTGATAATCCGGATCTGGGACATAGAACAGCTACCGGAGGAGTGGAAGGAAGGGGTAATATGCCCCATCTACAAGAAGGGCGACAAATTGGACTGTGAGAACTACCGAGCGATCACTGTCCTCAATGCCGCCTACAAAGTGTTGTCCCGAATCCTACTCCGCCGCCTCACGCCACAAGCAAACAGATTCGTGGGAAGTCATCAGGCCGGCTTCATGGAGGGACGGTCTACGACGGACCAGATATTCACATTACGGCAAATCCTCCAAAAATGCCGTGAACACCAAGTTCCTACGCATCATCTATTCATCGACTTCAAAGCCGCATACGACACGATCGACCGTAACGAGCTATGGAAAATCATGGACGAGAACGGCTTTTCCGGGAAGCTAATCAGACTGATCAAGGCGACGATGGATGGAACGCAGTGCTGTGTGCGGATTTCGGGTGAATTGTCGAGTTCATTCGAATCGCGCAGGGGGCTTCGACAAGGTGATGGTCTATCCTGCATCGGCAGATCATCTGCGGCGGTGGAGGAGATCTACCGCAAACTGAAACGCGAAGCAGGAAGGATTGGGTTGATGATTAATACGTCCAAGACGAAGTACATGCTGGCCTGCGGATCCGAGACCGACCGAACCCGCTTGTCCAGTAATAACAAGGTCACGATCGACGGCGACGAGCTGGAGATAGTCGAAGACTTTGTCTATCTCGGCTCACTGGTGACGGCAGACAATGACACCAGCCGTGAGATCCGGAGGCGAATTATCAGCGGAAGTCGTGCCTACTATGGACTCCACAAGCAACTGCGGTCGAGAAGACTTTGCCCTCGCACGAAGTGTAACCTGTATATGACGCTTATTAGACCGGTTGTTCTCTACGGGCACGAGACATGGATATTGCTCGAGGAGGACCTGCGTACACTCGGGGTATTCGAGCGACGAGTGTTAAGAACCATCTTTGGCGGCGTACAGGAGAACGGAGTGTGGAGGCGAAGGATGAACCACGAGCTCGCGCGACTCTACGGCGAACCCAGTATCCAGAAGGTGGTGAAAGCTGGCCGGATACGCTGGGCGGGACATGTTGCGAGAATGCCGGACGACTGTCCTGCAAAACAGGTGTTCGCTACGAATCCGGTAGGCACAAGACGAGCGGGGGCGCAACGAGCGAGGTGGTTAGACCAAGTGGAGCGTGATCTGGCGAACGTGGGGTGCCCGAGAAATTGGAGAACGGTTGCCATGGACCGAGTGAATTTTAGGAATTATGTTCGTCAAGTTATGTCGTGAGACGGAATACTATGTAAATAAATAATACCTACACAATGAATACAATATCATCAAAATCGGTTAATATTTATAGCCAGGAGAACGAAATCAAACCACAACTCAAATATCCTCGAAACGGATATTTAGCGAACGGCTTTGGAAGGTTAAGAAACTTCAATTGGCAGTCGCAGAAGGTCAAATATCAGCCTTGAGCTTAGTCCATTGGCTTTTAGGTTGAGTACCATAATAGTGCATCATTTGACAGAACAAAGGAAAAAATTGCGCGAACAACTAAACGAATTATGAGAGTTAGCCGTGGAGATCTTTGCAGAATACTTTCAAAGCTGTACAGATCAAAGTTACGCCACGCCAGCTACCGAACTTTGTCTTCTTTCTACGGGACCTTTACGAGGATAGCTTGAATGAAGTGGGAGTGTTGAAGGGGGATGAATTTTGAGTTGAAATCTTAAAAATCGGTATGAAATCGGTATGTTTTGCCAAAAATCGGTAATCGGTATATACCGATTCTTGGTCAAAATTTTGCTCAAAAATCAGCATAAATACCGGAAAATCGGTATGTGTGGCATCGCTGGTTGGGTGGTAGATTTGGTGAGCGACAAAAAGAGAGCTACAGGATTTGTTTCTCCCGCAGCTACGTGAGGGGTGCGAGATTTGTACACCAACCTGTTGAAAACGTGGACCAAACTGGTTGAAATCTGGCAGCTTTCAGTAAATTCTAAAAACGTTGCTACAAATTTTCAAAACACAACACAAGATGTATGTCAATCGAAAGAGGAGATTCTAATGAATCTCTAGGTATATAAAAAGTGACCAATTTGAGTTCAAATTTTAGAGAAATCACGCTAACAAAATCGCGTAAACCCACCGACATGAGGGGGAGTTTGAAAAATGACAAAAAAGATGTGAGTTTCATTACCATATATTGAACAAATGAGATTTTTGAGGAACCAACTATGTTCTACGAAAATAATAATAAAGTTAACGAAAAAAAACTAAAATTTGAATTTAGAGAATCGATCCTTTGGTAACCGAGATACAGCAATGCAAAGCCAAAATTGGGTGACTTTTTTGAAGTAAGATTTTTTTCTACCGGAAGCTCCGGGATAGCGGCCAAAACTTCCTTTGGATCACCAAAAATTTATACATCCATGGATAGATTTATTCTTGACAATTCCAAATATTATAAAATCAGCGCAATATTTGGAACCTGTCTCAAGTTATAGGCATTCTAAAAAGAGCTCTTTTTCGGGACTTTTTTCATTCGGAATCAGCTACTGGTGATTTCGTAAAATATTTCGACTTTATTTTTCAATATTAAGACACTAGAATAAATTATCTATACAATGAATTAAAATTCTTCGAAATCGGTCAATATTTGCGGCCAGGAGAACGTACGTAAACTGCAGGTCAAATTTATCAAAAATAGATTTGTTCGGAAATTTTGCGAACGGCTTTGGAAGGTTAACATTTATAATGCTTTTTTCAAAATACGAAATTTACAATCGAAATTCTTTATTGAAAATTCAAAATAACATATTCCAAATTCAATAATTACAGTCATAGTTTTTTTTTTCAATTATATCACTGTTCGATTTTATCAATACTCGCCAAATTCACGCTCAATTTTTTCACGGTTTTTGTTTTGATTTTATCACGCTTTTTGAGAAATTGTTCAGAAACCATTTCCAGGACCTTAGTTTTTTTTCAAATTTATATGAAAAACAAAGGATTAAGTAAAATTCAAAATGTTTTTCGACAAGGTAAACTTTTTAGTTAATCAAAGGTGTGAAAATTAAAATAAAAAAAAATAAAATTTGCAGAAGAATTTTTTTGATGCATTTTTCGTTGAATTCTTTTTCAAAATTGACATAAGAGATATTGACTGTTAAATTTCCATAAAAACTTAATAATTCACTTTAATTAGATGAAGACTATAAAATTGATATTCAACATGTTTTTGGTCGCGATTCGACCAGACCGAACTGAACGCCATAAACTTGATTTCGAGAAAATCAAGTTCAAAGTTCACAGCCTTACCAATTGATACCATTTTATTAGATATCTAATTTAATCATTTAACCATCACATTTAGACTCTTATAAAGCCGTCGAGCATGTACTGGTCGATTTCTGATTACACAATAAGCCGTAAACTGAATTTTCATAGCAATATGTTTGCACCCAGTTCACTCTGGTCGAACCAAAATGTTTGAAAAATTGCCATGCGCTATCATTTGACTGGGCAATATGTTCTAAACGTAGGAGCCTACTAATAGGCGCTTTACGAGCAGCATCCAACGAGTATGGCTGATGCTTGGAAAATGTTTTTTCGTTGAGCCAGAGTGAACCGAGCCATACAAATTTCGCACTTTTGAAGTCCGGAATATCTTTGATTGTTACTTACCGGTTGCGTTCTAAACGACAGTAAGCAATAAAATAAAGTATCTTTTATCGTTAAATGTTAAAAGTTCTAATATCCTCTTGAGTAAATTGGAAAACAATACTCAAGGGATTCGGTTCAGTCTGGCGGAGCGCAATTTTAACAAATGCTTGAAATCCGAAATATAAAGTTTTTAGCCACGGGAACGTTTTTTATCATTAAATTTATCAATTATTAGTTCGAGACGAGCCGAAGAACTGTTCTGAATCGAAAAAACCCACACACATTAGATTATTTCGCACAAAATTAGTTTTCATGACCAAAACAGTCTTTTTGTCTTTACCTCTAAGGTGACTCTCAGTTCACTTTGGCGCAACGCATTTTTGCTATTTCCACTGTCTACAACATTGAAATTTTCTAATAAAATCAGAAAAAATAGGAAAAAAGTTCTGATTTTCATTGGACAGGTAGTTTATCACGTTTCGCATCCGCTGCAATAGATAACTCAATTTTTTTCAAATTGGCGTTCAGTTCGGTCTGGTCGAATCCCGGCCTTTTATTTCAAGAAAATATGTTAAAATTGCTAAAGAGATGAATAATTTGAACTGAAATCGATCCTTTGTGTTTAGTAATCTTACATTACATCTTATGATCAAAATTTATTGATACAAAACCTTTTCACCACTGAAAATATTATAAATTATTGATTAAAGACACTAAAAATACTTTTTTCCACCTGAATTTTTGGTTTCGCCAAATTCACGGATTCGTTATATTCACGGTGAAATTTTTTTCGACCGATATTAAATCATAAAACTACTGTACTACAACATCATGAGCACTTCTAGATCATGAATAATATCCAATAAATGTTCGAAAGTAATTCAAAATTTCAATTCCACAATTCATCATTCGAAATACAGAATAAATCACTCAGAATTTTTCATTGAATTGTAAATTTTAAATTTTTGATCTAGAATTTTGCATTTGAAAATTTTAGTTGAGCATTTCGAATTAAGAATTAAAAATTTGGAAATTTGAATTTCAAATTTAAACTTTATATTTAAAATTTTGAATTGTTTTGTATTTTGTTTATTAAATTGTGAAATTGGAATGTGGAATTTTGAATTGAATTTAGAATTGGCAATCTTAAATTTTAAATTTTTAAAATTGATTTTTAAATTGGATTTTGATTTTAAAATTTAAGATTTTTCATTTTAAACTATGAATTCAAAATTTTTGATATGGAATTTTGAATGTTAAATTTCAAATGTTGTGTTTTTGATTTATAATTTTGATATCTGAAATCTGCTATTTGAAATTTCTAATTTTGCATTTTGTAGGTTGAATTTTGAGTTTCGAATTTCAAATTTTGAATTTTAATTTTGAATTCTGATGATTGAAGTTTGAATTTCGATTAAGGAATTGTGAATTTTGAGGGCTCATTTTCAACCCTGAGTTACGAATTTCAAAAATTTTAATATAAATAATAAAATTGTAATAAATTTGTATTAAAAATGTCAAATTTTGAATTTTTGAAGGGGAATTCTTAATATTGAATTACAGTTTTAGAATTTCAAAACGCAATTTCGCAATGATCAATAAAAATGTTAAGTAGTTTTGAAAATTTAAAAATGGACCATAATAAATAATAACTCAATTAAACGTATTGTTTCTTGTATGATTACAAGTTTAATTGGCTTATGCCGTCATTTTTCAAAACAATTTCTAAATGAATTATATTTACAGATAGAAATTGAAAACTTTCTTGTAATTTATATAGCGCACTACAATCAGCGACGCAAGCAAACAGCGCGAATAGAACAAATTTGGTTCAAACCAGACACCCGACGCTTGTCCCGGTATATACAGCCTGTATAATACAGGTAAAGGAATCAATCATCTCTACCACACCAGTGCACTCCACACGAACGACGAGCCGAGCTAGAATCCAAACTCCATACGCCTCAAGCGAGTAGAAAAAACGACTCAGGCCGGTCAAAATCAAACGACTCCAGCAAGCCAGAAAAATCTTGAGTCAAAATCTAAAAAAAATCAAGCTAGCCGAAAAGAATCGGAGTCAAAACAAAAATACTCAAGCGAGTCAAAAAAAATACTCAAGCGAGTCAAAATAAAATACTCAAGCGAGTCAAAACCAAGAGACTCTTCCCGACTCAAGGATTTAAAATCAGCCTACCTGTGAGCGGATTTTATTTTTACTCTACGGATTTTTTTCCCATCAGACTCAAGCTCCTTGCTAGCAGTGATGCCAACTGTTTTTCCGAAAAGTCTGGAAGATTTTGGAAAAAAATGTCTGGAAAAGTCTGTATGGCTAACTTTATAGGTAACAACCTTTTTTTTTGGTCGCTATATCGCAATATTGTAGTAGTCTAGAGATCAATACTCATTACTTAAAAATAATAAATGCCGGAGACTATGTGAACGAAAGCTTGAACAACCGAGAGCTTAGACCCATTCAGCTGTCAAAATAACTTCTGTATTCTGCTTCACAGTAAATTCAGTCTTGCCGTTATGAGCTATTGAATTTCAAATTTTTTTTTAATAAAACGTTGAGCTAATAGAAATTTCTGGATAAATCTGGATAATTTATGAAAAGTCTGGACCAGACAACATGAGGTCTGTATTTCTGGATGACCCATAAAAATCTGGAAGATTCCAGAAAAATCTGGAAGGTTGGCAACGCTGCTTGCTAGTCTGCTCAACTCACTACCGAAGAAAAAATCATACGTGCTGTGCTGAGCAGATTTTCTAGTCATCTAATTTGACTCTACTCACCACTTGAGCGATTTTTTTTCGGAGCGAGTATGCGGTGCTTGGTGAGTAAGGTTCAAAAAGGAATCTTGATTTTATTTTACTCTCGCTCAGCCTGGGGTGGATTTTTTTTCTGTTCCGCCTCACACTCACGTTCGTTTGAGCCGATTTTTACTCGTTGAGTTGATTTTTTGCAAGCTTGCCTAGAAGAGGACCTGCTGGTGCAGACAAAATAAACTGTTGAGAAGCAAACGTTCGAACCAGGATATCAATGAGGTGCGTAAAATTTTAACTAGTAAATAGAACTCAAATTTATATTTTTGTCTACTTGCTTCAGGTTTGTTCGCTAATCAGCGTTTTCCCGACAACAAATTCGAGCGAGATTGAGACCAACTGATTGGGAGCTGCGCGGTATACGGAATATAGTCCCACGGAAGATTTATGAGCTGATATAGCGATCGAATTTTAGTAGGAGGATTACATTAGTTTTAAGCGAAACATGAAATGAATTTGAAAAAAAGATTAGTTTGGAGTACGCTCGTGTTTACATGAGAGTCAGATAGTCAGAATTGTAAATTGTTACAAAAGAATAGCATAGGCAGCTAGTTTCTTTGATCAGTTCCTACAGAGAAATCAAACAGGTAGACCTGTAGAAAAGTTAAAAAAAACTTAGAATTGTCGGTCATGTTTCGCAGTGAAAACAGCGCTTCGAATCGAGATTCCAAACAGTGAAGTGTCGCAGGTTTTGATTTAACAGCGGTTTAAACCCATTAGACAAAAATTTTTGGCATAAAAGTGAACCACCACAGTATGCTCAATCTTTATTTTGGCTCGAGCTGTGTTTTTGTAACAAGCTCGAGAAAATGTTCGTTTGATCTATCGCATGTTCTTAGCTACACTATTGTTTGGAATTTTTGATACTCGAGCTATGTTCAAAACGTTGCAGTATCAGTCTTTTAATGCAATTATCATCTAAATTGTAACAAATGATTTCTAAACATTATGTTCGCTGTACGAATGAAGATTAAATAAATGCTTACTATAATTCCGAATTATGATGACTTGAAAATTTGACTGAATTCAGAAAAAGCCCATTAAACGAATCGAACCTGAGTCATTACAGGAATGAAAATTTACAGCTCTGTAATTTTAAACCAGCCTGTAAAAAATGGTTCACGTAAAAATAATGGTCACGGGTTTTTTTTTTCGATCTGTAAAATTACGGTAAATGTCCTGCTCCTTTTTGTTACATGATATTTGCCGTAATTTTACAGCAAATATTTTTTTCTGTGTACAGCGTCCACTGACAATGACGATAATTTTATTTTTGAGTATATTTGTGTCAAACTTTGACAAAACAGTATAAAAAGGATTATCCAAAACCCTGCTGACGCGCTGGAATTTTGATTTATTTCAAAACAAAAACGTCGACGCTGGAGAACGTTGCTGTTTAGAACAAGTTCAGCGTTTTAGTACAATGCTGTCACTGACGCGACGCACCATTGTGGTGGCTCAAACGGAAAACGGTATCCTCAAAATGAAATGTCAACGCGACGCAACGTCCGACGGGCTATTGTGCGGGCGCCTTTAGTATTAGTGAATAGCTGTTCAATCAACAGCCTAATAGAAATCAAGGGGCTGAAAGAGAAGGAAATTTCCGAACTGACATTTCAGTACCGCACTGACGTTTTGGTACCAAAATGCCATTGAAATCAAAGGGGAACTGACGTTCTGGTTCCAAAAAGTCGGTACGGTCCGCTTGTATGTGATTTGACAGTTGCTTCAGATCTTTGGCTGAAAGAGAAGACAATTTCCGATCTGACATTTCAGTACCGCACTGACGTTTTGGTTCCAAAATTCCATTGAAATCATAGGGGAACTGACGTTCTGGTTCCAAAAAGTCTGTACGGTCGGTTTGTATGTGATTTGACAGTTGCTTCAGTCCTTTGATTGAAATCGATCGAAGTCAAGTAGAAAAACAGCTGAAAAACTGTCAATCCATTTCAATTGATTTCGATTGGGTTTCGTTGAACACACCGAAAATCGCTCTAATGTAAATAAATATACTTACAAGGTAAACTAACTGATTACTTACTTTTGTTTATTCTTCTTATTCACTTCTGCATAATGTGATGTTTCCAATCCTGTTCGGGGGTTGTTGTTGTAATTGTCAGTCTTTCGAGGAGGTTTTAATTTCTCGTGAGTTATTATGCTCGGATTGGATAGTTGTTTTGAGTTATCATCAGCGCGCGAGATATTTTCGTAATACTGCTCATGCTTTGTTGTTTTCAGATCGCTATTTCTATTTACATGATTTGAGTCACCATTTTGGTTTTTTTGTTTGTTTATCACAGCGTAAATGACTTGATGATCGTTTTCATCATTATTTTCTGATTTTATTGCGCCTATATTTTCGGTTTTAGAATATACTAATTCGTTGGCGCTAAGAGAAGTAGCGGCAGTATGTAGAATCCAATCCCGCACTGTGACCAGTATACCACAATCCGGATGCTTGATTTTATTAGAATTTCTCGAATCCTGTATATGTTTCTTTTTGGTTAGTGTGCTGATCGTGAATTGTTTCGAACTGCTCAGTTCAGGTGATTTGCATGGAACAACGAGTGCCAAACTTTGGTTCATTTTATTTTGGTTACGTTTGAAGGACGATCTAGTCGTTTCGATCGTGGAATGAATACATTTACTTTCAGTTAAATCAAAACGGTTGAATATGCAAAGTTGGCATTTTTTTTTCGTAAGCGAATCCATGCTTTTACTGATGCCCTTGTCTTTTGATGTTTCTTGAGCGCTATATTTTCCGTTCTTATTGAGCTGATCTGATAGAGCTTCGTTTGCTTTAAGTTCTTTATAAACGGGTGCCAATGCACTGATCGAATCACAGCGGATACAATGCCATGTTATCGAATTATTTATAAAACAGCAATTATAACAAGTCCAAACTCGGTGAACATTGGGTTGTGAAGAATATCGTCGAATATTAACACAATCATTTGAGTGCTTGATAGGATTTACTTGCTGGTCGAGATTTTTTTTGTTTATTTTCTTATGAGCTATTGCCAAACTATCATTAACTTTGGGTAAAACTTTATTGTAGTTTGTTCTGAAAGTTAAAAGAGAAATAAATACAAATAGTGAACATTCAAGGAAAAATAAAAATGAATTGAAATGTAACACCTAACGTAAGAAAATCGGTCTTTAAAATTCCAATAGCAAATTTGTAGAACTCCTATATATTTTACTCTAAGTTCAAGGGATTTTGAGGTATCTACGAATTAAGATATTGTACACACAAAACTTTCGAGGCCGGAAATTAGCAAAATTTTGCTCAAATTTGACCAGCTAAAATCTTAGCAATCAATGTAGCAATTTTTTCGAACTAAAATTTTAGCAAACGAGAGAAAAATTTAGCCGCCGCTATTTTTGCTCACTTTTTTAGCAAAAACCGGAGAAAAAGATCGCCCGGACCTGAAATTTTAAAATTTATGGTTTTTCTGTGGAGATTTAGGGGGAATGTTTGATTCTTAAATGCAATACTCAAATTTCATTCATTTTTAATTTATTTTTCACATTTTTCTTAAAAATTTTGACACTTTGTAGAACAGAAGTTCCGATCCTGGGGACGCACCTTCCGGCGAGCGGATTGCAATGCCATTCTTACCAACGAATGCACTAAGTTGTGTGTCGGATGGAGCTCGTTGAATTTTCAGTCTCGGCCCTTTCCATTTCCAGACTGTTGAGGATTTCTTTTTGAAGTTGTAACCTGGTAGAAAAATAATAAACAATTAAAAAATTGGAAAATCTTTATAATTTATAATTGACCCTACCTGTACGCTTCCGGCGTCGATTAGGCTAGTATATCGTAGTTGACTTAGCCACCTTTAGGAGCACCAGAATTAAACTTTCGGAACCGCGCTCAATCGTGTCAGTTTGTTTTTTTCCTCCCAACACGCGGCGGCTGCTGTCTGTACACAAAGCGGCTAAAAAACTTTCGTTTTACTAAAATCGAGCAAGATAAACTTTAAAATTACTAAAATCAAGTAAATTTAGCTTTTTGCTAACTCGACGGTAAAAAAATATTTTTGCTAACTGAAAGTAACAGCGAAATTTTGCTAAGTGGAGCCCCGAAAGTTTTGTGTGTAGTATCTTAATTTAATGAGACATTGCATTTTGTACCCCATTCCCCTTTCCCCAGCATGCATGTGTGTGTGTGTGTGCGTACTTGTCTCGTTGACTCGGAATAAGATACGAACGTAGCACGAACGGGCATTCGTTGTCGGACAAGCAGTAAGGACAGGTGTCCCGTACGTTAGCTCCCTGTACGACTTCATATTGACGACGAGGAAAAAAAAACATGGCGTTTTGTCTTGGTAAGTTGTTTGAAATCGGCCAGAAATATCGCTTTAATGCGGAAAGTTGGAAGGAATGCGCTTCAATGCGGAAACCAAGTTGTGCATACCAGATATTCAGTGGCTTGAATGCGGAAAAGTGCGATGTTCGAGAAGCTTTAAATGAGGAGAGAAAACTAGAAATTAGAAGCTTGAATGCTGAAAATGGAGATAGGGGAAGTGAAAAAGTATAAAGTGAACAATTACTTTAATGTGGTGAAAGTTTTGGTGAAGTTGCTTTAATTCGTAGCTTTAATGCTGGGAGGAAGGAAAAGCAAATGGACCAATGAACAGAAAAGACGGACGCATTGAATAGGAAAACGTTTATAGAGGTGAGATAATTGAGTTTAGAACAGAGACCGACAAAAAACACAAACACAGCACAGTACATAACGTGCAACACAAATCCTGGAGTGCTGACACATAAATTTTTGTGTGCGACACTTTGGTTTGGCACAGCACTTCAATTGTGTTGTGTTGCATCAAATCAACACGACACAGTTCCCAGTTGTGTCGTGTCGAGGATAACACAGCTCGCAACACAGTGTTGTTACGAGCAAGGCATTTTTTTTCGTATTTTCAATGGCGAAGCTCTTCACTCACATTGTGTTGAGCAAAAGCAAAAGAAAAAAAATTATCCAGGCGACGAATTGAAAAAAAAGCTAGCTGGCAGGAGCAACAATGATAATCGTATCGGGACCGGCACACGAACACACTGTGTCGTCAACTGTGTCGCATACTGTGCTGTGTTGCGGCCGACACGCAACAAAAGTAGATTAACACAGACACAGCACAGCTTCGTTTCGGAAGTGCTGTGTCATCAAATTGTGTTGCACTTACTGTGTTCGTGCTATTTTCGGTCCCTGATTTAGAATATAAAAGAAATACAGGCATGGAAGCCGGAGCGGAAAAATTGTCGTGTGAGTGTAGTTGTGAGATGATAAACGGTTGAATATAAGCTTAAAAGCTCCGATTCGAGGTGATCTGAAAAGCTCAGTTATGTTTGGCAGTGTGCGAGAATTGCACTATGAAGAGGGAAACAGCCTTTAATGGTGTTTTATGCTTCTTTTTCAGACATGGTGCATTCATTGGGACTCCAGCTGCAACCGTTCGACTATGCAGCGCATACTGATGATGTTGGAGTAGAATGTCGCAAATGGTTAAAATCTTTTGAAACCATGATCAGAGCCAGCAGAGTTGACGATGATGATTGGAAAAAAGATTTGTTGCTCCACTATGCGGGACCAGCGGTACAACAGTTGTACGATACTCTACCGGAATTACCAGAGGAAAGTATGCGGGGACCAATACTGAACGTTGACAGTTATATACCAAATATGACTAGCTACGAAGAAGCTTTGAAGAAGTTAAATGATTTTTTCCTACCGGTGGCGAACACATCTTACGAGAGATACTTGCTCCGGCAAATGAGTCAGAAATCCGGAGAAAATATCGACGCATTTACAATAAGATTACGCGTTCAAGCTGAACGATGTGGGTTCGGTGATAAGTTAGAAGAACACGTGAAGGACCAGATAGTGCAATCATGCAAATCTGCAGTGTTGCGCCGCGACTTGTTGAAGCGAGGAGACGCTGCTAGTCTAGATTAAATTTTGAGTGTGGCGAAAATCTTCGAGACGGTTTCGCAGCAGGAGAAAGTATTCGTATCAGACGAAGCACCGAAACTGCAATCAAATGAGGTAAACAAGATTAGATCTAGTGGAAAAATGTCGAACAAGAACCAGGATAGATTTTCGGCACGTGGATGCTATCGTTGTGGAAAAAGTGGCCATTTTGCCAGAGATCAAAGCTGTCCAGCCAGAGGAGAGATATGCAAGAGATGTTCAGGTAAAAAAATGTTTTTGAAGTTTCGTTTTGTTTCAGGAGGATTTAAAAATATTTGGGTTTTGTCCACTTAGGTAAATATCATTTCGCCATCACATGTCGAAGTTTCAAATCTTGGTCGAATACAATGCGTGGTGGTTTTTCTGGAGGCCGAAATGTTCGTACGTTCAAGAGCAAGGAAAATGAATCAGAGATGGAAATGATCACAAAAGATCGGATGTACTGGGAACCATCAAAGACGTAGTTGTTAATATACCAATAAAAGCTGATTTTACACCCGTTATTCAGCCATATAGACGTTTTCCAGTTACCTTGGAGAAAGCTGTTGATGGCAAAATAGATGAGCTTTTACGTCAAGGAGTCATCGAGGCAGTAAATGGTCCGGCCAAATGGATTTCGCCCGTTGTGGTCATTCCGAAAGGTGATGACGTGCGTCTATGTATTGATATGCGCCGTGCAAACGAGGCCGTGGAGAGAGAAAATCACCCTTTACCAACCATTGAAGATTTCCTACCACATTTTTCGAAGGCGACTGTTTTCTCTCGACTGGATGTCAAAAATGCGTTCCACTAGGTAATGAAAGAATGAGAAAATCAGAGCTTTTGAACTGTTAAAGTTGACGAATTTATTTTTGATCTTGAATTAAATTGTTGACTGAATAAAATGAACTTCGAATAAGTATGTGTCTTATTTCTAGGTGGAAATTTCAAAGAACTCCTTTAACAACCTTTATAACACGGAAAGGTTTATATCGCTATACTAGACTCAATTTTGGCATAAGCTGTGCCCCAGAAATGTTCCAAAAAACGATGGAACAGGTTTTGAGTGGATATGAGGGTTGTTTGAACTTTGTTGACGACATCGTTGTGTTTGGAGCTGACCAGAAAGAGCACGAATTGCGATTAAAGAAAGTTTTGGATCAATTGGCTGATAGAAATGTTGCACTAAACAATAGTAAATGCATTTTTGGAGTGTTCGAAATGAGTTGTTTCGAGTTGATCACGGATCACAAACCGTTGGAAGCTATTTTCAGTCCGAGATCCAAACCGTGCGCTAGGATCGAAAGATGGCTCATTCGTCTACAGGCATATAAAGCAAAAGTTATTTACAAGCCAGGTAAAACAAACATTGCTGATCCAGTATGTCCGATGGGTGACGACCAACGCTGCGCCATCAGCTTTGAAAAGATCTGAAATCGAGCAAACATCGATACTTGATAAGCAAATTCAAGCGGTCAAATCCGGGATTGAGCATTACATTTGGTCTGATGATGTAGCATGATTTAAGTTATTTGCCACTGAGTTGTGTTTTTCAGGAGTAATTTTATTACGTGGAACAACAATCGTCATTCCAGAAACATTACGAAGTCAGACTTTAGACTTAGCACACGAGGGGCATCCTGGAATGTCTGTTATGAAACAGCGATTGAGAGCTAAAGTTTGGTGGCCGAAAATCGACTCTCACGTTGAACAGTATGTCAAATCATGCCGAGGATGAATATTGGTCTTAGCACCGAGCCGATGAAAAGAAGAGAATTACCTTCAGGTCCATGGCAGCATTTGGCAATTGACTTCTTAGGGCCACTTCCATCTGGGCATTATTTGTTTATGATAGTAGACTATTATAGTCGATATATGGAAGTGAAGGTCATGAAGAAAATTGATTCTGCAGAAACCATCAAACGGTTAGAGGTAATTTTTGCCAGATTCGGATTACCGCTATCCATTACCGCCGACAACGGGCCTCAATTCAAGAGTGAAGAGTTCGGTTCCTTTTGCAGAAACAATAACATACATCTTATTACGACGACACCATACTGGCCTCAGCAAAATGGAGAGGTAGAGAGGCAAAATAGATCCATTTTGAAACGTCTAATAATTAGCCAAGCTTCCAACACTGATTGGATACAAGATTTGAACACGTTTTTGTTGATGTACCGTTCTTCTCCTCATTCAATCACCAAGAAAACACCATCTGAAATGCTTTTCGGATACAACATTCGCGATAAACTACCGAACATTTTTATCCCGAAAGCATTGGACGAAGAAGTCATGGATCGGGATAAGGAAATGAAAGATAAAGCGAAACAATATGCGGATTTGAAGCGTCGCGCCAAACATAGCAGTATTCCGGAGGGCGATGTGGTACTGATGAAAAAAGCCGTTAAAGCAAACAAGTTGACTGCCAATTTTGATCCAGAACCATTTCAAGTTCTTCAAAGAAAAGGAGGAGATATCGTCGTTGAATCAAAGAAAACCGGCACAAAATATCGTCGACATGTGTCACACTTGAAGTCTCTTGTAATCGGTGGCGATCAGTCTGATTCATCTGATGACAATTCATCAGGCAGCAAAATTACTCAGGTTAACGATACGGTTGGAAATGCCAGGAACAAGAGAGTAATTCGTCAGCCTGTCTATATGTGCGACTATGTAGAGTAAATAAATAAATTTAAAAAAAATAGAAAGTGAATGTAGTATCTTAATTTAATGAGACATTGCATTTTGTACCCCATTCCCCTTTCTAACTGCTCGACCCCAGCATGCATGTGTGTGTGCGTACTTGTCTCGTTGACTCGGAATAAGATACGAACGTAGCCCGAACGGGCATTCGTTGTTGGACGAGCAGTAAGGAGTAAGGACAGGTGTCCCGTACGTTAGCTCCCTGTACGACTTCATAGATATCGAGGCAACTTTTCTTATGTTAAAATTTCCACTTCTTTTCTCTTGTATTTCAATGGTTAACTAATTGTAAACAAAATGTCAAAATGTTGGATACGCCTCGAGATTTCAACCTCTCCCCAGCAAACATGAAATCGTAATAGAAATGATGATCCAAATCGACTTTTGTGACATTTTCAATAACGATCGTAAACATGTTGGTATTGAGTGTTTTACTATCATTCATTTACGACAAGTTTGCCCCAAAAAAGTTGAATCGGATAGCAGTTGAGTCAACTCGTAAGTATGCCTCCAAAAAGTTGAGAATATGCTAATCCGACATAAACGATTTGAGTGAACAAATTTACGATAAATGAGCGGTCCTTCAATTGAAGCTCTATTTTTTACATGGTGTTTCGATAGAAGGTCCAGCAGTTCGCTCGTGTCGGTAGATTCCATCATGTTCACCGTGGTGAAATTGGCTAACGCGCCGTTGTACTGAAGCGGAGATTGCGGGTTCAAGTCCTGCCGGTGAGCCGTTGTATCTTCTTCGAAAAATTCATTATATTTACGGGTCATTTTCTTTCTTTCTTTGATACCTCATGTTTCTCTAATGGTTGGGTTGGGCCATCTACGGACCTAGGGGAGCCTCACACATTGAAGACTTCCTGGGTTGTCATCGGGAACTATCGAAGCAGGAACTGCACGACATAATGCACGACTACTTCGTTGCCGAAGACGCTGGAGTCACAGTGAAAAAAATTAGCTCGTGAGTGTTTCGAGGGACGAACGATCAATTCCAGGTTTCAAATTTAGGGTCAGGGGTCGGCCAAAGGGGCCGTAGATCACTAAAGTATTCTCCTATCATGTGGGCCTCGATCAAATTTTTCGAAAATGATCTATTTTTTCAATGAAAATCCTTGTGTGACATTTATGCCGCGAAATTCTATGAATATTCGAAAAATAGACGCATATCTGTCACACCACGAACATTTTCCCAGTACCTAGTTATTGGGTTTGGCATTTCGTGCGTGGCTCCTCCGAATGGTAGCTTAAATTGAAATAATCAGGTCTAATTCAGATTAATTGAAAGTTTACATTCTACCGTGAACGGCCCTTATTCTGCGCATTTAAAGATTTTTGAAATGTTTTAAGTAATAAAAAGTTTAACTTACAATGGATTTGCCTAAAATTTCGTTTACAGTTGGGCCAACTACCAAACTTAACGGCAAAAATAAAGAGAGCTCAATTTTGGTGCAAAAATGTGGAAAAATTGAAATATTTGGAAAAAATCATGTGTCCCTTATTTTGCGCACAAGTTTCTGCTTGTTCCTAATTCTGCGCATATGTCCCATACTCTGCGCACTTAAATAAAGCCAATGGCCCTTATTCTGCGCTTCGCGTGACGTGACGATAGTAGAGTCACCCAAGTCACTCTATTCCAGCAGTCGGTTTAGGTGAGGAACGACACTTCGGATGATCTTTGTGAGTTCTTACCCTATTCTCGTAGTCACCGTGGGTGAGAATCGTCGCATTATTTCAGGTAACGATTTTAGGTGACAATTGTCAGTACCTTTTCAAGTGGTGACGAGATAGAAATTCAGTGAAAAATTAATGCAACAGGGAATAATTAGGCTCTAAAAGTTTAACAATATTAAAGTATGACCATTTTAAAAACTTCGGCAATCGATAAGGATTTTCGGTACCTTTTCAGGTGGTGACGAGAAAGAAATTTAGCAGGAAATTTATGTACATGGGAATGAAAGGCTATAATAGTTAATTAAATGATAAAGAATGATAGTTTTGAAAAGATTGAAGCAAATATGTATGATTTTTTTTATATATTGGATTTTTTTTTGCAAAATGTGAAAACGTGAAAACACGAACACTTTGAAAATAAAATATAAGCAATAAGTCCGTTTATTTTCACTATTATCATTAGGATCATTTTTCCTCGAAACCTTTCCCCACATATGTAACAAAAATTACGTATGTTGTTTCACCTCAACTGGTTCGCAAATTCAACGTTTTCCGGCTTATTTCCGTTCTTGGGTCATGGCCTTTTCTAGTCGGAAAGTTTGGATTGGTCGGTCGGTAGTTTGGGGATGTTGAGGGAAGTGATGCCTTCTAAGATACATGCAACATAGGCTTCGATCGGGTCGTATAAATAAACGGCCGAAGGTTTTTTCGACGAAATACCACGACTTTCCTGTGGCGCAGCCTCGAAGATGGCGAAGTCATGTTGTAAGTTGTTGTTCAGTTCTAAGATTGCGATCACTTTTGCAAATCTAAAAAATAACAATAAAATCCATTAGTAAAGAATCAATCAACAAACTGTTCGGATCGGCAATTTCCGGCATGCCACGGTGGTAACCTCGGTTGGGGAAAATATATAAACCGGCACCATTCGGAGCCGTCGGCATCTGGATTTCGTTTTTTCGGCAATATGACCCAGATCCGAATCCTGCTTTGATAAGCGAAATTTCCACTTAAGTCGCACAAATCGTCCGTTTATCATCCTCAAGCAGCTTGCTGTGACCGTACAATCCGATGATGGCCATTTTCGAACCGAAATTCTAACCCGTTACACAAAAAACTAATTCGGAAAATCCGAAGCGAGAGCAAAATCAAAACAGCACCAGCTAAATTCTACCATTTTGACAGATGTGTTCATTCGGTCACTCACCTAGAGTGAACCTCTATCACTTTACCCACATCGACTCCGGGAATAGAGTATTTCCCAGTGATTTTTTGAGTTCATTTTCCGCTTCGCAGCGAAATAAATCCGGAGCGCAACTGCGAAATAGCAGTTGAAACAAAAGTGTCGCGTGAATCGCCGAAAATGAACGCGACCTTCGAGTGAGTGCCTTGTGATTCATCCGAAAGCTCCGAAAGCGGAAGAAACGTTAGAGCACGATGCCCGAAGTGTGCATACATGCGATGCGCGATTTTCCCTTCCCGATGCGCGTCCGTTTCATTCCATTTACCAGCACATGATTTGTTTGTGGATGTTCTATTTCGGTGCGCGTCCAGTGCGCGAGTGATAACGATGATTTGATAGTTTGCCGATGGGAATTATTATGGGAATTAATAATCATTTCCGCAACATTGATTGAAGGCATTTCGGATTTTTTACTAAATTTTCCAGAATAAGTTGTGGAAATAACAGCATTTATTTTCAACAAATTACTTATTAAAGTTTAAAAAATATTCAAATCTATATATATAAAAAGCAGTTTCTGTATGTTTGTTTGTTTGTTTGTTTGTTTGTTTGTCCTCTATAGACTCAGCCGTCTTAAAAGCTAGAGGTCTGAAATTTGGCATGGATACTCATTAGAACCAGGAATGATGAAAAATGTTTTTAGATTTTCGGATGACCCCTTCTGAAGGGGGTCGTCCATAGAAGACAAATATTGTAGTCGCGATATTGACGTTACTTTTCGTCGGATCGTGTTGAAAATTTGCACATGAGTGTTTTGAAAGACGAGCAATCGATTTCAAGTGTCAAATTTTGTGTAAGGGGTCGGCCAAAGGGGTCGTCCATATTAACTATTCGCTGTTTTTGCGATATTGACGTTATTATACATCGTATTCAGATTAAAATTGGTACACGAAAGTTTTGAGTGACGTGCAATCGAGTTGAGGTATCAAATTCAGTGTAAGGGGCCGGCAAAAGGGGTCGTCCATATTAAATGTTTAGTATCTCAGTGATATTGACGTGTTTATACATAGGATTGGGATAAAAATTTGCACATAGGCGTTATAAGAGACAAACAACTGATTTCACTTATCCAAAACAAAAATCAGGGGTCGTCCATATTAACTATTCACTGTTGATGCAGTATTGTCGTTATTATACATCGGATTCTGACGAAAATTGGTACACGAGAGTTTAGAGAGACGGGCAATGGACTTCAGGTATTAAATTCAGAGTAAGGGGCCAGCAAGCAAAGGGGGTCATATTAACCTTTCAATATTTTTGCAATATCACCGTTATTTATCATCGGATTGGGATGAAAATTTGCACACGGTAGATTTCAGGGACGAGCAATCCATTTTAGATGTCAAATGTTTTGCCAGGGGTCGACGAAAGGGGTCGTCCATATGAATTAATTTCTCACTTTTTTAGCAATATTGACGTTATTATACAATGAATTGCTTTGAAAATTTGCACACGGGAGTTTAGAGGGAAGGGCAATCGATTTCAAATATCAAAGATTATACAAGAAGCCACCGAAAGGGATGATTCCTGATTTAAAATTTAGTAGCAGACGACAGACAAAGTGATCGTCCAATATTTTTGCAATCATTACTTAACAAAGAATTCAGAAGTGCATCTGGAAAATGCTTGGCAATTGAATTTCATACAAACTATTCATGACATATTCCAAGTTGAAAGCGAAACGGAGTTCGTATGGGATCAGCTAGTATATCAATAAATACACTCATGCATGGCCGTAGGAACGGGACGGGGGTTTTGGGGATTAACCCCCCCCCCCATGAGGGTCAGAAAAATCAAGCGAGGTATTCTACTCTACACTCAAAATTTTGAATTCATAATCAAATTACGATAACTATCTGGACTAAAAACTAATGCAAAAACCTCAAAAATCCATCCCAAGTTCAAAGTTTTTCTACAGTTTTCCAAAATTTTCTCACTTGATCATAGAATAAGGTTATCAGATTTTTTGCAGCACGTATCCGGGATTCGAGACGCTGGTGCTAGCGCTACGCCTTCCGGACCAATCCACGAGATCTGTTCAGATGGAGGATTGTTGATATCAACCGGCTGATTGTGATGCGGATTCAATCTCAAGGTAAGTGTTCTGATTATGATTTCTATTTTGTATCATTTAATAGTCCCAGTGTTTTATTATAAAATTTTTATTTTGTCAATTAGGGGAAAAATGGCCGCCAAGAATTTTCTGAGGATAACTTGAGGGATATATTTCAACCTCAAGAAATATTTCAATGTCAAGTTAATCTTCTTTAAAAACTTGAATGCAAGTTGCCGTTCAAGAAAGCCTTTTGGGCAACTTTGATCGTTTTTATGGGCCCTATTACATAAGACGAGTCACGAGTCGTTTTACTCGATTGACCTATTTTGGCATTATAGTAGTCGAATCCTGGGGGAGGAAGACTGAATAAAAAAAGAAAAAAATCCTCCAAACGTCAAATTTCTCTCATCAATCTACCGACCAGTGCGAAGGTTCAAAATTTTACTTTCTTATTTAGTGATTTTTAATAAAACTTGTTTGATGCTGAAAAGCACTTGTTTTGCATGAAACAATGATTTAATTAGGTTTTGTTTTGCTCTGGCAAATTCTTGCATGATCAGGCGTATTGAGTCGCTCAAATTTCGTCAAAGTTTTGAAGCTGATAAATGAAAATTGTTTGATTAATGGTTGTTCTAAAAATATAGCTAAATCTAAATTAAGCACCTAACGAACTGAATTCCATGACTCGCTACATGAAACTGATCATCTAAAGTTTAAATTTGAACGATTACAAATCTTTTCAACAATTGCTGGCTTTTTGCCGAACAGTAAAAAAAACGATACAGCAAATTTCAGTCTTCCTCCCCCAGGTCGAATCGAGTCAAACTTCAATCGAGTAGCTCGACTGAGTCGACTGCTTGAAAGTTCGTGACTCAGCTGTCACGATTAAGCGAGCCAAGTTTGTTTTGATCTGGTCCTGCAGCAGAGGTGCCAGGTGTCCTGATTTATCGGGATTTGTCCTGATTTTCGAGAGACCGCAAATTCTAAAACTTTCAGTTATTCGGTGAAATCGTTCGCAAAAATCCGTAATAAATGAAATGTGCAAAATGAACGTCGTCTCCCAATGCATGAAAAAAATTGAACTGACTGAGAAAATTGCATGCCTCGTGGATTTCACGGTACCGTTTCCTGAGAGCTGCATCGAATTAGCCAAAATGCTTTGATTAGCTAATGGTAAATATTTTTTGTCTTTTGATTTGATTTTCGTTCGATTTTCACATTTCTTTTATTGTAGACCCCTGGGCAGTGGGCAGATGGGGTTAAAATAATCGAAATCGAGAGCTGATCCTCGGCAAGAACCTATTGTCATTGAAGTTGAAATCCGAAGTTTTCGCGCTGGTGATCGGCAACCTTGCCAACTAGCGACGTTGTGAAATATCATTACTGGCAACGCTTTTGTAAAGTAATAACCAGCGTGCCTATACAGCTACGGGTGGTTGCATATTGAGCAACAGTAGGCAAGGAGTACCAAAAGTTTCTCATTGGTGGGGGGTGGAGACGGAGCGCTTTTTGACAGCGAATTGTTAGCCTACCATGCCTATGATTACGATTGCCTGTCACAAGATGGACGATTCCGTGTATTCACGCAGAGTAAACTTGAATTTTGGGACGAATTAAATCTGACTTTGATTCAAAACATTCATTTTTTTGAATCCAGCTCCTGTTTTCTTTGAATCAATGAATTATAGTTTTGATTGAAAAGAATAACTTTTGAAAGAAAGAATAATTTTTTTGAATTGTATAACTTTGGACTTTGATTTCAAACAAATTCTTTAATTCAAAAGAAATTTGTTCAATTGCATATTTCTTTAGAAACAAAGTAAATTTTCTTTCAACCGAAGAAAAATGTTTTAAACTGAAAAGAATAATTTTTTGAAACAAAAACTTCAAACTTAGAAGATATTTTGCATTGACTTGCAAGAAGAACAAAAAACCGAAAAATCGAATGAAGTTCGGCCGCTCGTTTTAAAAATCAAACCAGTGAATCGGAGTAAGCTATAAATAAGGAGGATTCAGGATGCATAATGGTAAGTGTAAGTTAATAAATACTGAATATTTAAGTGAATTCAAGATTTTCTAAAACGCTTGTATAGTTACAGGACCACGGCCGACGGATAGATTTCCAAGTCTCTCGAACATGGAGAAAGCTGCGCAAAGTAACACCTTCCCAAATCCCGCGGTCGTATTTTTTCGGCCCAATCTTCAACGGCAATCACCAGTCGGACCAGCCAGCAGCTGGAGTGGCTTTCGGAAGTTTATTGACCGGCCCACGGAGAATGCGAAACTTTGTCAACGATATCAAGGGCCCTACTCGGTTATAGTGAACCAGTGTTTTATGTGTTTGTGAATAAAAAAGAATTTAAGAACTAAAATTGTGTCTTTTTATTATTCAAACTCCTAATAGGAACTTCGAAACAACAGGGTAAAAATCTTCCAATTGCAATAAATGGAAAATGGTTCAATGAATAAATGCTTTTAAATCTATATCTAAATTACCTTTGAGCAAAGATAATAACTTTAAATCAAATGAAACTGGTTTTTGTATCAAAGCATTAATATTTTGAATCTAAGATTTTTCATAAGAAAAAATCTTTGAAACAGAGGAAAATGCATTTGAACCAAAGGATTTTTTATTTATACCAAAACCAAAGGAAAAAATCCTTTGTTTTTGCGGCACTTTCCTTTGAAATAAAAAATCTTTGGTATAAGAACACACCCGAAGTTGTACACGTCCTGATAATAACTTGTCGCCAGTGAGTGTCGCCAGTAAATGTCGCCAGCGCTCATTGACGATAATTCCGATTTGGGGATTCAGCGACAATATATCGGAGAATACTGGCAGCAGCACTCCGAATGTGGGGCGCGCAGCACGCAACAGCAGGACCTTTCCGGGAGAGTGCTAGCAGCAGCCAAATAATATTCCCAATAATGTGTGGTTCGAAAGGAACTAACAACTGAATCCTTCCGGAAGAGTACTAGCAGAGTTTGGCCTGTAATTAGTTGATAGTCTCCCGAACAACTTAACTTTATTACTACAACCTGTAAAAAGCAGTAAAACACACGCACGCATGCACACACACACACGCACACAATCTTGTTAAATTTTAAATAAAAACACTTATTTTCATTTCCCAATCTATAGCATTGCTGCATGTTTAAGTTTTATTGAGGAATACTTCCATCTTTCTAATTCGAAAGCATAGGAAGTTGTCTTTGTTTCAAAAGGATTAATTTTTGCTTTGTACAGCCATAAAAACAATTTCTGTTCAAAAAATTAATGAAAAGTTTGTGTATAAGAATATTACTATTTATTGTATCATAAGTAAAAATAAATTATTTGATACAATTAATAAAATAAGTAAAACAATCTCCATCGTTTATGGAATTTTTCTACACACAAAATTTCTGAGCCTCAACTTAGCAAAAATTGGTCATCTCGCTAACTTTCAGCTACTCAGTTCAGAGTGACGGCTACTCAGTTGTCGTCAAAACCGCACCTACTCAGTTCTGACTAAACGGCCTTTACTCAGATCTGACTAACAGCCCTTTTCGCGACAACTGAGTCGGGGTTACTCAGAATGCGCGAATGATTTCGGAACGGATTTCGGCCGCTTTTTCCACGTAGGAATAGTAAAACCCAGTTAAATCAATAAGAATATTGTTAGATTGGTGTATCATAATAATAAAAAGTGAATATATTTTGCTTATTGGTTATATTTCCTTAATTAATTTTTTTTTATTTTCACCAAATTTACATTTTTTTTTCAAAATTACACTTGTACCTCTTCACTTTTTTACACCGAAATAGTGGCCTTCTCATCTGGATGATAAAGTGGTATCCGCCGGAACACTAAATTGGGGACCACGAAACCGGAAGGTGGCTTAGCTTAAATTGCTGCTGCTAGTGCACCTCCGAAAGTAGTGTTCCTTCTTCGCATATTCCATTCTCGCACCCTGTAATTAAATAAAAAACGTCAGATTATCCAGAAAATGTTAATTATAGTTAATATTTACCATTAGAAATTGGTATTCCGAATAAAAAATCAACAACTTCGTAAAAAGTGATGGAAGGCCTCGAACTAAATGATCAACATTTACTCAGTTGTCGCCTTCAAGCACTCGAATTCGCTGAGTGCCAACTTGCGTGTCGTCTGAGTAGCCGTTACTCGGAAAAACTGAGTCGTTTTAGATCAAGTGACGGCTGCTTCATATCAAAGGCGATCTCTGAGTAAAATTGAGCCGGGCTCTGAGTATTTCAAATTTAGCGAGATTACTTTCCGTTAGCAATTTTTTTTTTTACTGTAGACTTAGCACTTTCTCATCGGATTGTGTGATTTGCTCAATATGAGTAAAAAGAACCCAATTGCTACTACTTTTAGTTATTTGCAGTAGCATGGACTCAAACTTTTAGGTACATTTAGTCAGAGCTCGAACCGCGGTCGTTTTTTTGTTTTGTTTTCGTTTCAGGCCCTCCAGTTTATTTTTTCGGTCGGGATTTCGGAGCTGAAAAGTAGTTTGGTTTTGTGATTCCGGAACGAAATTCGTGGTATTACGGTTACAGTTCAAATTGTGTCCGGTTTGATGATTTGTAATTCTCAACGGTTGAGGAAAGGGACCGGAAAAAATCGATGGATGTAGCCATCAACAACCGCAAGTGGTTCCACTTCCTGGTCAACCAGCAGTGCCAGATGTACTGTTCCGCCAGATTTGGAAGTTCAATGCCCTAGCAGGACTCGGCACGGCATTTTCCACATCCCCGGTTTAAACGAGCTGATTTACGAAGGCGTCTATTGAATATCATGCCGCTTGGGAGAACGGAACACCGCAAAATGGGAAAAAAAATGAGAAAAGAACGAGTTTGCATGTAAGTTTTGAATGCGTTGTTATTGATGATAATTTTTCCATCAACTGTTTTTTAGAAATTATTAGCAAAAAAATGGCATCAAATGGAAGACGTCTCATTATTCCTGCTGCCCAAGGGTTGGCATCGAACCTCATTCAGGCGTAAAAATACTGAAAACTACCAGTTATTTTGAGCATGTTTTTAAACGCGTATCAAAACGGAGTGGAAAAGTTAAAAAATTGTGTGTTTTCATAAGCATTTTTCTCGGTAAGTGTATTTTATTCTAAAATAGTTTCCCTTGATTCAAAATCGGAAACCAGATCAGATACCTTCTGGCAATTGAAATTTTCTGCAGCTGTTTGGCAGCCACATCTAATATTTTCGAACAATTAAATAGTGGGGATAGTAGTTAGATTGAATTTGAAAGAATCTACTTAAACGTTTGTTTACATCTCTTTAATTGATTGCTGTTGCCTAAATTTCGGAATTAAAGTTTAATATTGTGTGCTTAACCAAATGTGTCAGTGAGTCAGTTTAAAAAAATGTCAAAATACTACAAACAAAACTTCCGAAGACGGTAGTGAAAAATATACATGAATTCTTATTTGCCTAAACAAAAAAACACCTATTGAATAAGAAAAAACTATTTTTTTTTTAATTTCCAGGCTGGAATGCTGCTACCTTTGTTAGTTGGCTCAATTTCATACTTCTCTGTAACTTAATCGAAGATCGAGAGAAGGGATCCGGAAGAAACATTTTAGCCTCTTGGCAATTTAGCCACCTTGCCGAATGAAATTCATAGACCGAAGATTTTTTTTAAATTGCGCGCTGATGAGCTTTGTGACTTGGCAAACAAACATTATCCCACCTTGGGAACAAAGACTGGTGTGTTCTTTGAGGTTTGACTTCTTAATTTTAAAGTGGAAACGAGAAATTGAAAATGCCTTTTACGACCGAATTTCGTGACTTCGAAAGGTAAGTAGGTAATTTTATAATCAACAAATTTCCATCATTATTATTCCAAATTTTTAAAGCAGTGCTTAATTTTATAGATGAAAAATAGTAATTATTAAGTAGGTAATTAAACAATCGTTGTTAAGTTTGAACTGAATTAGACTGCCCATTACAATTTCCACCATAACATAAAATAAAAGGATTTGAAAGAAACTTGATCATTTATGTTTTTTTTCTTCAGATTTCGGTAAAGCGATGAGAAAGAAGTTGTAACTTTCAAAGTTGGACTTTATGGTAATGGCTTTTTCAACACATTTTTATTTCATAAACTGATAAACTTTTTTTTTCAGAAATTTGTTTACAAACGATCATCTCGACATCTCGAAATCATTGACGGCAAAGAAGCTTCTGAAGTGAAAAAAATCCTCCGTGATTAAAATAAAACAAAAAATAGGAGCCCATTCTCAAAATCTTATTATTTGAAAAAAGAAAACCCATAAATTTAATATAATGAAATCTTAAATTTTACTCGAATTCTAGCAATTATGAAGAAAAAAAAATTACTAATATTCCAGCAAAATTATTCCATTTACTAAAAAATTAGTAAAAATTTAGTCCAGACACTTTTCGACTGTTTTGCTAAAATTTTAATAAAAAAAAATTGCTAATTTCATTGCTAACTTTTTAGCTGGTCAAATTTGAGCAAAATTTTGCTAATTTCCGGCCTCGAAAGTTTTGTGTGTAGGTCATGACTTTGATACATTCGTCTCGTATCGCTTGTAGTGAACAGTCGCGTTTCGAGATTTCGTCCAATATATCCGGGTGTTTCGTTCCGTTCGGACGGTTAATACGGTGTTTTGTGCCGCGCTTTTCGTTTTTCTGTAAAAGGCAGGCCCCAGCTCAACAAAGGGGTGCTATTATCGTGCTGGTGAACAAAAAAAGTTTTTCTGGCTAGCTGACTGCCCTCAACTGTTCACCACGAGGGCCGCCGCCATTGTTTGACTCATCATCATCAATCCGGTCGTTCTCGCTCGAGCCGAGACTTGACGTGGCAGCCATCTACGAGGAAGGACCACGTGGTTGGGATCACCACTGAAGGAGCCAATCAAAACAAAAATAAAGTTTGTTATACTTTTTCTTACTTTTCCCTTTTTCTTATTCTATTTTTTTTCTCTATTATATATATTTCGATGAAATTGAGCTTCGCTTTTATTTTCATGAAATATGAGCGAAGGCGGGGGGTCGGACCCGCCAGATGTAGATGGTAGGAAAATCATCAACGAAGATGAGGAGCATCTTAAGGATTCAGCTGTAGCTGGTCCTTCGAATGCTCATCCTTCTTCGGCAGTTGATATTGCTCCTCCATCTGCAGCTGCGGAAAAAACAACCCGACTCCGAGTTTATCCAGAAAGCTCAACCTTCTCTGGGCCTTGGGTGGTTTTTATCCGGCCCAAAACTAACGGAAAAAAACTTAATTTAGTACAGATCATTTAAGATCTGGCTAGGTGGCCCTCCGTTACCAGCGTTAGCAAGGTAAGACCGAACAAATTGCGCGTTGTTGCAAACGGGATTCTTGCGAGCAATTTTTTCAACTTAGAGTATCAGCTCTATATTCCGTCTCGAGACGTGGAAATCGAGGGCGTGATCACCGAATCGAGTCTGGAGGCTGAATACGTTAAGTCTCACGGCGTTGGCAAGTTCAAGAGCCTTGATTCGACTTCGGTCGATATCTTGGATTGTCGCCAACTCAGAACTGCCACCGACGTTGATGGAGTTAAAAAGTATACTCCTTCAGACTCGATTCGTGTGACCTTCGCGGGAACTGCCCTCCCTAACTACGTCTTGATTGACGGAATTTTAAGGCTTCCAGTACGCCTTTATGTGCCTCGTCCCATGCAGTGCAAGAACTGCATCAAGTTGGGGCACACTGCTTCACATTGCTGCAATAAGCAGCGATGCCCACGTTGTGGGGAGAATCATGGGGAAGGAGCGTGCTCAGCAATAGAACAGAAATGTGTCTATTGCGGGGGCTCACCCCATGATATCTCCTCTTGCGAGGCATTTAAAGGCTCCTGGGATAAACAGAGGCGCTCTTTAAAAGAACGTTCCAAACGTTCTTATGCCGCCATATTGAAGAGCGCCTCTCCGCCGACCCAATCTTGTAACATCTTCTCTGTGCTGTCAGTTGATGAGGACACAGACACAGTAGATGAAATCCAACCAGTTTTCTCTGCAGGAGCCTCTCGGAAGCGAACAAAGGCGCCTTCCCCTAGAATACCAACCAAAATTCCTGCGGTTTCCTCTCCAATCAGGGTTGAAAAAAAATCTTCCGATGCAGAAAAAGAAAAACAAGTTCCTCCAGGCTTTCGCGGAAATGTACCAATACAGAATAAACCAACTGCGGAAACTTCGCAAAACCAAACCCATAACGCGAGTTTGTCAGAACCAACTACATCTGGGCTTTTTAAGCTTTCTGACATTTTGAACGGAATTTTCTCGTGTTTTAACATATCGGAAACCATCAAAGGCATTGTTTATGCAATGCTTCCTGTAGTAAAGACATTTTTAATGCAGTTGATGCAAACTTGGCCCTTCCTTTCAGTGTTTGTCTCTCTCGATGGCTAATTTAAGCCGAGAGGTCGGAGACATCACTGTTCTACAGTGGAATTGTCGTAGTCTTATTCCAAAAGTGGATTCACTGAATTATTTACTTCATAAAACTAAATGCGATATTTTTGCTTTGTCTGAAACTTGGCTTTCTTCTCAATCTAACATCTCTTTCCACGATTTTAATATCATCCGTCTGGATCGTGACGATTCTTATGGAGGGGTGCTTTTAGGGATCAATAAGCGCCACTCCTTTTACAGAATTCACCTTCCTTCATCAGGCGGAATTGAAGCTGTTGCTTGTCATACAACTATAAGAGGTAAGGACATATGTGTTGTCAGTTTGTACTGGCCTCAGAGAGTTGCAGTGGATCGAAGTCACCTAGAGGACCTGTGCTCAGTGCTCCCCAGTGCAGCCAAGGTTGATCCTGGGTGATTTCAATTCACATGGAACTGTTTGGGGAGAACAAATTGACGATAGTCGTTCTACTCTTATCTATGACATTTGCGACAGTTTTAATTTAACGGTTTTGAACACGGGTGAAAAAACACGGGTACCTAAACCACCTGCAAGGCAAAGTGCAATTGACCTATCGCTCTGCTCAAATTCACTATCATTTGATTGCCAGTGGAAGGTGGTCCATGATCCTAATGGTAGTGATCACTTGCCTATCGAAATTACTATTACCAATGGGGTCAGCTCTTCAAACACAATAAATACACGCAGCGAAAAGTAGTACCAAAGATATAAAAAAAATACATCTTTAATTCAAAAACCTTGCGTACATTGAAACAAAATCCTTTTTCCTTGATTTAAGTAAATTTTATATTGAACCGAACTATTTCTCGTTTGATATATGAAAGTGCAAACAAAACCCATCCCAGATTCATCTGTTCCTAGAAGGCCCCCTAATCCATGGTGGGATCAGCAGTGTTCTAAGCTTTTTAAGGACAAATCGAAAGCATTCAAAGATTTTAGAAAACATGGAACCCTCGTCCTTTTTGAAGAATATGTTTCCCTTGAAAATCAGTTCAAAAACTTGATCAAGGGGAAGAAAAAGGCGTATTGGAGGAATTTTGTGGGTGGTTTATCACGGGAAACATCCTTGAGTACCTTGTGGAGAGTGGCACGAAGCATGCGTAATCGATCATCTACGAATGAAAGTGAGGAATATTCACATAGATGGATATTCAACTTCGCACGGAAAGTCTGTCCAGATTCTACACCAGTGCAAAAAATAATCCGGAATGTACCTCCAGATAGGTGTGGTCTGGATTCCAGCTTTTCCATGGTCAAATTCTCACTTGCCCTCCTCTCTTGCAACAATTCAGCTCCGGGAATTGATAAAATCAAATTTAACTTGTTGAAAAACCTTCCGGATGCCGCCAAATTCCGCTTGTTAAATTTATTTAATCAATTTTTGGAGCATAACATTGTTCCCCAAGAGTGGAGACAAGTGAGAGTTATTGCTATTCAAAAGCCCGGAAAACCAGCGTCTGATCCGAATTCGTACCGTCCAATAGCGATGTTGTCTTGTATACGCAAGTTGATGGAGAAAATGATCTTGTTTCGCTTGGACAAATGGGTGGAAACAAATGGTCTCCTTTCAGATACTCAATTTGGGTTTCGAAGGGGCAAAGGGACAAACGATTGTCTTGCTTTGCTGTCTTCAGAGATACAAATGGCGTACGCAAAACGTGAGCAAATGGCTTCAGTGTTTCTGGACATAAAAGGAGCTTTTGATGCAGTCTCAATAGAGGTGTTGTCAGATAAGTTGCACTCCCGGGGTCTGCCCCCTCTTTTGAATAACATCTTATACAGCTTGCTATGTGAGAAACATCTGAACTTTGCTCACGGAGATATTGCAATTAGAAGAACCTCTTACATGGGCCTCCCGCAGGGTTCATGTTTGAGTCCACTTTTGTACAACTTTTACGTTAGTGACATCGACAGCTGTCTCTCTGAAGGCTGCACTCTAAGACAACTTGCAGATGACGGCGTGGTGTCTGTCACAGGATCTACTGAGTCTCATCTGCACAGACCTTTACAAGATACTTTAGACAGATTGTCATCCTGGGCGTTGGGGCTTGGGATTGAGTTTTCCTCTCAGAAAACGGAGATGGTTGTTTTCTCTAAGAAACATAGACCTGCTCAACCTAAGCTTCAACTCCTAGGCAGAACGATCACTCAATCGAGGTGTTTTAAGTATCTTGGGGTTTGGTTTGATTCCAAGTGTACCTGGAGAGCCCACATTGAGTATCTGAAAGGAAAATGCCAACAAAGAATCAGATCAGAAGATCTTTTAAAATTGTATCGAACAACCATTCTCTCTGTGATGGAATACGGTAGCTTCTGTTTCCAGTCAGCTGCTAAAACTCACCTCATCAAACTCAAGCGTATCCAATATCGTTGTCTCCGCATCGCTTTAGGCTGTATGCCCTCAACGCATAATATGAGTCTCGAAGTTTTGGCAGGCATACTCCCACTTAAAGATCGATTCAATTTATTATCACTCCTCATCAGGTGTGAGGTCATGAACCCATTGGTGATTGTGAATTTCGAAAGGTTACTTGAGCAAAATCTTCAAACTAGATTACCATGTCCTCATGTCAATGCAGGTAAACCCTTCTTTGTATTCTCCAACTCGTGTTTGTAGCCCATACTACGATCATTCTTCTGTCCAGTTTGATTTGTCTATGCAGCAGGAAATTCGTGGAATCCCAGACTCGCATCGTCCACTTCTGATTCCAAGAATTTTTGAAGCTAAATATAGACACGTCGATGCTGACAAAATGTACTTTACCGACGGGTCTCTCATCGAAGAATCAACTGGATTTGGAGTGTTCAACGAAATCTTCAGCGCCTCTTACAGTCTTCAGTCACCATGTTCTGTGTACATCGCAGAGTTAGCTGCTATTCATTGCGCTCTGGATAGTATCGCCACACGATCAGTTGAACACTTTTATATTATAACTGACAGTCTCAGCTCCGTTGAAGCAATCCGTTCAATAAGACCAGGAAAATACACGCCGTACTTCCTCGAGAAGATACGCGATATGTTGACTACTTTATCAAGACGTTGCTTTACCATCGCCTTTGTCTGGGTCCCCTCACATTGCTCAATAGTAGGCAATGAGAGGGCAGATTCCCTTGCAAAGGTGGGTGCGATGGAAGGCAACACTTATCAGCGTGAAATCGTTTTCAACGAATTCTACTTCTTGGCTCGGAGAAACTCTATTGTCAACTGGCAGCGCAAATGGGACGAGGATGAGAAGGGTCGGTGGCTCCACTCGATTATCCCAAAGGTAAGCCTTAAACCCTGGTTTAATAGATTGGACTTGAATCGGGATTTTATTCGTTTATTTTCCCTCTCATGTCCAATCATTATTCCTTGAATGCGGTACTCTATCGTATAAATATTGCTGGCAGCAATTTATGCGGTTGCGGCCTAGGTTACCATGACATCGAACATATTGTTTGGTCGTGTGAGGACCACCTTGTCGCTAGAACGAACTTCATAGATTCCCTTCGGGCCCGAGGAAAACCACCCGACGTTCCAGTGAGGGATGTGTTAGCTGTGATGGACTTGGACTACATGTTCGAAATATACCTTTTCCTAAAAGCTATTGATCCCCGTCTATAATTCTTTTTATTTTCATATTTCCCTATCTATTTCCTATTCTCTTCAAAAAGTGTTAAAAAAGTGATCTAGACCTAAGCAAACAATTGTAAAAAAAAAAACAAAACGAGTTTGGCTCCTTAAAGCCTCAAGGTATGAGCCGTTTCAAATAAACGAATTACAAAAAAAAATGACTTTGATATCACAATATCAGGCCTCTCGAAAATCAGGACAAATCCTGAAAGATCAGGACACCTGACACCCCTGCTGATATTTAACATGAGGAAATATTTCAAGCGGTTTGAAAAATGTCAACATGACAGTCGCCATTCGAGCAGTTTCACTTGACTACCATAATACGACATTTTGCTCGACTCGTTAGTGACTGGGGTCGAGTCGAGTTGCTCGACTCGTTTTATGTAATAGGCCCCTATGATAGTTTTGCAGCCATTTAGGCGTTTTAGATGTGTACAAATTTTCGAACAGTTAGTGAAGGCAATTGGAGAGAAATGTACAAATTGGTTCCGTATGTACATTTTCCAATAAGAATATCCTAATCGGTAAGTGCAATAATGGCTGTCATTCAGGCGTTTCCGGAGTGCTTGTATCAGTTTTTTTTACAAGAAACCAGAAACAGTTCTAGGCCGATTCTCGATTCGGTTCTCTGATTTTGAATTCACACTGATAAATAGATGTTATCCAAGTCTCGCCAGAATAGTTTTAATATGATTTTCTGAGATTGAATCCGATGTTGAAATTCTCCTTTCTATTATTAACTTGTAGATTTAATCGCGTTGTATATTCATGATGAAACTTCAATTTCATAAAAGTTCTAAAAGTAGTAGAAATTTACCCTTGTTTAGTAAGATTAATTGCAGAAAATTCTTAGCCATTTCTTAGGTTCTTTTAACTTAGTGTTTAATTAATATTTCAGAAAAACCACTCAGTTAAAACATGTGCATATTGATATTGTCTAATGATAAGCTGTGTCAATCTAATTCTTTGATACAACCCGGGACACATAATGATGGTATTTTATATAGTTTTGCTGCAATTAATGTGATGTAAAAAATTCTGAAATTTTCAGGTAGTACTTGCGAGTTACAGTTGAAGCGCATTTACAAACTATAACAATATCTAAACACACATTCTTGAATATTTTTTTTAAATTCGTTTATTCGTTTATTTTCCCTCTCATGTCCAATCATTATTCCTTGAATGCGGTACTCTATCGTATAAATATTGCTGGCAGCAATTTATGCGGTTGCGGCCTAGGTTACCATGACATCGAACATATTGTTTGGTCGTGTGAGGACCACCTTGTCGCTAGAACGAACTTCATAGATTCCCTTCGGGCCCGAGGAAAACCACCCGACGTTCCAGTGAGGGATGTGTTAGCTGTGATGGACTTGGACTACATGTTCGAAATATACCTTTTCCTAAAAGCTATTGATCTCCGTCTATAATTCTTTTTATTTTCATATTTCCCTATCTATTTCCTATTCTCTTCAAAAAGTGTTAAAAAAGTGATCTAGACCTAAGCAAACAATTGTAAAAAAAAAAAAACAAAACGAGTTTGGCTCCTTAAAGCCTCAAGGTATGAGCCGTTTCAAATAAACGAATTACAAAAAAAAATGACTTTGATATCACAATATCAGGCCTCTCGAAAATCAGGACAAATCCTGAAAGATCAGGACACCTGACACCCCTGCTGATATTTAACATGAGGAAATATTTCAAGCGGTTTGAAAAATGTCAACATGACAGTCGCCATTCGAGCAGTTTCACTTGACTACCATAATACGACATTTTGCTCGACTCGTTAGTGACTGGGGTCGAGTCGAGTTGCTCGACTCGTTTTATGTAATAGGCCCCTATGATAGTTTTGCAGCCATTTAGGCGTTTTAGATGTGTACAAATTTTCGAACAGTTAGTGAAGGCAATTGGAGAGAAATGTACAAATTGGTTCCGTATGTACATTTTCCAATAAGAATATCCTAATCGGTAAGTGCAATAATGGCTGTCATTCAGGCGTTTCCGGAGTGCTTGTATCAGTTTTTTTTACAAGAAACCAGAAACAGTTCTAGGCCGATTCTCGATTCGGTTCTCTGATTTTGAATTCACACTGATAAATAGATGTTATCCAAGTCTCGCCAGAATAGTTTTAATATGATTTTCTGAGATTGAATCCGATGTTGAAATTCTCCTTTCTATTATTAACTTGTAGATTTAATCGCGTTGTATATTCATGATTAAACTTCAATTTCATAAAAGTTCTAAAAGTAGTAGAAATTTACCCTTGTTTAGTAATGTCATATTCGTTTTCATCCTGGTGGTGCACCGGTAGTGCACCAAGTGCTGTCAAAGCGTTTTTTTTATATGAAAATGACAGCAGTTGGTGCACAACCATCTTTCCACCAGATGAAAACGAATATGGCATAAGATTAATTGCAGAAAATTCTTAGCCATTTCTTAGGTTCTTTTAACTTAGTGTTTAATTAATATTTCAAAAAACCACTCAGTTAAAACATGTGCATATTGATATTGTCTAATGATAAGCTGTGTCAATCTAATTCTTTGATACAACCCGGGACACATAATGATGGTATTTTATATAGTTTTGCTGCAATTAATGTGATGTAAAAAATTCTGAAATTTTCAGGTAGTACTTGCGAGTTACAGTTGAAGCGCATTTACAAACTATAACAATATCTAAACACACATTCTTGAATATTTTTTTTAAATTGATAATCATCATATTTGTAATTGATAAAAAATTAAATATTAAAAATGTTTGAAACTATATATTTTAAAACATATCTCGAGAAGGATACTTCAGATGATAAAGATAGTGATATTTTGGGAGAAGTTTAAGAATTCAATCTATTTATTTTTTTAACTAAATGATATAAAATGTCCTTTGAGCTATTTTGGTATGTAATGAAATATTCCTTTTATGCATAGCCACTGTTATGAATGTTTGATGTTTAAAAAAATCAATAATTCTTTTTAAAAAACTTCTCACAGTGAATTCGGCAACAACGCAGAGAGAATCGAGTCAATTAAACAAAATTCAGCGGTCAATTCAAAACTATTTCTGATAAAAAAAATTGGAAAACCGAACCTTAATTAAAATTTTGAGTACAGGACCTATTGTATCAAATTGAAAAACCCCAGAACAAAATCTTTTAATTATTTCATTTTTCAGCTTTTTAATTGGCTCTTATTATCCTACGGAGTCGACTTTTTTTTTCAAACCTTTACAGGAAAATATAAATAATACGAAATTTTGTGAAGATTTAAAAGCATTTTTGAAAGTGAATTTTCATTCTTATGGTATTATAATTATTTACTTTTTTGTTTTTTTTTTTCAAACAAATTCTAGAAGTCACCTCCTTGAAAAGTTATTAAAATTGATGATAAAATTTGAACAACTTATTTCTTTCATTTTTGTTCAACTCGTGCCATAATATTATCAATAAACTAAAATGTAAACTCTGAATAATGTTGTGACAACGGATTTATTAAATGGTTTGATTACTTTCAGGAACTTATATCAATTCTAGCGGCAATTTACCAAATCATTTTATTGCAGGACTTAAAGAAAAGCTGATATTGGCGTTAAAGGATTCTTATGCATAGCCAATTAAATAAATTATTATTACTTTTTATTATTATTATTTCAGAAAAGTTATCATCGTGGTATAATTGTTGTATTGCATGTGTTATCATCATTATCAAAATTTTTTTGATCATCTCTAGAAACTAGTTTTAATTGAAGTAAATATTTATATCCCAGAATTCAAAATAGTCAGGATAAGAATATAATCACATCAGAGACATTCAATCATTCATCTTCACACGAGCATTAAAAACAATCTATGTTATAAAACTAAGCAATCAGGAGGAACTAAATAACATCATTCTAGAATATTGGCATTAAGGCAGCCGTTATTTTTTTATCAATAATTAAATTATTCAGGGTACTATGAATACAAATACCAAAAATTCAGTGTTTGGATTGTTGCTCTAGCTTTATGATATTAATTTGAAATAATTTAAAACATCTCGTGGTCATGTTTACTGTTCTTAGTTTTTTGTACTTAAAATGAATCTATTATTTTCGATGTTTTGTTTCAAATATTTTGCTTCGCAATTTTTTAATACTTCAAAATTTGTTCATTTTAGATCAGATGGAAATAAATATGGCTATGATATTGATTAAGGTCGGTTACAGCTAAAGGTAAGCTTAGTGTTTCTTGAGGTAAGTTGGGTATGAAGGTGAGGTTATTCTGTTGTATAACTATTTCATTTATTGATTATCTATCTATCTATATATACAAAAATGAATTTCTGTCTGTCTGTCTGTCTGTCTGTCTGTCTGTCTGTCTGTCTGTCTGTCTCTCTGTCTTTCTGTCTGTGCCCTATAGACTCAGAAACTACTGAACCGATTTACGTGAAACTTGGCAGGTGGGGGTATTGGAGGCCGGGGAAGGTTCCTATTATAGTTTGGGACCCCTCCCCCTAACATGAAGGGGGGGAGGGGCCTCCCAAACAAAAGACAATTTTTTGCATAACTCGAGAACCAATCAAGCAAATAGTATCAAATTTGGCATGGGGTGGTATTTGGGAATGGAGAATATTTCAATGAATATAAGGTACCCCTCCCTCCTCTCAGTAGGTTGATAGAAAGGAGGGAGGGGGCTACCTTACAATTTTTCATGTATCTCGAAAACTATTCAAGATATTGGATCCAAATTGGGCATGGGAAGGTATTTAGATACGAAAAATATTTCAATGATTATTTGAGACCCCTCCCTTTTTGCAGTTGAAAGAGGGAGGGGCCTCTTTAATATTTTTTACATAACTCAAAAACTTATAAAGCAAATGGAACCAAATTTGTCATGGGAAGGTATTTGGATACGAAAAATATTTCTAAGATTATTTGAAACCCCTCCCTCTTTTCAGTGGGGAGATATAAAGGGGGGAGGGGCCCTCTTTTTAATTTTTAAATAACTCAAATACTAATCAAGCAAATGGAATCAAATTGGGCATGGACGGATATTTGGGAACGTGACATGTTCTAATGTTTGTTTGAGACGGGGAGAGATTTGAGATTGAGCGGGGAGAAAGGAAAGGAGGAGGGGAGTTTCATACAATTTTTACTGCATAACTCAAGAACTACAACAGCAAATGGAACCAAATTTGGCATGGAACGATATTTGGGTACGAGAAATGCTTCTATGAATATTTGGTATCCCTCACTCTTTCGAAGAGGTGGATGAAAAGGGGGAGGCGAGGTCTCCCTTACAATTTTCAGTATAACTGGAGAGTTGATCGAGCAAATTGAACCATATTTGGCATGTGAGGGCATTTGGAAACGAGAAATGTTTCGATTATAAATTGGGAATATAAGAAGGGAAGAGGAAAGCTTTAATTTACTTTTTTTTTACAAAACTCCAAAAAATGGACAAAATATAACATGGAAAATCACTTTTGTATGATTCTATGATTATCTGACACATCATCCTCCTTTCAGTGAGTAGGTATATAGGAGGAGGGAGGTGAGCCCAATACAATTTTGTTAGCATAAGCTCTCAATTTATGCTAAAGAAAACTTGTAAAGTGGCGTGGAATAAAACTCGTGTAGTTTGGTTGAAGTAAAAACTTAGAGTGAAATTTATTAGCTGCCGAGCACGTTTTTATACCCGACAGAAAAACATACTACATGGATACGGGTTTGTTTATCTTGACAACGGATTCATAGGTTACTATGATTTGTCTTAAACTCAACACTCCTCCTTAACCTATGATTCCAATTAACTTTTTGAAATCTTGATGCTTTATCCGAGCCAAGGGTTTTGTTAATGCATCTGCTGGTTGCTGGCTCGTGGGGATGTAGTTGATCTTGATGTCTCCTTTTTCAACGACGTCCTTAACGAAATGATAACGGATGGAAATGTGTTTGGACCGTGGGTTGAAGCCTTCGTTCTTTGCGGTGCAGATTGCAGATTGATTGTCACACCACAATGTAACCACCTTCTTCCCTTCGGTTTCCTCCAAAAGCTGCTGCCACCAGATTCCCTCCTGGGTCGCTTGGGAAAGGGCCATAAATTCAGCTTCGCAGGATGACAATGCCACGCTCGGTTGACGCGTGACCTTCCAGGATATCGCTACTCCCATTTTCTTGAAGATGTACCCGTTAGTGGATTTCCGAGTATCTGGATCTCCTCCCCAATCGGCATCCGCATATCCCGAGAGTTGTGGATCTGCGTTTTGTGAGTAAACCAGTCGAGCTTCTTTGGTCCCGCGGAGATACCTCATTATGCGCTTGACTGCTGTCCAGTGCTGTTTCCCGGGATTTTTGCTGAACTGACTAACAAAATTGACCGCAAACGCAATATCCGGTCTCGTCGCTTGAGCTGCGTAGAGAAGAGAACCAACCGCTTCTTGATAAGGAATGGTTCTTATCGTCTCCTTTTCTTCGTTGCTGCTTGGACACATAGACTTGTCGAGCTTCATGCTTCCATCGTATGGAGTGGACACTGCTTTGGACTCGTGCATGTCGAACCGTTTCAGTACGCCTTCGATGTACTGCTGCTGATCGAGGTACAGCTTGCCACCCTGACGATCCCGTGTGATACGCAGTCCCAAGCAAAATTGCGCAACTCCTAGGTCCTTCATTTTGAACCGGTTGTTCAAAAATGACTTCAGCCTCTTCTTCAATTCTTGATCGTTGCTAAATATCAAGAAGTCGTCGACGTAAATTGTCATATACGTCATCTTCGCCTCACGGATAATGTAGTACATACAAGGATCCAGCTTCGAACGGATAAGTCCAAAGCTCCGCAACGCTTCGTCCAGCTGGCTGTTCCACACCCTGCTGGATTGTTTCAGGCCATATAACGCACGCTTCAGTCGGCACACCTTCGAAGAACCATCGTTGAACCCTTCCGGTTGTTCTATGTAGATTTCCTCCGAAAGCTTTCCTTGTAAGAAAGCTGTTACTGCGTCCATCTGCTCGATTTCCAAATCGTGTTGTGCTGCAAGGGCCATCAAGTAACGGATTGTGCAATACCGGACCACCGGCGCGTATACCTCGCTGTAGTCAATCCCGGGACGCTGGGAGCAACCTTTTACCACCAGCCTCGCTTTGAATCGCCCCGGTCGACCATCGGATTCTCGCTTGATCTTGAAAACCCACTTATTTCGGATCGCCGTCCTACCGGGTGGAAGATCCGTGAGCTCCCAGGTTTCGTTTTCGGCAAGCGCGTTCATCTCTTCCTGCATGGCCATCTTCCAGCAATCGTGATTCGAGCTCCCCATAGCGTCAGTGTAGCTTGTTGGATCGGCCTCGTCGCCAAACTGTAAGGAACCAGGACCAGTAACAGGACTAAAACAGATGAAGTCATTATACTTGCCTGGAAAAACGCGCTCCCTACCGCTGTGCCTCGACCCTTGCTGCTTATCAGCTGGTCTTGTTTTTAGTTGCGGTGGGAGCGCCTCGTCAGGCTCCACCACGTCAGACTCCACCACATCGGGCTCCACCACAATCGATTCAGCTTCCGGTCGGACTTCAACATGTTGTTCGCTCTGTAGAACAACGTTTCGACTATCTGCTCCTGGATTGACCTCTTTCGGCTGCCTTGGAGTCATATTGTAGAACAATTCCGTTAGTTCTACCGATGGTTCCTCTGGAATCGATTTAGCCGGTTTCCCTTCGTTGACGAAAATTACTTGTCTGCTGATGACGATCTGCTTGGTAATTGGGTTGTAGATCCGATATCCTTTAGAATTCATCGGATAGCCAACGAAAATGCCTTCTTCCGATTTCGGATCAAACTTCTTTCGCAACTGCTTGGGAGTTTGATACATCGCCTTGCATCCGAAAACTCTCAAGTTCGTCAGGACCGGCTTCTTCTTGGACCACGCTTCTTCCGGCGTCAGGAATTGCAACGACCTGGTTGGACTGCGATTGACGATATAAGCGGCCGTCGACACGGCCTCCGCCCAAAACGCTTTTGGTAAACCAGCATCGCTCATCATGGACCGCGCCTTTTCCACCACCGTTCGAATCATCCTCTCGGCCGTACCATTCTGCTCGGGGGTGTAAGGACAGGATGTTTGATGTACGACTCCGTCTTTCTCCATGCTTGCTTTCATCTTGGCATTGACGAACTCCGTTCCGTTGTCACTACGGAACACCTTCAGCCTTCGACCTGCTGTCTGCTGTTCTGCCATGGACTTGAACCTTTGGTAAACCTCAGGGACCTCAGATTTTGTTTTTAGGCAGTACAGGAACACCATTTTCGTCGCATCATCAACAAAAATCACGAAAAATCGATTGCCTCCAATCGAGCGAACTTCGATCGGACCACAAACATCAGCGTGCACCAAATCAAGGGGACCTTCTGCTCTGGATGTGCTGGAATGAAACGGATCTTTTGCATGCTTACCCTGAATGCATGCAACGCAATCTTCGAGCTTCTCTCGTGGGTTCAGATTCACGCCGCTTGTGCCAAATTTCCATCGTCACGAATGAACTTTCATTCTTTCCTCGATTGAGCCTGTACAACCCATCCGTCTCGGATCCAGAAGCAATCACGTAACCGTCTTCATTCAGGACCTCGCATCGACCGCCTTGGAATACCACCTGCAACCCTTTGTTGCAGATTTTGCTGATTGATAACAGTGTTGGAGATTTTCTACATATATGGCTACATTTGGCTAGAGTGAAAGGGCTTTAAAGTCAACTCTGCAAAATTAAAAAGGCTAGCCACAATTGTATGATTTAGGATTTTCATTTCGCATGTATTTAGTGGATCATAGCCGAGAAAAACTCACGTGTTCGGTCATCATTTGACGCACGCCGCACCAGATGTTCTGCTTCTTCTTGACGGCATCACTTCTTCCACGCCATTATCCTTCCACCGTCGGGTTGTTGGTTGTGATAGTATGTTGATAGTTACCAGCAGGCTCGGGCACCGAACATCCAAAACCTACTGGTGTTGCGATGACTGGTGCAGGATGATTAGCGCCGCCTGACGCTGCGCTGCCTGCATGAATTCGGCATCATGACTGGCAAATCGTCGGTGGTAGGTCGTCGATTCGAAGCACACCACGCAAGTGTCCGAACACCGGACTTCCGGGACCAACAGGCAATCCAACGGCTTTTCTCCGTGCACCCTTTTGCTGCGATATTGTCTGGCCGACAACAAATGATGTAGTTGAAGTGAGCCCGTGTTCTCGATACACCGGAGGTTGCGCAGGATGCTGAATGCACAGTACTGGAGACCGTGTGGGTGATCAATGAAGACGCAGAGGCGCCCCTTATCCGGGAAGCCCACTTCCCTTCTGCTGTTGAGAGACTTCGCCTGCGAGCTGACTCCTGGAATCCTGGATCCCCGAACGGTTTTCCTAGTCTGAAGAATTTCGCTTTGAACCGGTCTAATAGGTCTAACAACGAAAGCCTTTCGCCGATACCACCAGTGGAAGCTGAGAAAAAATAGAGAAGCAAAAAAGCCCTGAGGACATAACCTCTTTAGTTCCGAGTTCTTGATTTGCTTGCTGTACGCTTTTGGCTTACCCGTTGCAGGGGCTGTTGTGCACACCGAATCCTGCCTTTTCCAAGGCGTGACACTGGCGATATTGGGAGCCTAAATTATAAGAGCGCAACATGTACTTGATGTGCATAATCTCATTGCTTTTGAGGTTAACTCACCGCTTATATTTCTGTTGCTTGCGCCCCGTATGCGACACTCGCTTGTTGCCCTTTTCTCGCTGGTTGGATTTCGACGCGATGGGCTCTTGCTTCGATTTTGTCGAGCTTCCGTTAGAACACGGCGGGACAACCTGGCAAGGTACGGGAGCATATTAACGCGTTGTTGCAAAAGAGGTATTTTGTCACTCACCAGCAGCCACTGTGGTACGGTTGTTGAGTAGATGTTACCGCTTCAGCAATGTTTGCTGTTTCCGGCAGACTGGTTGACCACGCCGATCCGTTCGAGTTCCGGTTCTGGTCCAATTTGTGCTGTGTATCGCACCACGAACTTAATCCGCGACCGAAAAAGCGCGAGTCACGCCACTCTTTTTCCGTTTTTTCCTCCACTGAGCGAAATTTCATTTTCGTTTTCTTATATTTTCCTTTTGACATGTATGTCGAACGAGGGGTTTCGCGAACTTATTGAAAACCCACCCACACTGAGGCTAAAAGTGTGGTAGGTGCTTTTGCTGATCGAAATTCATACTTAAATACATGCATCATAATAAATAATGGTTACACAATCCTATCATGGGACCAGAGTTTTTTGTGAGGCTTAGAAGAACCTCACAAAAAACTCTCTGCTCATGCTCAATCCTTCGAAGTGCAGAGACTATTTTTTTAAAGATCAGAGAATGTGGGTAGACCCCACGCGTAGCTTGACTACGATAGGCGGCTGAACCGCAACGATGACTTATATGCAACAATACTAAGTGGCAGCTGAACTGCAGAATGCGGCAACTATGTGTGCCTAGACGATGATCTCAACGCCATCTCATGGTGGCCAAACGTCTCTTGAAGTTGCATCTCTGATCGATCCCATGAAACATTTGATTAAAATCGTTATAGTTTACTTATCAGAAACTAGACGATTTAACAATTAACGACTAAGGTGTTTGGCAATTAAACTAATTCACAAAATGACTTAAGCAAGGTCATAGGAAAGGGAGTATTTAGTTCCCAAATCGCCAGGAGTCCAGAATAGAGGTTATAAACCGCGCCCCTAGATCGCGTTGCTTTTGATGCTTTGTCCTGACGACCCCCAAACCGTACTTAGTATGAGACTTGACCCAATGGATAATGTTTAAGACTGAGTTGGATTAAATTGCGTTGTTAAGGCTTAAATTCTTCATCATAAATTCTTAGCAAGTGGGTTTTGTATCCAAATTGAACAGCTGTACCATAGATGGGGTTTGTTTAGTAGTTCGTTGCCTCCAATCTTGGTTAGAGCTTGTTTTAGCGGCATGTTGCTCGTTGTCGTCAGTGATGGTGCTGCGTACATAGCTGGATACACGAATAGATGAGTGCCTTGGAAGTTTCACAGCCTACACTGAAGTCGATATGGTGGTAGCGGCCGTCATGATGTCTACCCCTCACAACTTGCAGTGCAGTGCTGTATTCGATGGAATGTCGTTTTCGGGATGTGCCTGCGTCGCTTCGCTTTTATGGTGGTGACTTTGTTTCGCCGGTTCCTTTTTGGGAGAGCGAAGTGACGGGTTCCTGACTTGACGTATTCGGGTGTTGTTGAATTCAGTGTGTCGTTACATTCGGTGTTGCGTCATATTCGAGGGTTTGTTGAGTGCGTATGCTGGCTGCACTTGTTGCTCGATGACGAGTTTCCTCCGTGGTTTCTCTTCGGTTGTTCGATGACTTCGGAGGCTCTTCATGATGCTGCCTGGAATTTACACAATGACTGTTTCTCCGAAAGTATGAGCGGCGAGGTTTCCAGAGTAGATGTTGTTCCGTCAGCCATCATCATTTCGTATTTAGGTGGCGTCTAAAGCTTGTGGTCTGCAACATGAAGTCTGCTTACATAGCTTGAATGTATTACTGCTGGTCGTTTTGTGGTTTTTGGTGTCCTGACAATCGTTTCAATTGCAGCGACGTGGTATGTAGCGCCTAGCTACGGTGACTCACCAGTGCTACTATCCCCAGCGCGATAACGCTGCTGTGAATGACAGGATTGCTTTCAGGACACTGAGCGGCGGCAATCCCACGCAAGGTTGCCGGCCCTCCCCAAATTCTTACGAACTGCATGGCCGAGTTCTCAGAGTCCGTACAGCTGACGCTGGTCCCACGCAAGGCCGTTGTCTCCTTCATGAACGCCTACTTATTCGTGTTCGTCGGTGCATTAGCGACGAAATGGCATCAGCTGTGTTCTGTTCAAATGGTAGAATTATGCATAATTTGCTCCGAATTGTTGGGGGCGAGGTTTCAAAGATGATGTTGGTCCTTCAGCCTTCTCCACTTCGTGTTTTCTGCTCCAAGTGAGCTCGTGGTCAGCGTTAATGCTTACATAGCTATAAAAACTTCGACTAGTCCGCCTTGATGTCTTTCGTGTGGTATCGACCTCGTTTTCCGCTTGCGACGTCTTCTAGTGTGTAGAGATTGGTCCCAAGGACTTCTTTAACCACTGCTGGCACGAATTTTGGATCCAGTTTGCGTGTGATGTGGTCTACCTTCGATGATAGTGTAAACGATCTGCGCCATACCAAGTCTCCTACCTTGAACTCTACTGCTCTCTTGCGTAAGTCGTACCGGATTTTTGATTTAGCATGGTTGCTACGGATGCGCTTTACAACAAATTCTTGGATACGCTTCATTGATGATAGACGGAGGTCTAAGGCGACTTTCGGATCTTCGTTTGTGTTCAAATCTTCTTGGACGTAGAGATCGGTGTGCAAGATCAACTCTTTCCCGAAGTTCGCAACGTGAGGGCTGACTCCGGTTACCTCATGCTGAGCACTGTTTATTGCGGCACAGATTGATGGTAGATGCTCATCCCAGCTTCTATGATCTTCGTCAATCAATGCCCTTATGCATGTGATGAGTACCCGATTCACTCGTTCAGCGTTGTTGACCATCGGACAGTAAAAAGCCGTCAGCATGTGCTCTATCCGGTACTTGTTCAGCAGAGTTTTGAACACCGACGAAGTAAACTGCTTGCCATTATCCGAGAGTATTATTCTGGGCCGGGAAAATTTCAGGAATACGTGATTCTCCAGGAATTCCACCATTTTCGTAGAGTCTGCCGATTTCATGGGGTGAACGACGATGTATTTTGTGATCCAATCTACTACAACCAACATTACTGTATTGCCGGAGCGCGATCGCGTTAAAGGACCGACGAAGTCTACCGATATGAGTTCCCAAGGAATACGCGCTGGTTTCAGTTTTCCCATTTTCGGCATCATTTTTGAGTTCGGTGCTTTGCTGGCTTTACAGGTACTGCATCTTCTGACGTATTGCGCTATGTCTTCGCGCATCTTAGGCCAGTAAAAGTGCGCTTGGACCCTTTGGAACGTCTTTTGGAACCCCAGATGAGTGGCTGAAGGAGCGTCATGATTTTTCTGCATTATTTCTTCGCGACTTGCCTTAGGTACAGCTTTTTTCCACCGATGTGAGGTTAATCCCGATTCATCTTTGTAGGAGCAATTCTTGTACAGTTCTCCTTGGATGATCTGGTAGTCCGCGAAACGGTTTGGATTGCCTTTGACACCTTTTATCACCGCCTCATACCACTCATCTGTGTCTGTCCCCGACAGAGTCACCGTGTTAACAATTCTTGAAAGCGCATCAGGAACTACGTTCACCGAGCCCTTCCTGTAGCGAATCTCGAAGTCAAAAGCGTTTAACCGGATCAGCCATCTGCACATCAGCGCTGTTGGATTCTTCATCGTCTTGAGGTAGCTAAGAGCAGAATGGTCACAGTATACGATGAAATGAACGCCTTCTACGTATCCTCGGAATTTCTCGATAGCTCTGATAACTGCCAGGCATTCCCGCTGCGTCACCGAGTATTTCCGTTCCGCCGTCGACAATTTTTGCGAGAAGTAACAAATCGGATGTTCTTGACCGTCAGTTTCCTGTGTGAGCACTGCTCCAATCGCCACATCACTCGCATCGCAAGCGATCGCAAACTGCTTCGTGTAATCCGGTGGCGCGAGAATAGGCGTCGATACTAATGCTGATTTGAGTCGTAGAAATGCTTCTTCCGCTTCAACCGTCCAACGAAACTTGTGCTTTACTTTGGTAAGCTCCGTGAGAGGCGCTGCTATCTCCGAGAAGTCTGCTACAAACCGACGATACCAGTTACACATGCCGATAAAGCGCTGCACCTCTTTCCTGGTTGTTGGAATCGGAAAATTGACTACACAGCTTGTTTTCTCCGGATCCACCATCCAGCCTTCTTGGTTTAACACATATCCCAGGTATTTTATTTCCTTCCTACAGAAACAGGATTTTTCAGCAGAAATTGTAAGATTCGCAGCACGAAGTCTCTTGGCCACTTCTTCAAGTAACTTTATATGCTCTTCAAAGGTCTCCGAACACACAATAATGTCGTCAAGGTAGTGGAAGACCTTTGGTTCCATATCCGCGAAGATGGTTACCATTACTCTCTCCAGTCCTTGGCTAGCGGTGCACAATCCGAAAGGAACCACCTTAAATTGAAAGTGGCCTCGCTGAGGTACCGTAAATGCCGTAAGTTGCCTTGAAGCTGTTTCAAGAGGTATTTGCCAGAATGCGTAATTCAAGTCTATCGATGAAATGAACTTGCAGCCGCTGAGGTTGTTCATAATTGCTGCAATCTGTGGGATGGGATAACCTTCATTGATCATGATGGAGTTTAGGTGGCGAGCATCCAGACACACTCTATATTGGCCCGTCTTCTTCTTCACGGCTACCAGCGGGTTGTTCCACGGCGAAAAGCGAGCTTCTTCAATGACGTCTAGCTTTATCATTCGGTTCACTTCCTTGTTTACCTCGTCCAAAACGTATTTTGACATGACATAGTAACGCTGCTTCTTCGGCTGAGTATCCCCGATTTCAATGCGATGGGTGTATAGATGTGTACGACCCAGACGACCGTCTGTTGCTGTTGGGAAGTTCACTACTGTTGCTTCTAGCACGACTGATTGTTCCGGTGACAACTGCTTCTGTTGATGCCTCTTAATCGTCACATCGTTGTCGACGATACTGCTGACCTCCTCTTCATCGTCGCCTTGAACTTCGTCTTGTAACTTCATGCTACAGCATATTGCCTTGACCCCGAATTCATTCCAAAAGTTCATCCCCAGAATCACGCAATCCGGCAAAGTCGGTAACAGCAATACTGGGATTACTCGTGTCTTTCCATTGTATGCGATAGGTAGACGAACAAACGTTTGAAAATGATGCTCCGTTCCATCTGCAGTCTTAATTCCTCCAGCCAACGATCCTTTCCGCAATTTTAGCTGTTCCACTAGCTGTACATAGCTTCCTCCTAGGAGCGAGCAGTTCGCTCCACTGTCTAACAGACTGGTGATGCTTTTTCCCAAGACCTCGATTACTGCATGCGGTCGATTGTCGTTGTTGAGATTAATGATTAAGGAGTTGATGTTGTTGAAATCCGGTATCTGGGAAGGATCATCAAAACATAGCGAGGAATTCGGTCCCTCTGTTACTGGTTCCCCGCCGGGGCGTTTCCCGACCGATGACGGCAACTTGGGCAGCATCGTAACGAAAAACCTTTCTGTCCACAGCGATAGCAGAACAGTATCGCTTGTGGTTTGGAACAATCCATGAATCGATGTCCCTCTTCGTCGCAATTCCAGCAAATCATAGGTGGACGAGTGTTCACGCTCGTTGTTTCTGGATGCTCCTGACCAGATACTGCCGGCCGCAATTGATTCTCCCGCGTATTTGTAGTGTTTTGCTCTCTGCGTTCAAATCTCACCCTCAATGCATCGACCTGATGAATCAGTTCCTCCAAGCGTTCTCCCACCTTATTGTTATTGTTGATCACCGCCGATTCACCGTACGAACTCACTGCTTCTTCATTTCTGCGACTATTCAATTCTTCTAACACATTGACTCTTCCGTAGCGCTGATTCATCGGAGCATTGCGATTAGCGCGTTGTACTGGCACTGGTGTGGCAAGCGATGGTTCTAACAGAGATGCTGCCGGTAGTAGCATTCGCCGCTGAAGCTGTTGTAGCTTTCTAAGCTCATCGAATTCCTTACATGCTTCTACTAGTTGTTCAACCGATGCTGCTTGCTGTGCTGCTGCAACCGGAGCATATGTGGAATTCATGTTCTTCTTGATAATGAACAATTTCTCTCTATCCGTCGCAGGTGGATTGGCGTAACTAAACAGAGTTGAGATATCCGCGAAGAAATCGCTAAAGGTTTCTTGCTCTCCTTGGAGCCGATGGTACGCCTCAGCCCTCAAGATGTATGCGTAGCTGCTTGGTAAGAACTCTCCCCGGATCAACCGCTTGAAATCTCCCCAAGACCTTAAATCGCCTCTTAAAAACGCTCTGGCATACCACTTCAAAGCATCACCCTTCAGTAAGTGCTTGATGTTCTGCAACAGCACCTGCTCAGGAACTTCTTCGGACAATGCGAACACCTCCACGCTTTGAATGAACTCGTTCAATGATGCGCCATCTCTTTTACCTTTGTAGAAGATCTGCCAATTGTGAATTGCCTTGCTCGAAGAACGTCGGTCTTCCCAACGCTGCTGTTGGTAGGCTTCCTGCTCCCGTCGCATGAATCGTTCTAGTAACTCATCCCTTAATCGGCTGTATTCATTCCTCGCTGATGCTTCATCCACTCGTTCCCCAAGCACGTACGGCGGAGGAGCAGATTCGTCGTCCGGATATCCAAGTTTCTCGCTGATTCTAGGTCCACGATGATGACCAAACTGCTTGCCAAAATTGCTTTCATCAGCGTCTCGTAGGTATGTTGCTGTCTGCTGTGATTCATATGTGTTGCGCTCTCGGTCCGAGAACCGTTGTTTCTGCTGTTGTCTCCTCGGTACGGATTCTTCCACTGCAGCAGCTCCGCTCACCCATGGAGAATTCCCTAGGTACGTGCTATCGCGGCCTGAACTGAAAGAATTGGCTTCCGATTGTGATGTCCTGCGCACTGGTTGCTCCTTCCCGGTGTCAACTGGCTGATTCAAGCTGGTTGAGGTCCTGTTCCTGGAAGGCTTTGGAATAGTTCCTGTTCTGCTCGAGCCGGCCCGGGATACGTTCAGATCCACTGCTGCTGCACCATAATCCTCACTAGCACTTTGCACTTGCCCACTTGCTTTTTTCCGCGGGTTGTTTAACACGTCTTCAATGTCCTCTAACGAACATTGGATTAGAAGAGTCAGTGTTGCGTACGTATCGTTTAGTTTTGAAGGTGGTTCCACTATCGCTAAACGTTCACGATAGTGAATAAGACGCGACGTTGCTTGTCGCATGAATTGGTAATCCGCGGATTTAAAAGCTACTTTTAATCTTTCCAGCAAGTTATCTACGCGATCTTGACATACGCGGATGTTTTGCTCCGCATCCATAATGTGTGAAGAATTGTCATAAATTTTATTGTTTCTCATATCTTCTAGCATAATTTGCCGAAGCCTCAACGCTTTCGCTCTTCTAGGAAGAGAACTTAAATTGGCTACATGACGTAGCGCCAGCTCATAGCTCACCTCGTCTTCGGAAAGACAAGCTGGATCCATATCCATTTTGAAAAAGGGTCTTATAATCTTAAACACAAATTGCCAAACTTTTAAACTTCAAGATATGCTGCATAAACTAAACAACAACACATCAAACACCACAAGAATAATCTAAAATGTGGGTTAATTATAGTTGGGCGCCAATGTTGGAGATTTTCTACATATATGGCTACATTTGGCTAGAGTGAAAGGGCTTTAAAGTCAACTCTGCAAAATTAAAAAGGCTAGCCACAACTGTATGATTTAGGATTTTCATTTCGCATGTATTTAGTGGATCATAGCCGGGAAAAACTCACGTGTTCGGTCATCATTTGACGCACGCCGCACCAGATGTTCTGCTTCTTCTTGACGGCATCACTTCTTCCACGCCATTATCCTTCCACCGTCGGGTTGTTGGTTGTGATAGTATGTTGATAGTTACCAGCAGGCTCGGGCACCGAACATCCAAAACCTACTGGTGTTGCGATGACTGGTGCAGGATGATTAGCGCCGCCTGACGCTGCGCTGCCTGCATGAATTCGGCATCATGACTGGCAAATCGTCGGTGGTAGGTCGTCGATTCGAAGCACACCACGCAAGTGTCCGAACACCGGACTTCCGGAACCAACAGGCAATCCAACGGCTTTTCTCCGTGCACCCTTTTGCTGCGATATTGTCTGGCCGACAACAAATGATGTGGTTGAAGTGAGCCCGTGTTCTCGATACACCGGAGGTTGCGCAGGATGCTGAATGCACAGTACTGGAGACCGTGTGGGTGATCAATGAAGACGCAGAGGCGCCCCTTATCCGGGAAGCCCACTTCCCTTCTGCTGTTGAGAGACTTCGCCTGCGAGCTGACTCCTGGAATCCTGGATCCCCGAACGGTTTTCCTAGTCTGAAGAATTTCGCTTTGAACCGGTCTAATAGGTCTAACAACGAAAGCCTTTCGCCGATACCACCAGTGGAAGCTGAGAAAAAATAGAGAAGCAAAAAAGCCCCGTTGCAGGGGCTGTTGTGCACACCGAATCCTGCCTTTTCCAAGGCGTGACACTGGCGATATTGGGAGCCTAAATTATAAGAGCGCAACATGTACTTGATGTGCATAATCTCATTGCTTTTGAGGTTAACTCACCGCTTATATTTCTGTTGCTTGCGCCCCGTATGCGACACTCGCTTGTTGCCCTTTTCTCGCTGGTTGGATTTCGACGCGATGGGCTCTTGCTTCGATTTTGTCGAGCTTCCGTTAGAACACGGCGGGACAACCTGGCAAGGTACGGGAGCATATTAACGCGTTGTTGCAAAAGAGGTATTTTGTCACTCACCAGCAGCCACTGTGGTACGGTTGTTGAGTAGATGATACCGCTTCAGCAATGTTTGCTGTTTCCGGCAGACTGGTTGACCACGCCGATCCGTTCGAGTTCCGGTTCTGGTCCAACTTGTGCTGTGTATCGCACCACGAACTTAATCCGCGACCGAAAAAGCGCGAGTCACGCCACTCTTTTTCCGTTTTTTCCTCCACTGAGCGAAATTTCATTTTCGTTTTCTTATATTTTCCTTTTGACATGTATGTCGAACGAGGGGTTTCACGAACTTATTGAAAACCCACCCACACTGAGGCTAAAAGTGTGGTAGGTGCTTTTGCTGATCGAAATTCATACTTAAATACATGCATCATAATAAATAATGGTTACAACAGATTGGTTGCAAGATCGGGAACTAGAAGCACACCGCGTACTTCGATGGGACCTTCTTCCAGCACCATGGTGACGTTGCCCCTGGCAACAGATTGCATCGTCTCGTTGTTTGCCGTGCTGATGGAATGCACGAAATTTTCCTCTTTGATGAAACCATCGTCGCACCTGGTCATGTGAGAACTGGCCGCCGAATCAAAAAACCACTCGTCTGAACTTCTCGCCGTCATCACCGCGCATAATGCCTTGCCTTTCTTCGTTCTGTCTGGATTCGAAGAACCTTGTTTACCGGGACAGTTTGCTGCGTAATGGCCAGGTTGATTACAGTTGAAACAAACGCTCTTTCTTCTAGCACCACCAGACCGAGAAGCACCCTTCGAACGCCGAAACTTTTGCTTCGTGTACAGGGCACCTTCATCACCAGAGCTCGTCAATGGCCACCTAACGTCTTGCAGAATTTTCGTTTTGATGGCATCGGACGTCAGCTCCATTCCCGACGCTTGGATGCCCATTATCATCGGGGCATAGTAAGCCGGAAGACCCTTCAGCAACAAAGATGCCAGCCACTGGTCGTTAACCTCGAAATCGATTTCACGCAGGCTGTTGGTTGTCGTAACCAACTCATCGACGTAATCCTCCACGCTCTCGAAGTCTTCTAATTTGACCGACGTCAGCTTGTCCAGTAAACCACACCGTCGGCTCAACCCATCGTCCTGGAATGCCCTCTCCAGCTTGTTCCAGGTCTCTTGAGCTGTTTCCGCATTTCGCACCAGACTAAAGTTGCTCTTCTCGATGCTCAGACAAATGGCAGCTAACGCTCGCTCGTCCATTTCCGGATCCACATCGTCGCCGTCTCTCGGTTTGACAGCACGCCACGACCCTTCTCGGATGAGAATCATCCGTCCCTTCAACTTTTCGATAGCCGGCAGGCTCACTGAGCTTCCGTGAGAACGCGCACCGGCCGCTGGTTGCCTTCCGCCGTCGCCTTGACCGGATGGGACACCGCCAGTACCGCTTCTGCTGCTGCTTGGGCCTCTGCCGCTATTCTCGTTGCTTCGGGGACCATCATCTCTGGGGAGAACCATCTTGCGAAAACTTTTCTTCACTTCTTCACTTCCAAACTATTCTGGGCCCATAACCACTTGTAAAGTGGCGTGGAATAAAACTCGTGTAGTTTGGTTGAAGTAAAAACTTAGAGTGAAATTTATTAGCTGCCGAGCACGTTTTTATACCCGACAGAAAAACATACTACATGGATACGGGTTTGTTTATCTTGACAACGGATTCATAGGTTACTATGATTTGCCTTAAACTCAACAAGAAACCAATAAATGGGAACAAATATGGCATGGGAAAGTACTTGGTTACGAGATATGTTTCTACGATTGTTATAGACCCTTACGCTTTACAGTATAGAGAGGAGAAGAAAGGAGGGGATTCCATATAAATTTTGTTGTAAAGCTTAAAAAACAATATTTGATACAAGAAGATTTTTGGGAACGAAAAAAATGGGTATGATTATTAAAGATCATGATCTCCATTCAGCAGGGGGAAGGGAAGGACAGGGGGAGGGGGGGGGGGGTTGTCACTCTTATCAGTTTTTTAGCACAAATCCAGAACATATCAATCAAAAACAACCATATTTTATCAGTTGGATAGTTTGCGTACGATTTATTTGGAACCCTTCTTTTTTAGGGCGAAGCATAAAGTAACAGATTAAAATTATCAGATCTTTAACACAAATCAAGATTCAGAGTATTAGTTTAAGTTATTTTTTTGTAGCAATCCGAAACCCCAGCTGCAGGTCTCATTTTATAGCGGTTGCTTATGAATTATGTTATATTTTGATTTAAAATAATGCCAACAAAACTATAAAAATTTGAATAAATTCTGAAAATATCATTCGATTTTGAAAGGTGTAGCAAAGCACACCGGGTCAGCTAGTATATATATAAAAATGAATTTCTGTCTGTCTGTCTGTCTGTCTGTCTGTCTGTCTTTCTGTCTGTTCCCTATAGACTCGAAAACTACTGAACCGATTTGCGTGAAACTTGGCAGGTGGGGGTATTGAAGGCCGGGGAAGGTTCCAATTATGGTTTGGGACCCCTCCCCCTAACAGGAAAGGGAGGGAGGGGCCTCCCAAATAAAAGACAATGTTTTGCATAACTCGAGAACCAATCAAGCAATTGGTATCAAATTTGGCATGAGGTGGTATTTGGGAACGGGCCATATTTCAATGAATATTAGGCACACCTTCCTCCTCTCAGTGGGATGAAAGGAAGGGGAGAGGGGGGCTACCTTACAAATTTTCATATAACTCGAAAAATAGTCAAGATATTGGAACCAAATTTGGCATGGGAAGGTATTTTGAGTCGAAATATATTTCAATGATTATTTGAGACCCCTCCTTTTTTGCAGTTGAAAGGGGGAGGGGCCTCTTTCAAATTTTTTAACATAACTCAAAAACTAATAAAACAAATGGAACCAAATTTGGCATGGGAAGGTATTTTGAGACGAAAAATATTTCTATGATTATTTGAAACCCCTCCCTCTTTCCATTAGGGAGATATAAAGAGGGGAGGGGCCCTCATTTATAATTTTTTACATAACTCAAAAACTAATTAAGCAAATGGAACCAAATTTGGCATGGGGCGGTATTTGGGTACGAGAAATGCTTCTATGAATATTTGGTATCCCTCACTCCTTCAAAGAGGTGGATTAAAAGGGGAAGGAGAGGTCTCCCTTACAATTTCTAATATAACTTGAGAGTTCATCGAGCAAATTGAACCATATTTGGCATGTGATAGTATTTAGATACGAGAAATGTTTCTATTATAAATTGAAGCCCCGCCTTTTTTCAACGGAACGATATAAAGGGGGAAAGGGGGGCTTCCATACAATTTTTTTGCATAACTCGAGAATTAATAAAGCAAATGTTGGTATCAAAAAGTATTTGAGTACAAAAAATACTTTTATGAATATAAGTTCTAAGTACTTCCTTTCAAGTTTCAGGTATCAGAAAAGGGGTAGGCTTGATAGCGGCACGTTATCCAACGGTTATGCATAACTCAAGAATTTACAACGCAAATAAAATCAAATTTGGCATGGGATGGTATTTTAATACGAGAAATTTGTCTACGTCAAACAATTCCTTTCTTGCAGTGGGATGATAGAATTGGAATATAGGAAGGGGAGAGGAGACTTACATTTAACTTTTTTTTCCGAGAAATGGACAAAACTTGGAAAATCAGGACATGGAAAATCACTTTGGTATGATTCTATGATTATCTGACACACCTTCCTCCTTTCAGTGAGTGGGTACATAGAAGGAGGGAGGAGAGCCCAATACAATTTTGTTAGCATTAGTTCTCAATTTATGCTAAAGAAGCCAACAAATGGAAACAAATATGGCATGGAAAGGTACTTGGTTACGAGATATGTTTCTACGATTGTTATAGATCCTTACGCTTTACAGTGTAGAGAGGAGAAGAAAGGAGGGGGTTCCATATAAATTTTGTTGTAAAGCTTAAAAACTTATCAACTAATGGAACAATATTTGATACAAGAAGATTTTTGGGAATGAATAAAATGGGTATGATTATTAATGATCACCCTCATTCAGCAGGGGGAAGGGAAGGACAGGGGGAGGGGGGCTCTCTTATCACTTTTTTAGCATAAATCCAGAATATATCAAGCCCAAACAACCATATTTTATCAGATGGATTGTTTGCGTACGATTTATTTGAGACCCTCCTTTTTCTAAGGCGAAGCTTAAAGAAACAGATTAGAATTATCAGATTTTTTACACAAATTTATAGATGAAGATTTAGAATATTAGTTTAAGTTATTTTTGGATTGGAATCTGAAACTCCAGCTGCAGCTCTCATTTTATAGCGGTTGCTTATGAATCATGTTATTATCGCTTTCATTGAAAATTGGATTTCGTGCAATGTTTTGCAGTCGCAGTTATCCGTACAAAGATTGGCTGAAAAAAGGTTAGCGTGTAGAGCTCCGACAGATTTTACACTGATTTGACAGGTCGCGCGAATGTACAAGTTCACACAAATGTTGCAGTCATGAGTGCGCAGTCCAATTTAGTGCGCTGCGATTAATATAATTTGATTTAAAATAATGCCAACAAAACAATAAAAATTTGAGTAAATTCTGAAAATATCATTCGATTTTGAAAGGTGTAGCAAAGCACACCGGGTCAGCTAGTCTATATATATAAAAATGAATGTTTGTCTGTCTGTCTGTTCCCTATAGACTCGGAAACTACTGAACCAATCACCGTCAAAATTGGCATCTTAGGGTTTTTAAGGGGCCAGGGATGGTTTCTATAATAGTTAAAACCCCATCCGACTTAAGGGAGGGGGGGCTCCCATACAAAGTTTGTAGTTTTTCGAACCAAATTAAAGTCATGACATCCATTTTCTCGAGATTTTTTTCCCTTTGGGCGGTTTGTTTTTCGTCTCCATGGTCGAGGCGTCGCGCGCCAAAGTCGCGAGAGGATAGTAACCATGGCATAGCATACTGATCAGTGGGAATATTTTGGCGCGTATTTCTCAACCAACCATATTTTCAATGCAAGGGGTGGCGATATGAAGCCTTGATGTGATTTTTTTTCTACTTGATTCCTAGCTCATTTGTACAGCACATGGTTATGAATGACGCCTAGATGTGACCCAGATTAACATTTTGCCGATCGAATAAAACATATACCTACATACATTTTTTGTCATATTTTGAAATTGAAAAGTCATGGCATCCATTTTTAGAGATTTTCTTTTCTTTGAGGGTTTTGTTTTTCGTCTCTATGATCAAGCAAACGTCGTCGCAAGTGGATAGTAACCAAAACATACTATTCATTGATCGCTTAAAAAATTTAACAATCAGGCGCCTGTTTCTCAACCAAGTACCTATATTTCTTATGCACGTGGGGGCGATATGCAAACTAGATGTGTTTTTTCTTGCTTAATTGTACACAGCACGTGGAAATAAATGACACAGTAAACGAAAACTACCGAGTTCGGTAAATTATTTTACAGAACCAGTTCTGTAATTCGAAAATTTTCGGTAATTTCTCGATCTGACGTCTTATTTTTACCGAGTTCGGTAAATCGATTCTTAATTTAACGAAATTCGTTTATTTTGATGTAAACAAATCGTTGTGCCATAAAATTTCGGTAAAAAAAACACCGAAAACTGTAAATCAAAATCGCTGTCAACTCAAACGTCAAAATTCGAGCAAACGTTTTTGGCAGCTTCGAGGGCAGCTGTCTCTTTCTGATAATCACGATGTGTTAGTGGCATCTCGCTTTTGCTGTAGAAGAAGTAATAGTCAGTTAGGAACGTTCCACTGCCATTTTATTTTCGTTTCGTGATTGGGTGAATCTTTATTTTGTTAGAAATAAGAGGCAAATTAGTGTTTCTTTTAAAGTTTTGGTTATGTTATCGTTTGCTAAGCGAGAACAGTCCAACAGGTAGTGTCAACAAGATTCTTCAAGGAATGGATAACCCGTAAGCCGGAATAGAACATCTGATATGGGTAAGTCGAGACCATCATTTGTATTTTCAGTTATTGAGATTAAAAAATTTACATAGCTCGTTATTCAATTTCGCATTTAGATCCGTTGCACTATCTCGGATCGGACAGATGACTGTCAGAATAATAGTTGAAATCTTTCGATTTTTTGTCCGATTTTCCGGATTATTTTCTCATGTCAAAACACGACAGAGATTGAACAGTTCGAATCGGTCCGGTTTTGGTGCAAATTCTGTTTTGGCTGTTTATTCTTTTTCGGACCGCAGTGACCATGTTATTTACATATTTTATCATATTTTTTCACAATCCGATCCGGTCGGTCAGGAAGTGTGTCCGTGCGCGAGTGATTTCGCTAAATTCTACCGTGGAGAGCGAAAACAGCCTGCTGTGCAAACATAACCAGCTGGTGCTTTTTCCGGACCTAAAGAAAGCGCCCAAGGACGGAACCAGAAACTTAAAACTGCTGGACATGAATCGATTGCTAGGTACTGCAACAAGCTGATTTGATGATCCGTGGTAAGGAGACAAAAGCTCCTATGCTGCCGGCACCAAGCGTAACGAAAACGTTCCTTGTCCCAAAAACGCTAGAAACTGCTCATTTGATTGTGCATCCTTCATTGGCAGATAACGCAGAATTGTTGATAGTTCTAATCCTCCAAACACAGCAAAGCTAGCTGGGGGAAAACCTCTAGGTGTCGGTCTTTGATTCCATCAAGGCCGCCAAATGGTTTCCCGAAGCTCTCAATCTTAAACAGAACAACATAATAATTGTGATCCCACTGATTCAGGTGATTTTTGGAACCTGCTTAAAGGTTTATCAGCCAGGGAACAGTGCTGGAGAACAGCAGCGTGACGCTTGCAAGAAATTTTACCAGAAATTATTGCTGGAGTTGACGAAACCGAAGCTCGAATTGTGGTTCATTGAGTATTTATTTTTTTATTCATTTCAGGTGGGTTTTTAATATATTTCGATGACCTTAACTCGTTTTTTTTTCAGGTTCCTTTTGGATTCATACTTCCACAAACACGAGAATTCGCTTTAGGCTCCGGTACTGATGTCTTCGATTAGCTACGCTTCCGCTCAAAGGGAAGCATCTTCATCCAAAGTTATCAGCCTAGTAGATTCGACAACAAAGAAAATTTTGAACCTGAGAAATTATCTGTTGGTATTCAGTATTCACACTTCATAAGAAGCATGGAAACCACATATTCGAACGCTTCCGATGTGGTTGTCAAACGGTTCATTAAGGATCAAGACAAATTTAGTCAGGATGAGCGTAATACTCTAAGAAACGTGAATAGAATTTCTTATAGAGAACATGTACAACCATGGATCTATTTATCAGCAATCCCTTGAGCAACGAAAACTTAGTAAGTATAGATGGGTTTAATGGGAGTAAACATACACACTAATTGAATTCATATTAAATTCCAGATACCTTCCCACGCGATTAATGTTTCAATATATCTTCACCAACAGGAACAGCAACTGCTGCAGCATTTCCTTAAATTTTCTTCCACAACAGCATTAGTCTAACCATGTGGCTACCAAACAACAGCAGCAGATGGTATGTTTGATTTTCTCTACTAAAATTCATTGCTCATTCACTCTTATCTTCTTTTTTTGCAGGGTACCCATCAGCACACGTTCTATTACGTTATTAAACGATTGGAGGGATTACTTAGCTGATTTCAAACAATCTGATGAATCTGATCTGCAGCAGCAAAAAGAGAACTAATGGTCCTGAAACGGTTCTCCACAAACACATTTCTGCAACCGGCGTCCCTGGTGGAAAGTCTCGAACTGTCGCTGAACGATGAAAACTATAGGTATACCTGGAGCTTCGAATTCAATCATTGGAATGATCGAAAATTTTCTGCTGGAACACGTGAACAAACCGGTCATGTGAAATCTAATATTTGAGGCGAAATTTCTGCCGAACTTGGTACACAATCATCGGAAAGAATGAAGATATACAATTTTATTCACTAATTTGTCAAACGCACTATCAGCCTGTTCAAGTTGACCGAAGAACTTGCGAACAAAAAAAAACCCATCCGAACGAGTTCAAATGATTGTTGTTTCCTACGTATAAGGGCTAAGTTTTTTTTTTTATATAATTCGTTTATTTGAAACGGCTCAAGGGGCTAAGTTGAAGTACCGCAAAAAGCTGATCGATACTATATTTTGTGGGTATCCCAGTATCGTCTCTCTCTTGGCAACATACTCAACAAAACTTATGGAATCACAACACCGGAGTAAGGAAATCGGGGCACAGCGCACGGATTTTTATTCCACTAATGGATACGCTTAGATAAAGAATTCGAACAGACAAGCGATGAGGAAACCGATTCACAAAGGTGAGCATGACCAAAATTCTATTTCAATTTAAAATCCTTCCCTTATGAACGTTGGCTAGTCTTTAAAATGCCTATCTTCAGATTTTTGTTTTCAGTATTTAAAAAAACAATGGGTTGATCTTTTGAAACTTCTTCTATTAAAGAGGATAACTAGATAACTGATGTCAAATATAACTTAAAATGACAATCATTACTTTGCTGTCGAAAGCTTTCTAACTCCGGCTACACACTATCAAGAGATCTTCCATCAAATTCATTTCATTCTTCAAGGCTCAGCCTCAGCGACGAAATTTCGCAAAACATGGCATTTAACATCTTTTACATTTGGGTAATGTTGATATTTACTGCGATTTCTACATCAGAATTCCTAGGCTTCACATTATTATGAATTGATTTTCACAGTTTCCTTTCCATTTACAGCTTCCGCTATTGCGCTCCGTAATATATTGTCCGCAAAGCGTCCTTTACTTCGCAACAAGCTAACAGCGCAATAATGAATGCGTCGCCTTCACCGGAAATGGACGCCTCGTGGAAAAAGAAGAAAACGCGATAGGGAGCTATTATTTCCAAGTCTACTGGACTTCATTCGAATCATATTATCATGTTATATGAAGATTTTCTATATTAACAGTAATTGTCATAAATATACTGTGAATATACTTAAACAATATTTTTTAATTATTTATGTTCTCTTGATGTATTCGAGAATTTGTAGTTTTAAGCATGTGTTTCGTCTATTTTCAAGGTTTTTATCATCCTCATGTTTGTAACATTAACTGACAAGTATATAGTTTTTTTTATTATTAATTTACAATATTTTTATGGCTTTGATATTTTTTAAAACTAGCAACAGCCATTTTTTATTACTCATGATTGCATAATACTCAATAAAGCATTTTTACCGACGGAAAAGAAGAGATCCTGATTAAAAAAAAAACTATGAGGTTAACTATATGTAAAATGTTCGGCAATTTTTACCGAACCCTGGAAAACGTTCAGTAATTTCAGCTTAGGATGCACATCGCATAATATGAGGTGATTCGAGTCTCCAAAAGATATTTCAAACGAGAAAATTTCTCTGAGGAACACATATGAATCTTAGAGGCTTTGTAAAATTGATGTTTTCGCATAAAGCATAGATGTCTTCTGAAACGAAATTTTCAACATGTGAAATTTCTTGTCGGTCGGCATGAAGTATGACACGAGTCGAACATTTCGAGATGACACTTTCGTTTTAGGCGAAAATATCGATTTGATGGAGCCTGGTCCATACGTGTTCTTCGGAATTGAATTTTCTCGATTGAAATGTTTTATGGAGACTCGAATCACCTAGTGTAATGTGCTGTGCATCATAAGCTGAGAGTGATGAACGTTTTACAGGTTCGGTAAAAATTACCGAAAATTTTATAGTTTTCGGTGAATATTACCGGTATTTCGGTAATACATTCTGAAATTTCGGTAAAAATTACCGGTTTTCCGGTAAAAGTTACCGATATTTCTGTAATTATTACCGAAATTCCGATAATATTCACCGGCATTTAGAAAATATTTACCGGCATTTCGGTAATAGTTACAGGTAATTCGGTAAACAATACCGAACTTTTACAGCTTTTCGGTAAAAAAACTAACGATATTTCGGTAATAGTTTTAGATAATTCGGTAATAATTACAAGTATTTCGGTAGTAATTTCCGGTTTTCGGTAATTTTTATACGTATAACAGTAAATCCTACCGGTTGTTCGGTATATACTACCGAGCATCCGGTTAAACATTACCGACCTTTCGGTAATAATTACAGGCATTTTGGTTGTACAACACCGTTGTTCGGTAATAAAACGAGCTATCACGTTGACAACTGTCAAAAATTTGACAGATGATCTTAGATATGATCAGTCGAGTTTCGGTAATTTTTTACCGAAAAAGGTCTGTAATATTTGACAGCTGTCACTTCTCTGCCATAAGAAAAATTACCGAACGGTTTAACGAACTCCACATGTTAGGATTTCGGTAAAAAAATTACCGAACTCGGTAATTTTCGTTTACTGTGGACGTCTAGATGTGACACGGATTGGTATTTTATCAATCGAATCAGAACTAATTGGAGATTTGCTAAAATACTTCCATATTTAGTTCGTGTTAATGTAGGTAGCATTTGTTGTCTAAAAAATATAAATTTAGTTCTGATGCTAATGAAATAATGGTATGACACTTTGCGGACAACTGAATAAAAAAATACTGAAAGTAAAGAATTTACATACAACTTTTTAACCCATTCACCTACAAGGTTATTTTTGAATCATATTGATAACAGAAATATGAATAAGATGTTTTCTACAGAAATAGATCGGAAACATTTAGTTTAACATGTAAAAATTTACTAAACTGATGTTTTATCAAGCGCCATTTAAATTTAAAGAAGGTAAAAAAATCCGATCCGACACATGAACTGATCAAGAGCCTTTTCTTTGAATTAGATAAGCTAGGACTTACGTGTGCATAAGTGAAAGGTATCAGTGAAATAAACTCATTTTTATTGACCAAATGTGAGGGAATTCATTTTCCGAAAGAATTTTCATACAAGGAATATAGACCATGTTCAAACGTTCAATTTTTCTCTGTTACAAAAAAATAACAAATGATGTTTTCTTCTAGAAATTGTTACTTCGGCCCAAATACACAACTGAAACGAATTAAGAAATGAAAATGAAAGCTTTTTATTTTAAATAATTCTGAAAAAAACATCGTACTTTTTGCTTACATACCACTCCAAGTACGTACTTCACATGAAAAGTGGTTTTGTGTTACATGGCTGCATAAATGAGACTTTCGATCCGCTTCTTTTTTTAAAAGTGAGACTTTAGAACTGATGTTGAACTGGAAGCAAAATTTTTATGAGAAATTTTTAGTATACCCTCAAAGTGTTAAAAACAATATTCCCTCCTGCCAACTTACACGGTGGGGCAAGGGCAAACGTCGAACTTTTAAGAAATTCATCTTCGAGATGATTCAATATGATGGAAAGACCAGAAGAGGTATTCCGAATGTTGAAACTGAAGCGGATATTTAAAATTCTTAAATGTTTTTGTAAATGAAGGTTATTTTTTGAACAGCATTCGTTAAAAGTGGAATAACAAACATAAATTTATACTGCTGGAATACTGCAGATATATCAATGAAACTTGCAAAACAAACAAACAGATATACTTATTAAATCCATTTTGAAGCCATAACTCTGACGCATCTGAAAATAAGCTTTGCATTTACACTTGCCCAAATATACGGGACAAATGTTAACTTTGAAATTTATTTTTGTCATCATTTTTGAATATTTGACTTTCAAAGAGAAAATAAAAATCGCGGAGAAATTATTTAGTGATGCAACTGATATTTTTTAATTTAATAAATTTATTTGAAAAAAAAAGATTTGCACTGTATAAAATCGATAATTTTCATACCATGATAAGTGTTGTTAGGGAAAACTTCAAGCTATAATGTCTCATGTCCACGAGTTTGGCATATGGCAAAACATTTTTTTAACATAATTTTGGCGCAAAAAGGAAAGATATTCAAACTGCTTCGAAGGGCGAGGATGGTGAAAAAAGCTGTTTGAAAATGTTTATTAAAAATCCTTTTTATCGTTTTTTTTTCAAATTTCGATAGCTTTTTTTTTTAACTCCATCATCTGAAGCTAATCAGCGGCTGGAAGTGCTCATAATACAGAATTTTAGGAATATACTCAAAAAACTGTGACGATTCACGCCAATGGGTTTTCAAAATTTTATTTCAATAAAGTACAATGTGCAATAAATTCAAATATGCGAATCATTTTCTTTCAATTAGAAATTTATGTAAACTCGAGCCAGGTAAATCAGCCTACTTTCTTTAAGCAGTGGGGGACAAAATTGGAAAAGATGGGGGAGCTCCCATGTAAGTTTAAGATAAAGAGTTTTTCAAAGAAGGGACCATATTTGATAAGAGGGTTTTTTTGCGTACGGATGTTTGGCGTAACTCACAAATTGATGTGACAAATGTTTTTATGGAAGTTCGTAACTTCCAACTTTTGGAAAAAAGGTGGAAAATCCATAAATATTGACATTATTTGAGCCATTATGAAGCTTTAAAAACAGAGTACAAATTTCAGATCTTGAAAAACAAGTTTATAGATCAAGCTTCAGTATATAATATATACCATCTTTGAATTGCAATTCGGAACTCCAGCTGCAGCTCTGATTTCTAAATTGTTGGTTCTAAACCATGATGAGGTTTGATTTAAAAAAAATGCTTACAAAATTCTAAATTTGAATAAATTTTTACAAATTACATTTATTTTTGCAAGGTGTAGCAATGCACACCGGGTCAGCTAGTATGATATAAGAACGTTCAATCAGTTGCCAGCTGGGCAGGTATCTACACGCATGCGGAATACCTGTCGAAGAATCATAGCACTGATAATGTTATGAATTTTATACGGTTGCGAAACTGTTTGCTCGTTCTACAAATAAGACATACACATACACGAAATTCATTCATTACATGACAGTTCACACGAAGCCATGGTGTCGGGTATGTGCTCATTTGCATTGAAGATTGGCCGAACTTATAATCTAAAGAATGCAATTTAGCGCATACGTTGGCGAAACTGCGGTGAATCCGTGCACCCATGGTGGATTATCTACGTACATACATACATACATAAAAATGAATAATCATATAGTTATAAACATAATTTGTATTAACTTTTTTTTTATTCGTGTGTTGTTGGGCAAAAAATCGTAGGTAAAAATTACCCAAAAAACATTTTTGCTGATTAAAAACGCCAGTTCTCTGATCGTATACTGTTTTAAGGTGCTGATTGCTGTTTCAGCTTTCTGGCTGAAGAAAGAAATATTTCAGCGCTGTTTCAGCGTATAAGGAAGTTTTATTTTAGCCAATGGAAAGTAGGGGAAAATTGGCTAAAGAATAACTTGTTCAGCCTTTGTCCAACCATTTTTGACACCTTCAAATTTGACAGCCGTCAGCTGTACAAGGGTAGCTTCGAATACGTCTTTCAGCAATATCAAACTTTTTGTTATTCATGTCATGACGAATCAAAATAATTATCTTTTGAATCGTCTAATGATCACGAAACAACCAAACAAACCCGATCAGAGAGTTGCGCCGATGGGAGAAAAAACATCGCACATCGGTCTGGCGACGGCAACCATCCCAACGATCGATCAGTTGTTACCAGATCGTCGTACCGTCGCGCTTGTTGAGGCATTCCTCACCGACTTGTTAAGTGTTTTTTTTGTATATTAGTTAAGTTACATGTTAGATGTTATTTGTAAGTTGAATATATGTGTTTCATTGTAACTTCGCGTGTATTGATCATTTGATGACCACTATCTGAACCGGGGCCACTTTATCCGGGATTGAAGCCGTGCAGCTTGAAACGTACCAATTAGTTAGGGCTAGGAAAAGCTACTCTACGTTTTGATTGCCCGGCTGGGCGTTCACTAATTTTGATCTCCTGGAGAATTCGCTGGGGGAACTTTTTTTTCCCAAACTTCTGCTGATCGGGTGGAGCTATTGTGCAAAAACTGACTGTATTGAAAGGCAAACTAGTCTCGATTGGAATTTTAACAACCTGTATATTTAGGGAACATCACCTTATGAAAATAATAGCACACAAACAACTGATTTTGATTGAACCATACATTTTAATTTTTATTGAATTTTTAGATCATTTGACTTGATCTTATTGCATGAAAACTTTTGATTTTAGTTTTAGGTTATCATTTTACTTATGCATGATTTTGCATTTTTGTACAATTCACTGTTAGATGAAAAGAAATAAGGTAAGTACTTGCGCTTTTAGTTTCTTCTTTTATTTTCAGGATGATGCTGGACTCGTTGCGGCCGTGATGCTCGTTGAGGGACCTCGATGAACAGGTAGGTAATGGCGGAGATGACGACGGAGTAAGAGAAGGATTCCAGGTAAGTTGCATGCGGTTCGGAATTGGTCGTCGTAGCCGACGGCTTCAACAGATTGGCCTATGTTGACGGAGGCCAGGTATGTAACCGTTAGTTTAACGGTCCCATGCGACGAATTGACCTATGTTGACGGAGGTCAGCGTTTCTTAGTGTCCGGGGAGTGGTTCGATGTGCACTTTTCACTGTAGGGTGACTCACGGACAATTGAGTGAGCGTTCAACGGAGTCGGTCGGAAATGTCACTAGAAGGTATCCCCCAGGTCACACCAATGCACTTAGAACCTCCCAAAATTGTAACGGAAGTGGAGGTTTATTCACAATCCCTCGACCTTTGACGCACCCACACAGATCACCGGTGTCACGAGGTACATGGTGCTTCTCGACACTGAGGGATAAATGGCTTTTTAGTCCACTACACTCGCGCTCACTCAACCGATAAACCGGGAAATTACTTTCGTGTAGGCATCCGGATTACCGTTGTTTTACGGATTTTTACGGTTCGAAACGCGATCACTTATTGGCTTGTGATGTCGCAGTCATCACTCACCCGGACTATACTTTGTTAAAGAAGAGACCTCGTTTGGGGTCCTTCGACCTATATAGGTTTTAAGCTTCCTCTTCTCTCTCTTTCATTTCCGCTTAAGTCCCAGTCCCCATCGATGACGTGTCCGTTGGTTGACAGGATCAATACAAAATTTTAATTATGGTAGGTGTCTTTCAATTCGATGTTTTTGTGGCATTTTATAGCACTTTTGAATTTGAATTTGAATGGTGATGTTCCATAGAATAATTAAATTACGTATCCTAATAAATTTAAACATAGAAAAACTAGACCCTATCCTAAATAAATAAATAAATAAGTGCATGCCAAAACAAATAAATATCTAGACAAATAAACAAATTTAATAATTCCTACACAAAAAGGAACAAACAAGAAAATTGATAAATAATTAAACTAACTAATTTCGACACCAACCTAGAGCTGCTAAATACAGGATTGTATTTAGAAATTTACGAACAATAATTAAAAAAAAAACATAACAATATTTTCAAATATCAAAACCAGTTGACCCGAGCAGCAGAGTTTAAATTGTAAACAGCAGAAGGCTGGTTACAATCTTCCCGTACTCGGGGGAGAAAAAACCCGAGAAAAATTGTGCAATGGACTATGGTGCAATGTCCATCAACCGCGGCTCCCTTAGTTCAATAAGCGCGCTACCGAGTACTGTGATTTTTCATGCTAGGCAGAGGAGCTGCTAAAGTACTAAGTGCTCAATTTTCAAACGGGGTTACAAAGCACGGCCACAATTTTCCTGTACTCAGAACATTGTAACTTAGAATTACTTGTAAATCCATTTCCGCGGCTCCCTTGATTCGATAAGCGCATGCCGAAGCAGTGTCATTCTTTTATGAAACTGCTCCTTCGTTCATTTTTCGAATGGGGTTACAATGCACGGAACGACTTTCTCGTACTGATGAAAAAATTGCAGGATGGAAGTACAAGCACTAATCCGCGGCTCCCTTGGCTCGAAAAATACATGAATAAGTAGTGAGATTCACTAAATCTTCGAACAACTTTTTGAGCGGGGTTACAAAGCACGGCACAATGCCCCAAAACTTAACGAGGGTTTTTTCTCTGAGGTTAAGCCTCTTGTCAAATTCTCTTGAAGTTTGCCTTTGATCAATCTTAAGATATTGTCTGGATATCTTCCGGTGTTCCAAAGCATCAGCGCAAAACTAAATTTCATTAATACCTCCTGCACGTACAAGAAACATATTTCAAGAACCATTATCCATCCAATCGGTGGGCAAACGAACAGCTTTTTTTTTTTTTTTTTTTTTTTTTTTTTTTTTTTTTTTTTTTTTTTTTTTTTTTTTTTTTTTTGAAAAGGACAACATTATTTTACACCTTTTTTTAGATACCAATCAATGGCATGTTTTATCAACAACTTTTAACTACCTTATTCTCATTCATACAACATACATACAAACATTCATGCGGGACTCCGGAATCCTTTTTTTCTCATTCATACACTTCTCATTCCTTTTAAACATTCATACAAGAACTAAGACATTTAGTATCCTTATTTAAGGATCTAATAAAATATTCAAATACCATTTCCTTTGCAGAATTGGTCAGAAAATCTTGGAGAAAAAATGGGAATACTCTGATAAAATTCATTCTAAATAACCTAGCATTGGTATTCCTTGGAAGTTTTCAGAATTACCGATCTTCTTAAAACACTAATACATCGAGAATTACGGTGGCTCACAGAATTTGTTAATATAAAACGCCTCCGCACTCACCACATGCATTTTAGATTTTGTTGTTGATGTCCACCTTTCTTATCTGCTTAAATTATCCCACATTCGACGACGGACAATGGCTTTCCTGAAGTTTCTGAATGAACGTACCTAATGGTTACTGATATGATATTAGAATTTATGAGAACTTCACTGATTTATTATGCCTTTCGATTAGAACTACAATATCATGAGCGAACAGCATGTTTTCTTTCTTCTCGTGGAAATTATAACATTTTATTCATCTGGGATTCCATTCTAAATGAAATTTGTACTTATTGGCGCAAATTAGCAGCGGCCCAAATGCCTAAGCTTTTGCCATCCATATCTTCAATTTCGTATGATGAGGTTCCTATTTTGGTTCGAATTCGGCAAGGAAGGAACAGTTTCCCGTATTTACTGTTGTATCGCTCGGCAGCATTAGATTGCTTCATATTCTTTCGGTACGCGAGTTGACCATCCGTAAAAGCTACGGCTGTTTTCCTATGTCGGAGATTGTATCGTTTTTTACTAGATTCATAAGCCTTATGCAAATTTTGGCGAACTACTTCATAAGTATTTTTAAACATATCTTTCCGTCTCGATTCTAATTCTTGAGGACTAAGCGATTCTTGATGCCGAAATAATTTGTAATCTGATCCCGTTTCTGTGAACTCTCTACCGTGAATTATAAAGTAAGGTGTGAATCCGGTTGGCAAATGCGTACTCGTATTCAGAACCATTTCGATTTCTGAGACACGAGTGTCCCAGAGTCGTTGATCGTCCTGAACATAAGTACGTATAGCCGCATTTATAATCCGGTTCACCCTTTCGACTGGATTAGCTTGTGAGTGATATTTGGAGTTCAGCCAATGTGTTATTCTAAAATGATTCAGCATACTTTTGAACTCCTTTGACAGAAAGCAACTTGCGTTATCCGTAATGATGATTTCTGGCACTGAATTTCACAAGAACCACTGATCTTTTAGAATAGCTCAAAGCGATGAACTGCTAATATTTCTCACAGGCTGAATCATTACCCACTTTGAAAAGTAATCGGATACTACTAGCATATGCTGATTGCCATGCTTACTACGAGGCAACGGTCCAACATAATCTATCGATATCACTTGCCAAGGCTGATTGGCCAATTTCATTTTTCCCATTTCAGCATTTACTGGCTGTGATGGAGCTTTTACTTCTTTGCATGTGCCACATGCTTGAACGTATCGGCGAACATCTGTGGCCATCCTTGGCCAATAATATCGCTGGCGTATTCTCGCGATCGTGCGATCATATCCTGTGTGGAATACCGAATCATGATTCGTTTTGAGAATATCAGGAATTTCATTACTTCGGGGAACGATTTTCCATTCGAAGCGTTGGTCACATGGATTGCTTCGTTGTGACACAAACTTCCACAACATATCGTCTTCTACTCTGAAATCAACGTAATCATCGGGGTTATTTTTAACTTTACTCATCATAGAGGAATGCCAGGATGTAGTAGGAGAATCTATGATTGCAGCTATGCTACGAGATAACGCATCTGCAACAACGTTGTCTTTGCCTTTGCGGTGCGATATCTTCATATCATGCTGCTGCAAACTTAGAGACCACCTGCTACATCTGGATCCTACTTTCCATTTTGTGTTTAAAATGTGCGTAAGTGCTGACGAATCAGTGATTAAACTGAAACGGTAGCCTTCCACATATCCGCGAAATGCGTCTATGGATAAGATTGCCGCCAGCGCTTCTTTTTCTGCGGCGTGATAATTTCTCTGCGGTGTTGTTAATTTGTGCGAATAATACGCGATAACTTTTTCTCCGTCTTCCTGCTGCTGTGTAAGGATACCAGCCACTGCCATGTCACTGGCATCGGTCTGAATAACAAACTCGCGATCGAAGTCTGGGCTGGCTAATATCGGCGATGTCACCAAAAGCTCTTTAATTTTAACGAATGCATTCTCTGCAGCTTCCGTCCATTTAATGGATTTGGATTTCGTTTGCAAAAGGTCGCTGAGAGGAGCCGTTACCCTACTGAAGTTGGCGATGAATCGCCGATAATAATTCGCCATGCCCAAGAATCTGCGAAGTTTAGTAATCGTGGTCGGCCTTTCATACTCCACTATTGGGCGGATCTTTTCTGGATTTGCTCTAAGACCTTCGGTGCTTAGCAGGTATCCGAGAAACGGAATTTCTGCGACACCGAACCGCGACTTCCCAACGTTTAATGACAGATTGGCCTCTCGTAAACGTCGCGCAACGTCTGTAAGGATTTGAATATGGTGCTCAAACGTTTCTGTGACCACGACGATATCGTCGAGGTACACAAAAACGAATGGCTCTAGCTCGCCATGCCCTAATACTCGGTCCATAGTTTTCGCTAGGGTAGCTGCACTATTGACAAGTCCGAAACACATTCGAGTGTATTCGAAAAGTCCCCTACCTTGAACACTGAAAGCAGTGTACTTTCTTAAGTCTGGATTTAAAGACACCTGTAGAAAGGCTTCGGTTAGATCGATTGTGGAGAGAAAGTTTGCTTTTGGGAGCTGACCTAGAATGCGTCCTGGATGAGGCATCGGATACGCGTCGCGCACCGTGCGCTCATTAATCTTACGCGCGTCTAAACATAAACGAACTTTGTTTGGCTTGACGACTGGTACACAGTTTAAGGACCAATCGGAGTTACTTCTCTGGATGATTCCCGCCTTCAATAATCGCTGAAGTTCGACATCCACCAATGCTTGCACCTTAGGTGACATTACAAATGGGAACTGCCGAACTGGTGGCTTATTGTTCCACTCGTCTGCTATTATGATACTATGTTGCGCTAAAGGTGTGATCGTTAAACTTCCCTCATTCGCGGATAAGAACAAAGTCTTGATTTTCTCGATTGCTTCATTTTGCTCACCAGTGAGCTGTGGATCTGTACTGATATCTACTGAGGCTAAAATTTCACAAAGATCTCCTTCTCGATCTAATCGGGTTGGGTGGATTGAAAATTTATCCCAGAAGTTCATGCCACAAATACAGGCTAGCGCTAAATTTGCCACAACTAATGTGGGGACTATTTTGGTAACTCCTCTAAACTCAAAAGGAAGGTGAACCTGTCCGAGAATCTTCAATTTGTCTCCGCTGGCTGACTTTTTAGATTTTTGTTTTGAAAAGAGTTTCTCACTGATGATGGTGTAGCTACTGCCACTATCAAGCAGGGCTTGGATGGTTTGGTTGTAGATAATCATTGTAACAAATGGGCGGTTCACATTGGGTTCTGGTAATGAGATCTCACACACCTCTGGTTCATTTTCGTACTGTTGATCAGTAACGAGTTCCCAGAATAACTGTGGAGATAATGACGGTTGGTTATTTCTCACGCTTGCGTTGTTGCTCCAGCCGAACCGCGATTTTGGTTCGCTGGGCTCCCGTTTTTTAAACAATAGGGACAGCAGTTGGTTGGAAACCCTCTGAGTCCACAGTTTCCACATACGATGATTTTAGGCATTCGGCACACAGCAAAGTGATGACCATCTCTCCCGCAATTCACACATGAATTCGGCGGTGTTGGTTTGTGGGCCCGCACCACCGATTCCAGTGTCAGAGCTGGTTGAGATGGTGCACCGACCGCACTGGTGCTTGGTTGGTTAGTTAGATTTGTGGAATGGTAAGTATTTGATCTTCCAGGCTGAGAATTTGTGTTGGCTGAATTTTTAAAGTGATAAGAAGTTTGATTGTTGGCTCGACCATTATTGGGTGGCCCCGAGTGGATGGCTGCTGCCTGCCCAGGAGATGATGCTCTTGGTGGATCGTTTTTTTGCTTTGCCTTGTTGGATTTTACACTTTCTGAAACTACATTTACTGATTTTTCTAAACCAAATACTTTGTTATAAGCAGAGAAGTTTAAGGCATCTAACTTCTGACCAGCCGCTACGAGAGAGGTAAGATCGTATATTGGCAAAAATGCCATTTGCCGCTTATAATCAATTCGCATATTTTGTTGCAAAATTTGCACTTTTTCGAAATCGGGTATTTGGTTGCTCATTATTCGACATTGGCCATCAATTTCGCAGAAAAATTCGTAAAAAGATTCATTTTTCTGCTGTCGTCTTTGGTAGATTTTCATTTTAATTAACGCGTCTAAATCTGGGTGCATAAAAGTGCGTTTTAACTCAAATACTAAATGTTGCCAGTTCATGAGCGAACCCGTTGACCTCTGGGTCATAAACCATTTCAAAGCTGAGCCTTCAAAAAGATGAACAGCAGAAGCAAAAAGTTCTGGTTCCGAAATTCGTTCTGCAATAGCTAGTGCATTAACGATTTCAAGAAACTCGTTGAGTTTAAGTCCCTGATCATCACCTCGGTACTTATTAATGCTCCATTTTGATACCGGCAGAGTGTGACGCGAATATTGTGGAATCTGATATTGAGAAAATCGAGGAGGGTTGAGTTGTGTGTTCATAGAATTTTGTGGAACTGAGTGTTCAGCTCGGTTTGGATGGTTTGTGGGAGCAATATTGACTGGCTGATGTGTTGGATTAAATCTGAAGTTATTACTATGGTTTGGCATGGATGGAATATTTGTGACCGGTTGAAAACTTGTAACTATTGGTGGCATATTGGAACTAAAATTTGAGTTTGCTGGTTGAAAATTATGGTGATTTTGTAATGGAAAGATATTTGGCAATTGTGGAAAATTTTGATTAGTTGAAATAGATGAAAACGGATTTTGGATGTTGTAATTTGCTGATTCGTTAAGTGATGAATTTATCAACCCTACTTCGGCGATTCTCTCAGATTGATGATTATCATCAGTCTGAGTTTCTATATTTTTACATTCTTTTCTTTTTGCAAGTTGTGCTTCAAGATCCATGATCCTCAAATGAAGGCCATGAATCCACTCCTGATCTTCTTGGTTTAGAATCGACAATTGTTGCCTGGGTGCGACTACTGAGGGGATTATTCGATTGGTTGGGTTTTCGATTTCAATTACCGCATTTTCGATGGATTCGCGGCAAGGATGATCATCATAAAAAGGTTTCATGATAGCAACGATATCTGCCAACATGTTTTGCATAGTGCAGAGTAGATTAGGTGAGCCACGAGAAGAAGTCAACATAACTGCCACTCGCATACCAATATGAGCAAGCCGCGCTAAACATGATCGTCTAATTGCTGTGTTATTCTGATTGGTTTCTAACTCCTTTCTAATTTCCTCAAACTTTTTAACACAAATTTCCCTTTCTTGATCTGCATCGCCCTTAAACGATAAACTTGATAAACCTGAATTTTCTTCTTTTTCCATTTTCAATCGATCGCGAAGGCATTTTCGTTTTCGAGTCAATTCTAGTGAAGCTGTTGCGATAACATCTCGTGCTTTAAGTTCATGATCGAGTTCGTCCTCATCAAGCAATTCAACTCGTATCTCATGATACCATTTTGATATCAGTTCTAATGCTTGATTGAAATTAATTTCGGATTCTGCCATTGTGTCCAAATATACTTGCTGCTACTAATTGAAATTAATGTGGATAATTTAAATATTGTTGATTATGAAAAAGGTAAAGTATTGTTTTTGTGAGGCGGTAGGTTTTTGTTAATTTTAGCGGGTAATGATAACGAAAAATTAATGAAGGTAAGTAAAAGTCGGAATTGTTGAATATATAGGTCCTTTTGAATATTTGTTCTGTTTGCGCTGTTGTTTGGATGGTAATGATTGGTGAAATATATCGCTGTGTTCGCGAGTTTGGCTAATGATGGCTAATATCAATTAGCAGTTCGCAATTAACATCATCATTTGCTAAGATAAACCCCTTCGAATATCCTTCGCTTCCCAAGAGAAATCTCTCCGGACAAACTTTTCGAGAAGACACGCGATATTATATTGATGATTTTTGAAGTTATGAAAATATCGAAATTCTCCGGGAGACCGATAAAAAAAAAATCACTTTTGGTCCTAAAAAAGTGATCTTTTTTTCTTCTTCTTATTATTATTGCAATAAAATTTTACCGTTGGGCGCCAAGTGAAACGTATCAATTAGTTAGGGCTAGGAAAAGCTACTCTACGTTTTGATTGCCCGGCTGGGCGTTCACTAATTTTGATCTCCTGGAGAATTCGCTGGGGGAACTTTTTTTTCCCAAACTTCTGCTGATCGGGTGGAGCTATTGTGCAAAAACTGACTGTATTGAAAGGCAAACTAGTCTCGATTGGAATTTTAACAACCTGTAAATTTAGGGAACATCACCTTATGAAAATAATAGCACACAAACAACTGATTTTGATTGAACCATACATTTTAATTTTTATTGAATTTTTAGATCATTTGACGATCTTATTGCATGAAAACTTTTGATTTTAGTTTTAGGTTATCATTTTACTTATGCATGATTTTGCATTTTTGTACAATTCACTGTTAGATGAAAAGAAATAAGGTAAGTACTTGCGCTTTTAGTTTCTTCTTTTATTTTCAGGATGATGCTGGACTCGTTGCGGCCGTGATGCTCGTTGAGGGACCTCGATGAACAGGTAGGTAATGGCGGAGATGACGACGGAGTAAGAGAAGGATTCCAGGTAAGTTGCATGCGGTTCGGAATTGGTCGTCGTAGCCGACGGTTTCAACAGATTGGCCTATGTTGACGGAGGCCAGGTATGTAACCGTTAGTTTAACGGTCCCATGCGATGAATTGACCTATGTTGACGGAGGTCAGCGTTTCTTAGTGTCCGGGGAGTGGTTCGATGTGCACTTTTCACTGTAGGGTGACTCACGGACAATTGAGTGAGCGTTCAACGGAGTCGGTCGGAAATGTCACTAGAAGGTATCCCCCAGGTCACACCAATGCACTTAGAACCTCCCAAAATTGTAACGGAAGTGGAGGTTTATTCACAATCCCTCGACCTTTGACGCACCCACACAGATCACCGGTGTCACGAGGTACATGGTGCTTCTCGACACTGAGGGATAAATGGCTTTTTAGTCCACTACACTCGCGCTCACTCAACCGATAAACCGGGAAATTACTTTCGTGTAGGCATCCGGATTACCGTTGTTTTACGGATTTTTACGGTTCGAAACGCGATCACTTATTGGCTTGTGATGTCGCAGTCATCACTCACCCGGACTATACTTTGTTAAAGAAGAGACCTCGTTTGGGGTCCTTCGACCTATATATAGGTTTTAAGCTTCCTCTTCTCTCTCTCTCATTTCCGCTTAAGTCCCAGTCCCCATCGATGACGTGTCCGTTGGTTGACAGGATCAATACAAAATTTTAATTATGGTTGGTGTCTTTCAATTCGATGTTTTTGTGGCATTTTATAGCACTTTTGAATTTGAATTTGAATGGTGATGTTCCATAGAATAATTAAATTGCGTATCCTAATAAATTTAAACATAGAAAAACTAGACCCTATCCTAAATAAATAAATAAATAAGTGCATGCCAAAACAAATAAATATCTAGACAAATAAACAAATTTAATAATTCCTACACAAAAAGGAACAAACAAGAAAATTGATAAATAATTAAACTAACTAATTTCGACACCAACCTAGAGCTGCTAAATACAGGATTGTATTTAGAAATTTACGAACAATAATAAAAAAAAACATATCAATATTTTCAAATATCAAAACCAGTTGACCCGAGCAGCAGAGTTTAAATTGTAAACAGCAGAAGGCTGGTTACAAGCTCTACAAAGGCCGAACAAAAGGTTGGTTGGATATCACCCCGAATCCCCTCACCCGGTGTTGAGACGTCCGAACGTTGTTGTCTGCTGCTCTCGAAGGCGGGATTTACACACTGCAGGTAAAGGTTATTTGGACGCCCAACATTATGGTCCTTCGAGCCGGATGAGGGCCGATTTACGTTGAAATCCGTATACACCATCTCCCTCAAAAGACGTCCGTGTGGCCTTTGTTCCCGGGTTTATAAAGGAAAGTCGCCATTTGTTGAAGCCCGGCTGGAACAAAACATCCATTGTGATTCATCGATGGGCTTGGCTTGGGTAGCGCCATCGTGATTCAACACAGTGCGGTTCGCGGTCATCATCCATCCTTGGTTGGCCTTCGAATATACGGACTAGGACATCGGTGCATGTGCGGTGTCGGTCAACACGATTCCGAAGAGGTCAGAACACGGCGATTGGAACATCGCCAAATTTGACGGTCGACTGGTCCAGGATTACCCGGTGATTGGAACATCGCCGGACCCCCCTCCTTCCACCCACCACCCCTCCAACAGATCTGGTAACAACTGGGAGAAACTACTGCAGCGATATTTGGATCGTGTAAGTGCTTGCTTTTGCAAAACCAAAATATTGTTGGATGGTTTTTTTAAATACAATTTTTAACGATAATTAATTCATTTTCCAACATTATTAACCACCGTATCCCTGTCGTCATTGGCTGGATGCCTTTGACTCCATTTTGTCAGATTGAGTCTGTTGGACATTGAGAACTTTGTGTCCTGGTTGGTTGAAATTAGTTCGCTTGCTGTTCAGGTCTGATCGAGCCTATTAGTGGTGCCACTACCCTGATTGTAGTTGTTTGTGCATTGGATAGCACCTACATGGTTTGAAATTTTGACTACTTGAATTTTGTGTGATTGATCAGCTGTGAGATTCATGATTTGAATTGTCTCAATGGTTATAGTGAGAAAAATATTTCATTGTTGATATCGCTGATCAAATCTAAGGTCGCTGGCTAGATAGTGGACCGAGCGTAAGCAGTATTTTATACAAAGTGGCAAATAATTGAGATATAAGAAATCAAAACTAAAAGGTGATTGGAATATCACTTTTGTAAACAAAGGTTAATAGAATCACGTAATATTTTGTGGATGTTTGAATCGAATTGTGAGGTGTTATACTTTGAGTTCGAAGTTTGAACTATTTTTGCCTTTCTTTCAGAAAGGTTTGGGATTTGGGAGATCATTAATTATGGGTCTTAGATATACCTTTATAGGTACCTATCGAATCAGCTCGACGAGTTCAGACGATGTCAGTGTATTTGTGTGTATTGGTGTGATATTTTGTAAACTTTGTCAACACGTTTTTGCGAAACTGGGAAGTACAATAAAAATGATTTTTGTTATAAAAAATTTGATTTTTTTCCCTCTTCAATGTATAAAAGAAAGAAAAAAAAAACAAAATAGTTTGAAAAATAAATTTTCATAGTAATTATCATCAAATCATCACTCCAAAAAACGTATCCATTTGGCTTGCCAGCAATGTCCAACAATCACTAATCAAGATGATCGAAATCATGGAGCGATAAGCACTGGGTACGCTTTCACACCGTGTAATTCCCCATAAGGAAAACAGAGGGCGCCTCTGATCGAACGACAAATATTGACAAATGGATGTCCTTCTAAATAAAATGTCTAAATTTAATTTTACCAGTGAAATGATATTTGCTTTTTGTATATACCAGTTCACCCTTAGGAAAAACCGGAACCAAAAATTGATTTTGAGATTGAAACCCAAAATTATAATTCATGATAAGGGATTGCACCATGAGGTACAACCCCGAAATCCAATGACTTAGGCCTAAGGACTAGACCCTCACATCGCTTATTTCTATAGTGATGGGTCCCGTCCTTCGCCCAACGATAGATTCTCAAGCACAGATTGCTCTGAGAAGGGGAAAACGATGCGGGAACGCGGACGATGTATGCCAGGGGAGTGAGCACAAGAGAGACGCCTGTGTATTCTCGCGTGTCATGATGGTTAGCCGTCCCGACGGATTGTAAGGCGTCCCGATGGATTGTAAGGCGTCCCGATGGATTGTGAGGCTGAACAATAACTGTTGTGTGGGGCTACAGTCTGAACTTTGGATCGTACCGAATAGACTAGATGGAACTCAAATTTAATTGTTGATGGTGACCGAAACGTCTTTAGTGGTCGAAATGCATCGCCATATGATGTTGATTATCGATAATCAAGATACACGGGAAGTAATAGTTCGACTTATGACTGTTTCGACTAAAAATTTTTACCTGGTCGCAGCATGCCGAGAATGCTATAGCGATCGCCCGACCCAAAAAATAACTTATTTTACCATACCAGCATGATATGACCACTGGACTGAGTTGATTTGGGGTCATTTTGGAATTTCTCAAACCCTGGGGTCTTAAAAGCTTTGTATTGGTTCAAAACTCATCCATGGTTTTTGCAAAATTTTAAAGTAACGTTTACATGAGTAAATTTGAGTCTTTACGTGTGTATGGAAAAATTGAATATTTTGTACTGAAAATCAACATCAGTTTAGTTTCTTCTGTGGAATCGAGCCTGTTAACGGTTTTTGTGCCAATTTATAAATTCTCTAAAGGAAATTTTCCGCTGAACAACTTTGTCCAAGACCGTAACTTCATATCTTATTAGACAAAAAAGTTATTGGTTGATTAATAGGGGCATGTCTTTTGACATAGATAAACTATAAATTCAATTGACATCATTGCTGGGTGCCTAGCGAAGTATTGCATGACTACTTTGCATAAAACATTTGCGAGGCCTCAGCAGTGATGTCAATTGTTACCCCTGTTAAACCGCTAAAAACTAATTTGCCTAATAAGATACGAAGTTACAGTCTTCGAAAAAGTTGTTCAGCGGAAAATTTCCTTTGGGGAATTCATAAAATGGCACAAAACCCATTAGCAGGCTCGTTCCCACAGAAGAAAAAAAATGATATTTCAGTACAAAATGTTCAATTTTACAAAAATAACATAACTGATTATGTATGATAAGAATGTTCAATCAGTTTCCAGCTGGCCAGGGGGTGTGACGATTATTTGTAATGCTAGCTATTTTTAGAAATTTTATAGGAAAAGTGCGCTAGACAGCGATAAATAGAGTAGGTATATTTACTTGGAAATAAGCATCCCATATTTCCAAAGTCATCAAATTTAAATTAAAGTTCACATCAATTACAAATTTTAAATCAGTCAAATATAATAAAGATAGTGGTGATTTTTTGCTGATATTTGAAACAAGGGTGTTAAATTTCGGTTTTCTGCTAACACGTGAGATTGTATGTCGTGTATCTTTTAAAAGACTACTCGACATCATTTTGGACCGGAATGGCCACTAGGAGATACAAATCGTTTGATAAAAGAACCAATGTAATATTTTGTGAGTGACGTAGCTACCGCTGAGAACCCTGAACAATTTGAACAATATTGTAAGTTCGACGGTGCACGAAATGTGGGTTCGACGGTGCACGAAATGTGCGAAATGTTCGATACCGTCGCGACGACATCATTGCCACGGGCGTCTCTCTTGTCCTCACCCCCCTGCTATCTATTGTATGAAGTACCGTTAGAATGGATTTTGAGTCTTTGGATTTGTTGAAATAGCAGATATTTCAAGGCGGGCGGCATGTTTTGGTGTCGTCCGATTGTTTATAGATATTAGTGAGAACGGTGTATAGCAGTTAGGCAAACGGCAAAGCTGATCCATCCGAAAGTGATCTAAAACAGCTTTCGGGTGGATATAAGCTCTGTTCAACTGCTCGAACAGAAGCTTTCAACTCTCAGTTTAAAACACTTACACAAAATGTGATTGTATGTGATCAAGAGAGGTTTTTTGTATTATATTCTTTTCCCTTGTTCGCCACTTTTTTGTACAACACAATTATACACTGTTCAAACCAATCCGTCGCCTTGATCAGATCGCCAAAATAAAACCCCCCAATCAAACCGAAATAAAAGTTGCTCGTTTTTAAGTTGAGTTTTTAATCAAACGTTGCGAGTTCTAAATTTCGTCCGAAAGTGTTCCGGTCCCAAAACAGTGACCTAAAAAGTTATCAAAAAACGATCAAATTTGACGATCGCTAATGAAAACCGCTAAATGAGCGGAAAAAGTTATCGCTTCAAGCTTGCGCTAATCGCTAACTGTTGATAAACAATAACGTAAACAGGATGGCAACAGCATGGATTATGGTTGCATCTCAATTCGTTTGCTCAAATACTTTACAAACATAGTGCAGATTGTTTATTATGCCCAGTCTGTTGAAAAATCTTTACCCAGGTTTCACTTTTTTTTTTTTCAAACTTTCAAAATAGTAATGCAAAATTCTCATGATAGGAGCATTGCCAAACGTGTATCTAGAAAACTAAATGAAATAAAAATGCAAATTCATTATATGGTGATACTTTCTTATATTTAACTAGCTGATCCCATACGAACTCCGTTCGCTTTCCGTTTAGAATATGTCATGAACAGTTTGAATGAATGTCGATTGCCAAGCATTTTCCAGACGCATTTCCGTATGCATTGTTAAGCAATATTTGCTAAAATGTTGAACACATAATATGGACGATCTCTTTTTTTGCCGTTTGCTACTAAATAAGAAATCAGGAATCAATTGACTGTGCCAAAAAAACCCGTGTATGAATTTTCGTCTCGAGACTAACTCACGTAATTAGGCTGGAACAAATATCCATTTCTTCTTTTGTACCCCCCTCCCCCCCTCGCGATGTTCCAAGTCCGAGTGACAAAAGAAGGATTTGAAATTTGTTCCGGCCTTATTGCAACGAATTTAGCAGTTAATGTTAGGGCGTGAAACACCCTACAACAAAACCGCTGGGCTCACTGCTGGCAGCCTATTGTCAGCTGATCGACGCGCCAACCAGCGGGATGTAAACATTAATTAACGTGCTTTTATTATTGTTGTCCAAGCGAGTCGCACGTCCCATTTTTAGTCCGTCAATAAAAGTCCATTTTTAGTATGTAAATCTCGCGTCTTTTTAACTCGTGTATCCGTATTTCCCGGAACATAACAGTGGCGACGAGTCGGTCAAGTTATTATCGCGAATTTCGTTAATTATCGCGTAATAACGTTCCCCACGCGGAAACGACGTCGGTGTGATATGGATTCGAGTGATCATAACCACACTCCGGATCCAATCGCTGGATCAAATGGAACCATCAACGGTCTCCCAAGTGGACAGCAGTTCCACCCGGCTGGCATGCAACACAGTTTTATTCGCCCCACACAGTTCGGTCAGCAGCCACCGACGGGACTTCTCCTACAGTTCCCCGGGCAACAGCAACAACAGCAGCAGCAGCAGTCGGCGCAATCATCATCACACCACCTCTCAGCATCCGATGCACTTCTCACCCAGCTCCTCCAACAGCAACAAGCATTTGCCACACAAATGCTCAACCAGCAGCAGGAATTTATGCGACAGCAGCAGGAAATGTTCCTCCGTGCGATGTCATCGCTCAGCGTACAGGTACCGTCCAATCCTGAAGTGATTCTTGATTCGCTGTCAAATCACATCAAAGAATTCAGGTACGATCCGGACAACAACATCACTTTTGCTGCTTGGTACGCGAGATACAACGATCTGTTCGAGCAAGATGCTTCCCGTCTCGACAACGAAGAAAAAGTCCGTTTGCTTCTGAGGAAGCTGGGTGCTGCTGAACACGAACGGTACGTGAATTTTATTCTCCCCAAACTGCCGAAAGATTACCCATTCGACGAAACCGTGCGAAAATTGGGAATCTTGTTTGGTGCGGCTGAATCACTAATCAGCAAACGATATCGGTGCCTGCAAACAACAAAATTACCCTCCGAAGATTATGTCACGTTTTCGTGCAGGGTAAACAAAAACAGTGTCGATTTCGAGCTAAGCAAATTGACCGAGGAGCAATTTAAGTGCTTGCTGTTCGTTTGCGGGTTGAAGTCGGAGTGCGATGCTGATGTACGTACCAGACTGCTAGCAAAAATCGAAGACCGGGACGACGTTACCCTGGAGCAGCTTTCGGAAGACTGCCAGCGGCTGATGTGCCTCAAACGGGATACAGCCATGATCGAGGGAACCACCGGACCAGCAGTGCAGTTCGTGAAGCAGAGTCGGCAGCAATTTCCTAAAAACTCTCCGAACAAAGTGCAGAATTATAGTGCGAACAAAAACATTCCCCCAACCCCTTGTTGGAAGTGCGGCGCAATGCACTACACTCGTGTGTGCCCCTACAAGGACCACAAGTGTAGTGATTGTGGCCAAAGTGGACACCGTGAAGGTTATTGTGTAACCGAAAAGAAAAGTGGGAAGCCCTATCGCAAGAACAAAAACAAAACTTTTCGGGCACAATCTGTGAAAATTAAATCAGTGCAACAAAAACGAAAATTCGTGCATGCAACAATCAACGGTGCTGAAGTGCAGCTCCAGTTGGATACTGGATCCGACATCAGTGTTGTGTCGAAGCGTGTGTGGGAGAAAATTGGGAAGCCTTCCACCACCCCCGCACTAGGAAAAGCATCCACTGCTTCTGGTGCCCCCCTTCAGTTGCTTTTCAAATTCGCGTGTGACGTCAACGTCAATGGCCAGCAGCGCCGCGGCACATTCCACGTTGTCGACAAATCGCTGAACGTGCTTGGGATCGATTTGCTCGACGCATTTGGGCTCTGGTCTGTGCCAATTTCGTCTTTTTGCGACCACATCACCAAACCGTCCACATCATTGAAGCAGCATAAACGAGCACTTCACCACAGCACCTTTCCACCCGCAATCGAACGGTCTGGCCGAACGATGTGCGCACACATTAGCGAGCCATTCGGGAATTACGAGAGGGGAGAAGATCGGTACCAATGATTCCTCCAGCGACACCGAACAATCTTGGGCGATATCCAGAACAGTCTCTAGATTTTCCACCGATGTCCCGTTGCTCTCTACATCTCCTACTCCTCACCACCAAGCTCTACTGATATGGTAGGGTTCCAGTCAGCCACCGATCAAACAGCTGTCCAGGTGCCTCGTCATTCTTCTTGGACCAGAAGACCGCCGATTCGGATTAACCCGCACCAGCTGTATTAAGGGAGGAGATGTTAGGGCGTGAAACACCCTACAACAAAACCGCTGGGCTCACTGCTGGCAGCCTATTGTCAGCTGATCGACGCGCCAACCAGCGGGATGTAAACATTAATTAACGTGCTTTTATTATTGTTGTCCAAGCGAGTCGCACGTCCCATTTTTAGTCCGTCAATAAAAGTCCATTTTTAGTATGTAAATCTCGCGTCTTTTTAACTCGTGTATCCGTATTTCCCGGAACATAACAGTTAATATGGAAGACCCCCTTATTTGTCGTTTAATACATGAAATCATAAATCAGTTGACTGCCCCAACCCCCGTATATATACGGGGTGCAAATCGATCGTTGCATAAAACCGGAATTATTACCAAAAAGCAAACCCCTTTCGATGGCATCCTTACTTTGATATCTGAAATCGGTTGCCCTTCCCTCAAAACTCCCGTGTTCAAATTTTCAAACCAATCCATTACATAAAAAAGGTCAATATCGCAAAAAAGCGAACAGTAAACATGGACGACCCCTTTGGCTGGCCCTTTATACGAAGTTTGATTATCGGCATTCGATTGGCCGTCTCTAAAAATATCCGAGCGCAAATTTTCATCCGAATCCGATGTATAATAACGTCAAAATCACAAAAATATTGAAAACTTAATATGGACGACCCCTTTTGCCGGCCCCTTACACTAAATTTGATACCTCAAATCGATTGCACGTCCCTCTCATGTGGAAATTTTCAACACAATCCGACGAAAAGTAAAAAAAAACTTAGAAATTTGGGAAAGCTTTTGAAAATTCAAAGATTAACCTAAAAGCCTAAAAGGCACATTTCAACAAATCACCGCATGTGGACGACAATGCTAAAGTCATGTAAAATATTGATCAAGTAGGCCGTTTATTGTACTTTTGCAAGCAAAAAACAGTATCTAAAAATTGACCTTCTAGCTTTGAATTATATAAATTATGTTTAAAATTGTTTTATACTGTTTAACAATATTTATTGAAGTGTTTGTCTGAGAATGTTGAGAAAAGAAGTACTTTGTTGCGTGGGATTATAGCCCACAGATTGGGTTTCCAGTTTGAGCGTGTAGGAAAAAAGCGGTAAACGTCAGATGGAAAAATAACGGAAAATTATTGTATTTCGGAAACTAGTGGTAACGTGTTCGAGCGTTTTTCAATCTTTTAAATTGAATATCTTAACTGTAATTGAAATGCAGTCTTGGGATGAAATCTTTTTCATAATCTAGGCTTTAAGAAAACCCGTTTTTGAAAGAAATCGGCCGACGGGAACCAAAGTTAATGATGAAAAACTGGTTTTTCATGTTTCTCCCGAACAAAATGTCTCAAAATCCCATACAAACTTCAGGCTCGTTGAGCGACCCCTTCCCGTGATCCGATCTGGCCCAAATTTGGCATGGGATCTTGTACTAGGCCAAGGATCAATTTTAGCCTGCAGCGCATAACATTTTACACGTTTTGAATTTCCCATACAAATTTGGGGCAGTCTATTGGATATTCTTCTCTACGAGTAAGTTCCTCTTGTATAATCATTCAATTGCATTGTATTCATGCGTTGGTTTTCTAAGGAATCTGCGATTCATCAGCTTAAAAAGGCAACGCATTTGCGTTAGAGTTTCCGGACAAAAATTAGGCGATCCGATTTGTCGCAAGTAAGTTTATTTCCTAGTAAAGTGTTGTCTCAAACTAATTAAAGGAAATTTGTTCAGGTATTAGCCTCTGTAATCCGACGTAGCACTCGCTAGATACAGGCAATAGCTAAGGGGAACTATTTGTAAGTAGTTAAACTCGATATCCATATGCATTGTCAAAATTCTGAATTTAAAATAAACATTTTACAGTTAAGTCCTGTCGAGGACAATTTCCCGTCAATAAACGGATTTAATTCTGTCGGAGACAGACTACAAAAACCACCAAACATACTTAAAGAGAAAAAAAAGTTAATCTGTATGAGGCACTTCTGCCCTGAGCCCATTCGAAGTGATCACTTGGAGCGCATTTTGGTGTAATAATGATGCCCGATGTCTCATTTACTTGTCAAATTACAAAAAAAGTCTACTTCTATCAGTAATAATTTGTGAATTTGAAACAAGTAAATGGAAGTTAGCGTTCTTCATTTAGCGGAACCAAAAAATAGCGGAACTTTTTAATTCGCCAGCTCAATTAAAATTTAGCGGCAAAATTAAACCGCTAACAAAAAGTTATCGGACGGTTACTACAAGATTCACGTAGAATTGATATGATGCATCGAAATCTTAGTTTACGTGAAAAATTCCGTAGAAATAATTTCTAAATTTCTTTGCGTGTGGGGTAAGTGGGAGCGAAAGAATTTCCCTTTGAATTCTTATGAAATTTTAAACAAAATAGTGTTTTCTTGATTGAATCCGTCATTTTATTGCTCAAACAGTCCTAAACATTGAAAAAAGTAAATGAAACTAAGGGGCTGTTCACTAATTACGTAAGCACATAGCACGGTTGGGGGGAGTTTCACATTTGCTTACGATCTCTTACCAGGGGGGTAGGGGGGGTTCTCAAAAATCTTACGTAAGAAATATAACATTAAAAATTCATCACAGCCACAGCCATGATGTTATGTTATTTATCTTTTAATGTCTTTGAATCAATAAAAAAAAATGCAGGTTCTATAAAATTTATAAGGAACCAAATCAAACCAACATGCCATCGAAAACACTAAATCACATTATTAAAAAAGATCGCCGCTTTTCGCTTCCCATCATAACAATCATTTTAATTAGGAAATTTATAGAAACAACAAGGAAAATGGCGCTTTGTGATACCACGATTTGAATCCATCATACCTATTTCGAAAATGACTTCATCCAGAAAAAATCTTTAAAAATCGATATAAGGCGCTTTAAATAATGAATTTCTAGACAATTTTTTCAGTGATAGACACTACCAACTCTAAATTTTACAAAAGATTTTCCGAAAAAATCCTAAAACTTTATCGCTTACCGCTGAATGAGTCTGAGCTTTTAGGTTAGTTGACAACGTGATTGTAGGTGATTGTAGTTAAACATTTCTGCCCCAATTCTAGTAGTATAGAATGACATTTGTTCGAGTATCGAGTAGCCCCTCGTGCATCGGCGGTACCAACCAAAAAAGGAGAGAAAAAAAACCAAGTGAAAAAATTTGCATTACTGTACTTCCGATCGACAAATAAAAACGTGTTGTATTTTCGAGTCGTAGTTCTCCGCGTTTCAATTCGGAATATCCGCGAATTTCCAGTCCAAGTATCTATGGGAAGTATTTTCCGTTCATAGTCCACCGAAACATTGGTCCTACACGAGCCGGATAATGACGAACTTACAGAAATTGATCGCCAGAATAAACGCCTTCTTGGCTCAAGTGAAAGGGGAGCTCAAACCTCAATCAGAGGAGACCTTTCCAAAGTGAGGTTAGGGATAGATTGAACCAGCTCAAAGTGCTTGCTGGAAGTTTCCGCGATACCCAAAGTGAAATTGAACAGAATCAGAAAGATCCGGAAGCTGTATAGTCTGTGTTAAATGTGCGGGAAGAATTCTTCGGAGATTTTTACAAAACGAAAGATTTGTTCGAATGTTATCTCGAAGAATTGGAACCGGCAGATAGCCAGAAATCGTTAGTAGTGACGGATGATTGGAGAGAAGCATTACATTTGCTGATAAAAACGCAGGAACAATTGGTGATAGATCAAGCGACATCCAATCACGCTTTTGCGAATTTGGCTGCTCAAGTTTCAAATAGTGCTATTCCTCCGGAAGATTGTGAACAAAGTGATCAGGTATCGAGTGGTGCACCTCGATTCAATGTTCGTCTCCCAGCCATAAATATGCCGATTTTTCGAGGTGATCGTAAGGGATGGATGACATTCAAGGATTTGTTTGTGTCGACGATTCACGATCGAAGAGATTTAACCGATTCGTTGAAAATGCAATATCTGTTTTCGTACTTGGATGGTGATGCGAAACGAATGGTTAACAAATACACAATTTCGAGTGTAAACTACCAACATGCCTGGTTAGCGCTGTGCAATCATTATGACAAGAAGCGCTACACAGTATTTGCACTTGTTCGTGAGTTTATGGAGCAACCAACCGTCTCAGCTAGTAATTTGCAAGCTTTGAGCAAATTGGTGACTACTTCGGATGAGTTGGTGCAGCAACTTGATGCACTCGGAGAGGAATACCAGTCGCGGGATCCCTGGTTGATTTATTTGACGCTGGAAAAGTTGAACAAGGACACTAGAGCTAGTTGGTCCCAGGAAGTGGTAGAAAATGAGAACCCAACTTTCGAGGAATTGCTACAGTTCCTCCAGCAAAGGTGTGAAGCGTTAGAAACCTGTTCGGCGTTTTCGAAGAAAAGTGTTAGTGAAGTGAGTAAAAAAGAAAACCTGAACGAGAAGAAGATTCGTACCATGCATACAGAAGTATCAGATAAAAAGTGCGCGAAATGTTCTAAGGAACATAACGTATACCAGTGTGATAAGTTCAAAAGCCTGAGTGTAGAAGAAAGAAGGAATCTCGCCAAACAAGCTCGTCTCTGCTACAACTGTTTGCGGTCGTCCCACTCGGCTAAATCCTGTTCATCGAAATCCGTGTGTCGTACGTCGAAGTGCAACCAGCGCCATCACACATTCAGAATAGGGGTAGGCTTAATAGCGGCACGTTATCCTAGCCGCTGAAATTCGAACTGTCGACGAGAATCTTGACTGGGACCAGGTGAAGACGCTGGCTCCGGATCGTCAACCGTGGAGGTCTTTTACCACGGCCCTATGCACCGGAGGATCGGCGCGGGATCATTAAGTAAGTATCCAAACATACGGGAACATTGGGTGGTATGAAAAAAACCTAGTAATTGCTTTTGCTAAACTTAATCGAGCAGTCGAGCAGTCGCTTAAAGCAATTGCTTCGGTTGTTATGAATAAAGTTTTTTTTTTGACAGCTGTTTTCTCAGTCAGGAGCTTTTACTTTTAGAACAAGCTAGTTTGGTATGAATAAAGCTCGAATCTAAAGCAATTGCTCGGCAAATCTCCAAGCAATTGCTCTATTTTCTAAGCATGCTCGGTAGCAGACTTTTCCAATAAAAAATTCTTTAATAACGTTATAAATTTATCAAATTAGCAATATTTCACTTCAAAACAATTCAAAAAGGCATTTTCAACATGGATAAGATGAAATTAAACAAATCAATTAGTAAATATGTCAAATTAAAAAAAATCCGGCTATAGTGGATGAAGTCCCAGTTGGCTCAAAGTAAGGAATAAATTGTAATAATTTAAAAAATTATACAGATCTCTCATTTTTATATAATTCTAAGATTTAAGAAAAAATATCTAAATTAAAATGCGCGCCTATTGCCTATTTTTTATACATTGGAGTGGGGGTGGGGGAGAACTTATGATAAATATTAAAGCTAGGCCATTTTTTGTTTGACAATATTTGAATATGTATTCATTTTTCTTTAAACATCAACTTACGAGCACAAATTAACCAAAAAAATCCGGTCGTTCTTACACCCACCACCCGATTCCTCGACTTCAAGGCTCCTTTAGCCGTGCTTTTCAATTTTCTGATCGTCTTCTTTCATTTTACTTTAGAAAACTTCAGATTCTGCTGGTTGGATAGCTCTATTTTTCGAAGCAAAAGCTATGTTCTAAGATTTTAGTACACATCCGCTAAGCAAATGTTTATTCATACCAAACTAAGCAAATGCTTTGGACTTTTGCTTTGATTGATTTCGAGCAAAGTAAAAGCTACCGAAGCAATTGCTAAACCTTATTCATACCACTAATTGTGCCACAACGAGGTTGTGCTTATCAAAACCAACGCATATATTCTCGGCAAATTGACCTCAACTCTGCCGGCTCAACGTTTTATTATGGAGGCTGATTGTGGTCGGTGCCACATAAATAAATAATTCAAGAATTTAGCTAAATTTTCTATTTTTGCAACATTTTACCCCACATTCCCCTACTAGCGTGTACTCACCATATTTTCGCCACGGATGGATCCCTCTGTACGGCACCTCGCGCCTCTTCTGTTATTTGGCCGCTCTACGACCGGAGCCGATTGGTGGCGCTGTTGCTGCTGGTCGGCCGCCCTACGCCTGCGGCCGATTGAGGGCACCGTTGCTGCTGGTCGGCCGCCCTAAGCCTGGGGCCGATTGGTGGCACCTTGATGCCGCTGCTGCTGTTTCGGCCGCCCTAAGCCTGGGGCCGATCGGTGGCACCTTGTGTGCCGTTGCACTCGTTTGTTTGTGCCGAACGGATGGCACTGCTGCGACCTCCTTGTGGACCCTCTCTGCCGGAAGACCTCCACTTTTCCTCACGGCAGAGCGCCGATTGGCAGCACGGTGTGATCTGTTGCCCGGTATTGGCCGCTCCTGACTCGTGCCGAACGGAGGGTACCACTGCTGCCACTGCAGTTCTTCGGCCTTCCCACGACGGAGGCGTTAATTGGTACCTTCGCTTTTATGCGGCGATTGCCCTACGTATGTGGCGCCTCCTGGGGTCTGCCAGGGGGCTGCGGTGTTGTCTTCGACGGTTTAGTGCCAGATGCAATTGCCTATCTCCGAAAAGGGGCCCTGAGGAACGGAATCTACTTAATATTTTCTCCCAAGCGTGGTCTGAGGTGGTACTTACGCCCTTTGAGCGGCCTTCTCGGTAGTTCCTTCGGATGCACTTTTCTCTCTCTCTGCGGAACCGGGACCGTTCTGTCTAGGGAGTGGAAAAGGGGTAGAGCGCTTCAAATTTTATTGAAAATGAAGTGAAGTTGTACCTCCTGATTTGCCGAGCTTGGCTAGCTAGTCGGGTCGACGACGGTAATGGAAGGCTTGCCTGAACCACGGTTGTCGGATTCCTGTTAGGTTCGGATGCCGTTAGTTTAGTCGGTTTTTTTTTTATGGAATATTCGTACCTGCCTTTTTTTTCCTATGGGCACTCTTGGTGGACCTCGCACCTGTGTTCGCCGACACCACGCGACCGGTCAAAACCGCTTTGGCACTTTGGCCAGTTCCGCGCACCACACTTTCCTTTTTTTTTCCGCGACTACCGACCGTGCACGCCAACGCTTGTTTTCCTCGTGGTCGGTTTTGACAGCTTCCTCTACGCTCGGTTTGGTTTCCACCAAATTGGGTGCTTTTAACCCAAACCTGCACGCTTGGCATTTTTTGTCTAGTATTGGTTTTATTTTTCATACACGCTGATTATATTCGACATGGGGATGGGTTTAAATGTATTAATTTTGCCAATCGCTCGTATCGTATAATATTATTTTAAGAATTATAATCTAACGTAAACTTCAATGCAACACAACATTGCTGCTTTGGTAGAATTTTTCATGGATCATGACAAGGATCCATGAAAAATTCATAATCACGCCACTAGGAGTTCGAAGGAGATGTGAAAATCGACGGCTGTGTCGAGAAAATCTCGCACATGTTTTCACCCTGCAGTGGTGAGTATTCTCAAAAACTAAAGACAATAAACTTTATCTCTACGCCAACGGGTCTTGGCAAAATCAAATCTAAGCCAATGAGTTATGGCAAATGTGTCGATAATTACCAGTATATCTGGCAGAAAGAAACTCCTTCGAATCCTTAACACAATCCACTTAATAACATCCACCTCAGCAGCATACGAAAATCCAAAATCAAATGGTTATTGATAGAGATAATAACCTAGATCTTACAAATAGAACTTAACAAACGAAATTTAGGTGGGAACTTAACTGGTTTATACTAAAAGCAACAGAAGTCTAAGGAAAAGAGGGATTTAATCCTCTTAATTACCAAAGGCCCGGAATAGAGGTTATACCGCGCCTCCAGATCGCGTTCCTTTTAATATTTCCTTGGCAACCCCCTTGACAACTGTGCATGATCCATTATGTATCATTTTGTGAGGTTGGTGATTTGTGGTCAAGTCTGAATCGGACAGTTGAACTGTCGACACCATTTCAGGCGAGGGTGATTTGTGGTTCCGCTGCGCGTATTTTGGGGTGTGGACCGTGGTAGATGGTGATCTCATAGCATGTGGTTTTGACGAAGTTGGTAGATAGCTTTTGAGAAATTTGTCTTGGTCGGGAAGTCTTAATCGGAAGTTGACACGGTTGGTTGGAGATAGTCTTGATCGGGAAGTCTTAATCGGGAGTTGACATGGTTGGTTGAAGATAGTCTTGATCGGGAAGTCTTAATCGGGAGTTGTCATGGTTGATTGAAGATGGTCTTGATCTGGTAGTCTTGATCGGGTAGTCTTGATCGGGTAGTCTTAATCGGGAGGTCTTAATCGGGAGTTCCTTGTGGATGTACTTGTTCGGTTTTCTTATTTCTGGGAAGCCTGGTCAGCTATGGTCCTCCGGACTAGAAGAAAGTCAGCAGGAATCTTGCAACCTCTTTCAAGCTACCCTGGGCGTTGTCCTGACTTGTCCTGTTGATACTGTGCTGAATAAGCAGGGTTCGTGTTTGCGGGACAAAATCGGATGTTGCTGCTGCTGCGAATGAGCTCCCTCAGACGGGCCCTTCTTTCGGAGTCGTCGAGCAAAGCAGATGGTTGTGGTGCTGACGATAAACGTGTTTTTTGCATTGGCGATGCTTTTGTTGGCAACCTTGGGTAGCGGACATAGCTAGACTTGTTACCAAGGATTAAAAAACTCATTCAAACGAGCGACGGAACCTGCATCGCTCCGATTTTTGCTCATAAAAATGCCGTGGAACGCGAATGAGGTGTGAGCGAGAATCTCCTGTTCTCACGAATCAATCCCGACCAAAACGAAAACACGAACAAGGTTCCTGATTCCTTTTTACTTTGCTTCCCTCTTCGCACACAAAGTCGAGCATCAACCCGACGATTGCGTAGCAGCGAACTGGTTCGTGAAAACTTTTACCAATCCGCTCATGAGCCGTGTTAGTAATGATATTATTTCTTGCCGTGGAAAAATCTTCGTCCCTATGCGAAGCTTGAGCTTGAAAAAACACTAACAGCAACAATACTGACGCCAACGCTTTCAATAGCGTTGGCCAACAGAAATTGAAAATAAGAAGAACAGTGTGCATACGGCCGGTACAGCCAATCCATGTTAGTGATGTTATTATTCTTTCCAGGCAAGTATGCCGAGCCAAAAGAATACTTTTGCTTCATGCTAGTGGTGTTATTATTGCTTCCTACGGAAGAATGTGCGTCACTTTTTGAAGCTACAAGCTTGAAGGAACATCAATAACATCAACAGCAACAGTATACGCTTGTGTAGGGCTAGCCATCAAACGATCGGTGCCCGGACGGACGGTACGGACAGTTTGTCTCTGAAAAGGACAAGCTGAAAGATTCCTTTTTCTTTTTCTTTTTCTTTTGAACTGACGTACTTACTCCCCTAAACAGACAGCAAGCTTGGTATCTTAATTTTCACGAAGCAAATACGAGTCTCTCGTGATCCCGTTGCTCAGACTCGCTCATGATTATTTTGTAATACGAGCAACAAAGAAACAGCCGTCGTAGAATCGTTTGTGTCGCTATTCGTGATTGTATTGAGCACAAACGAATAGCGAGCCGGCGGCGAAGCATTCTCATGTGCGTTTCGATGAGTGAGCGATTTTTATAGTCCTTGCTTGTTACTGTACTCACGAGGAGGTAGATAAGAGATATTGCTCACTGCGTTTTCCAGATGCACGATTTTTCCCGATCGGCCTAACGGTATTTCCTGCGCTGTTGCGCTTGGTTGACAGGGTTGGCTGTGTTCATAGCTGAAGGTTTTTGGATTGATTCGGAGATTTTTGAGGTTGGTGGATGATCTCCTGTTTGTGGTAGTAACGACTGGCGTGTTTTGACCTCGAGAGGCTCTTGTTGACTACCTTGGGTAGCGATCATAGCTGGATTAATAGCCGTGTGGCTTTCGATAGTTAGCGAGAGAAAGTCGATATGGTAGTAGCGGCCGTTATGATGTCTACTCCTCACAACTTCTTCGCATAACTGTGTTCTCTGGTGCTGAATCCTCTTCTTGATGTCCTGACAATCCTTTCAATTGCAGCGACGTGGTGTTTGGAGCTGCTGTACTTGACTTTCCGAACATTCCAATATCCCGAACCTGGATGGGTTCTCTGCGATGGTGTGTAGCGCCTGGCTACGGTGGCTCACCAGTGCTACTATCCCCAGCGCTGCTACGCTGCTTCAAGATGACAGGATTGCATTCTGGACAATGAGTGGCGGCAATCCCACGCAAGGTTGCCAGCCCTCTCCAAATTCTGACGAACTTCCTGGCAGAGTTCTCAGAGTCCATTCAGCCGACGCTGGTCCCGCGCAAGGCCGTTGTCTCCTTCATAAACGCCTACTTCGTTGTGTTCGTCGGTGTCCTAGCGACGAATTAGCATCAGCTGTGCTTCATTGAGTTGTTCGAATGGGAGAGTTCTGCATTATTTACTCCGAGTTTTTGGGGGCGAGGTTTCAAAGATGATGTTGGTCCTTCAGCCTTCTCCATTTCGTGTTTTGTGCTCCGAGTGAGCTTGTGGTCAGCGTTGTGGCTTACATAGCTTGAATAACTTAGTCTGGTTTGATGTCCTTCACGTGGTAGCGACCTCGCTTTCCGGTGACGACATCCTCCAGAGTGTAGAGATTGGCTCCCAGCTTTTCTTTAACGATAGCCGGAATAAATTTGGGGTCCAGTTTCTTGTTGATATGGTCCGCCTTCGAAGAAAGAACAAACGAGCGGCGCCATACTAGCTCGCCCGGTTGAAAGGACACAGTACGCTTCTGTAGATCGTAGCGCTTCTTTGTCTTCTCGTGGGTCTTCTTGATCCGATGTTGGATGAATTTGTGAATCCTGTTGATCGTGGATAACCGCATCTCCTGCGCGACCTTTGGATCGTCTGACACATTTAAGTCCTGCAGAGTGTAGAGGTCCGTGTGCAACAGCAGTTCCCTGCCGAAGTTGGCGAAGTGCGGGCTGACTCCGGTTGATTCGTGCTTCGCACTGTTGATGGCTGCGGTGATGGCGGCCAGATTCTTGTCCCACTCTCGATGATCTTCCTCCAACAACGATCGAACACAAGTGATAAGAACTCTGTTCACTCGCTCGGCGTTGTTGACCTGCGGTGCGTAAAAAGCGGTCTTCATATGGATAATGTTGTGACGGCTTAGCAGCGCTCGAAACCCCTGCGACTCGAACTGCTTGCCGTTGTCCGACAGTATTATCCTCGGCCTGGAGAATTTCAGGAATACCTTTTCCTCGAGAAACTCGACCATCTTGGTCGAATCGGCTGCTCGCATCGGGTGAGCAATGACGTATTTGGTGATTCAATCGACGATGACCAGAAGAACTGTGTTGCCCTTCTTAGATCTGGTGAGCGGCCCGACGAAGTCAATGGATATTAACTCCCACGGTACCTTTGCTGGCTTGAGCTTCCCCATCTGCGGCATCATTCTTATATTGGGCGCTTTACTAGCCTTGCACGTAGTGCATGCTTTGACGTAACGGGCGACGTTGTCCTGCATCTTCGGCCAGTAATAGTGCTGCTGTAGTTTGTGCCACGTCTTCTGGAAGCCTAGATGCGCTGCTGATGGTGCGTCGTGGTATCGACGAATGAGTTCTGCTCGGTGGTTTTCCGGAACTACTTTCTTCCATCGATGCGTGATTAAACCAGCCTCATGCAATGACAATTTTTGTAGAGCTCGTTGTTTGCGATACGAAAGTCGGGGTATTTATCACCTTTCCGTTCCACCTGCTTGACGATGTTCTTGTACCATGGATCATTCTCCTCGGATATCGAAAACACTAGCGAACAGACTACTCTGGATAGCGCATCTGGTACGGTGTTGCAGCTGCCCTTCCGGTACCTGATTTCGAAGTCGAACGCGTTGAGTCTCAAAAGCCATCTGCTCATCAAAGCTGTGGGGTTCTTTGAAGTTTTCAGGTAGCTGAGGGCGGAATGGTCACAGTAGACGACGAAGCGCACCCCTTCTACATAACCACGAAACTTTTCTATCGCACGAATAACTGCAAAGCACTCTTTTTCTGTAACTGTGTATTTTCGCTCGAAGATAGCTTCTGGGAAAAATAACTGATCGGGTGTTCTTCTCCCTCGATGTCCTGCGTCAATACAGCACCAATCGCGACATCGCTAGCGTCGCATGCTATCGAGAACGGTTTTGTATAGTCCGGCATCGCAAGTACTGGAGCGGTAACTAAAGCTGACTTGAGTTTGAGAAAAGCTTCTCTGCTGCTGTAGTCCATCGAAATTTGATCTTGGCTTTCGTGAGCTCCGTGATTGGTGCAGCAATTCGTGAGAACTCCGGAATGAAACGTCGATACCATCCGCATAAGCCTAGGAATCTTTGAACCTCCTTTCGTGTACTTGGAACTGGAAATTTGGCGATGCTCTCCACCTCTTCCTCGTCGACCCTCCATCCTCCTGCACTGAGAACGTAGCCCAAATATTTTATGCGTTGGCGACAGAACTTGGATTTTTCCGGAGAAATGGTGAGATTCGCCTGACGTAGTCTGGTTGCCACTTCCTGAAGAACTACTACGTGTTCGTCAAACGTTTTGGAGCAGATAATAATGTCGTCCAAATAATGAAAGACGAATGGCTCCATGTCCGCGAAAAGATGTGTCATTAGTCTTGCGAGTCCCTGACTTGCCGTACAGATACCAAAAGGAACAACCTTAAATTGGTAGTGCCCACGGGATGGTACGGTGAATGCTGTTAAGGGTCGTGACTTTTGTTGGAGCGGCATTTGCCAGAAGGCATCCTTCAAGTCAATTGAAGATATGTACGAGCATCCTCCGAGGTTATTGATGATTGCGGAGATCTGCGGTATCGGATAGCCTTCGTTCACCATGATTGAGTTCAGGTGTCTTGCGTCTAAACATACCCGGTATCTGCCATCTTTCTTCTTCACCGCTACCAGTGGATTGTTCCACGGCGAGAACACTGCTTCTTCGATCACGTCTAGGGATAGCATTCGGTCGACTTCTTTGTTAACTTCCGCTAGGACGTACTGCGACATTGGGTAGTACCGTTGTTTCCTTGGTGGCGCATTTCCGACGTCGATTTGATGTTCGTAGATCTGCGTCCTACCTAGTTTACCATCTTCTGCCTTCAGAAATATGTGTACCACTTGGTCTAGTCGATTTTGCTGTTCTGGTGAAAGCGCCTTCATCGGTTCTGCATCTTGTTCGATTTCATTGTTCATTATCGAGAAGCACACTGCCTTGACGCCAAACGTTTGCCAGAAGTTCATGCCCATGATGGCGCAATCTGGCAGGCTAGGCACCAGTAGGACAGGTAGTATTTCACTTCGATTATTATAAGATATTGGTAGACGAGTGAAGTGGTTTATTTTGTGTGGTGTTCCATCCGCTGTTTTGATCCCACCGTTCAGTGCTTCTTTTCGTAGTCCAAGCTCTTCCACAATCTGTGCTTTACTGCCACCTAACAAGGAACAGTTTGCACCGCTGTCCAATAAAGCTGTGACTTTCTTTCCAAGAACGTCCAGAACGGCGTGCGGACGATTGTCATGTCCGGGATTGATAATAATAGAATTGATGTCTTGTAAATCGGGAGGTATTGAAGGTTGATAGCTGTGTTGCGAAAAATCTGGCCCTCCATCTACCACCTCCTCGCTGCGGCGTTTTCCGCTTCGCGGTTACAAACAAGACAGCTGCGTAACGTGTAACCTTTTCGACCGCATCTGTAGCAAAAGAGAATTGCCTGTGCCTTCGTGCAATCCGGAAACCTACACACTACCAAAAAAATCTGGAAAATTACATCACATATGATGTAAATAAAAAGAAGCATCATATATGACGGAATTTTCAGTGCCAGTTATACATTACACGCCTGTAATATTATGCAGCGTGTAATATGAAAGTGATGTAAATTTCAAAGCCACTGAATTCTGGAAAAATCCTATTGGAATTTGTTTTATTTACTTTTTTATTGACCAGATTCAATGGAGTTTTTTCATCTTTTTACAAGAAACAATCTTTTATTAATAAATTTCATTTATTTTATTAATCTACAAACATATTTTAATGATTCATTAATTTTTAAAGGCACTTTCACCACCTTTCACTTTCTTTCGAAGTACCGGATCTAAACAAAGTAGTGTGGGCCGCTTCCAGAACCACTTCCGCTGCCGCTGCTTTTTGGAGATATCCGGAACCAACGATATCGATGGACTGAGAAGCTAACTGCTTTAACAAAATACTTTGGTTCAAGACTTGACTAAACACTCTGTTTACATTTGTGTTTCTGTTTTTGACAGTTTTATTTTTACATGACATTATCACGTTCAGTGTAATGTAATATTAAATAAACTCCATGGCTTCATTTGTAAAATTACAGCATATATGATGTAACGAAAAAAAAAGCATCACACAAGTTGGAATTTTCAGAGCGAGTTGAATATTACACGTCTATGAATTTCAACAGACGTGTAAAATTTGAAAGACATGTAAATATTTAAGACGTGTAATATTTAATTCGCACTGAAAATCCCGTCATATGTGATGCTTCTTTTTATTTACATCATATGTGATGGAAATTTACATAAAATAATCGCGTTCCGTGTCAAGTAATATTCATGTCGTTAAAATTCAGTGCTATTATGGATTCAACTTTTTTCAATCCATAAATTTACATCAATAAATCGCGTTCAACGTCATGTAATATTAAAGGTTTTTCAATTTCAGTGTTGTTAAGGATTCAGATTTTTTTTCTGTGTATGCCCCTCCTCATCGCAGTTCCAGCAAAGCGCTGGGCGGTACGCTGTATGCTGAACAGGATCTAGATCGTACGTGTTGCTGCCTGCTTGCTGAAGCTGCTGGTTCTGGAGCTGTGGTTGATAGTGCTGTTGGAATTGCCGTTGAGGCTGCTGTTGTTGAAGCTGCTGCTGTTGAGGCTGCTGTCGCGGAGCCCATTTAGCTTGCTGTTGCAACGGATGTTGTATTCGATGGTTCTCCGCTTGACTGCCTTGCCGATTCACCAAATTGTTCTGACCTGCCGAAGTTGTAGGCGGTTGATGACGCTGTTCCGGTCGTTGTAGAGAGTGTTGCTGCTGTAGTCCTGTATTGAAACGATTCGATCTCCAGTTGAAGCTTCATAGCACAAACTTGCTCGTACAGCTGGTTGAAGTCCCCTTGCAAACCGTTTGCATCTTCTGGATCCACTAGATCTGCTTCAGTTTGGATAGCTGACGTTGAAGCCGCACCTTGCTGGGCCTCGTTCTCCACCGCATGTACTCTGTTGAAGCGTGGCTGTTGTATTGGAAGCCGATGCGATGGTGCTGAGTACGATGTGGCTCCGTACAACTGCTCGTCCGCCTCCACTGCTTGCAATCTTCCGAAACGCTGCTGCTGGTGTTGCTGAGACCGACTTGTTGTTGCTGGTGTTGCGAAGTTCGGTTCTAGTAAGTGGTTGTGCGGAATTGGAATCCTGCGCTGCTGGTTCAGCAATAGCCTTGTTTCGTCGAAGTTGCTGCAGACGTTGACCAGGTCCATCAATGTCTTTGGCTGAGCGGCTGTTACTATTGTTTGTAACAGTTGTATTTATTAGTCATGTATTCAGTAACGTATTTTGCGCACACAAGTAGCACAGAATTAGAAAAAACATATGCTGAAGTTCTCTCAGTGTGGAACTTTTCACATCACTCTGGAACACCCCTCGTACGGTGTAAATGTCAAAAAAAAAAAAAAAACTTAAAACGAAGAAATCATTTTTCGGAGTGTCGAAAAGAAAAGAAAAAAAAATACGGAAAATTGCTGACGTGGTGTTTGAAGGAAAAAGCGCGCGGACACTTTTCTTATTGAGCGCGTTGGTGAAAAGCGTCGGTTCGACCGTAACCGGAAGGCGGAGGACGATCAGCAGGATCCGGACATCACCACGATAGTCGACATTCTCCGGTGCCGATTCCGGATTGCACCGAGCAAGAATTCAACGGTTCTGGCGGCTGCTGGTGAGTTTTTTTATAATGATTTGCTGCGGAATATTTGCTAATCACCACACGTGACTTTGGCCAGGTTGTCCCGCCCATCAAAACGGTTCGGAAAACGCTGCGGGGAAGGCCTTGGAGGCTCAGACACAGCGCTCCTTTCAAAGCTGCAAAAAACTTTGAGCGGGCTGATTGCCGAAGACCAACGGGTGAGTTAACCTCAATTGGCAAAATGTGCCTCCACTAAAGTTATTGCGTGTTCCAGGCAGAGCCAGTCAGTCGGAGCGCACTACATCGCATTGGCATTAGGGAAGACCCATAGCATAACAGCCCCAATATCGGGTAAGACCGCAAAGCAAAACGGGAATGAAAGTCCAAAATTAATGGTGCCATTCCCACCAGGGCTTTTCTTTGTTTTTGTTTCCCCTCTTTAGTCCCCAGCAGCCAAGCCGTAGCCACGCCACGTCAACTCACGTCGGTGCGCCTCACTGTTCGCCAGTCACCTGCGCCGGGTGCGATCAAGCGATCCGCATCCGGGTCGTCCACGGGCATCGCAGCAGCCAGGTTCCGTCGTCTGGTGATGACAAGTCTGCCAACCGGGCAGCAGCAACAATAACAGCCATCTGGGCTTGGTCCGACAAGCGATCCACATCCGGGTCGTCAACAAGCATCGCAGCAGCAAGGTTCCATCGTCCGGTGACAACAAATCTGCCAACCGGGCGTCAGCAACAACAACAGCCATCTGGGCCTGGGTCGATCAGGCGATCCGCATCCTGGTCGCCAGCGGGTATCGCAGAAGCAAGGTTCCGTGGTCCGGTGACCGCAAACTTGACAATCGGGCATCAGCAACAACAACAGCATCGCTTCGCAAGCCATCGCAAGAAGTCATCCCAGAATCGGACTTTGCTGGGGCTCCTCAGAGGCCTGCGAGCGACCGTAGCAGAAAAATTAGATCCGGTTTCGACATCCGGCCAGCTTTGGTTCATCGATCACAAGGGAAGTACCCACCAAATGATCGCGACAACATTCTCGCAAGGCATGAGATGCGAGAAGGCCACCATCTCGATCCGTGCTGCATCGCTAGCGGAATCCTGTGTTGTTGGAACAGCACTCTTGGCAGATCAACAGTTTGATGGCAGTGGGCACTCGAGTCGATAGGCGAGCAGATACCTGTAGTGCATGTGCATGCCGCGCCGGAAGTAAAGTCAGAGTGAGTAAGACGTTTCTTTGAATACATGCAATCACGAGAACATAATTTTTATTAGTTGTGGCATATTTGGTGATGAGGAGCTTTACCGTGCGCACTCCCACGCCCGTTCATATAAAGAAAAAACCTCCAACATTGGCGCCCAACTACAATTAACCCACATTTTTGATTGTTTTTGTGGTATCTTTATGTTGCTGTTTAGTTTATGCAGCATATTTTGAAGTTTAAAAGTTTGGCAATTTGTATTTAAGATTATTAGACCCTTTTTTCAAAATGGATATGGATCCAGCTTGTCTTTCTGAAGACGAGGTGAGTTATGAGTTGGCGCTACGTCACGTAGCAAATTTAAGCTCTCTTCCTAGAAGAGCGAAAGCGTTGAAACTTCGGCAAATTATGCTAGAAGATATAAGAAGCAATAAAATTTACGACAATTCTTCGCACATAATGGATGCGGAGCAAAATATTCGTGTCTGTCAAGAACGCGTACATACTTTGCTTGATCAATTAAAAACGGCCTACAAAGCAGCCGATTATCAGTTTATGCGTCAAGCCATTTCGCGTCTGATTCATTATCGGGATCGTCTAGCGATAGTTGAACCAACATCAAAGCTAGAAGACATGTATAAAACTCTCACTCTTCTGGTTCAATGTTCATTAGAGGACATTGAAGACGTGTTAAATAATCCGCGAAAGAAAGTAAGTGGACAAGTGCTAAGTGCTAGTGAGGATTATGGTGCAGCAGCAGTGGATCTGAGCGCATCCCGAGCCGAGTCGAGCAGAACAGGAACCATTCCAAAAGCTTCGAGGGACAGGATCGCAGCCAGCTCGAATCAGCTAGTCGACATCGGAAAGGAGCAGCCAGCTCGCAGTGCATCGCAGTCGGAGGCCAACTCATTCAGTTCAGGACGCGAAAGCACGTACTTAGGGAATTCACCATGGGTGAGCGGAGTTGCCGCAGTTGAAGAACCAGTTTCGAGGAGACATCTGCAGAGGCAACTGCTTTCAGACCGAGAGCGCAACGTGCACGAATCGCAGCAGGCAGCATCATACCTGCGCGGCGCTGAAGAACGTAATTTTGGGTCACAGCCACAACAGTTTAGTCGTCATCGTGCAGCTAGAAGCAGCGAGAAGCTTGGGTTTCAGGAAGACGACTCTGCTCCGCCACCGTACGCTTCAAGAGAAGCGGGAGAGTCATTTGCGAGGAATGAGTACAGCCGTTTAAGAGATGAATTACTGGAGCGATATATGCGACGTGAACAGGAAGCAAACCAACAACGGCGCTGGGAAGACCGACGTTCTTCGAGCAAGGCGATTCACAATTGGCAGATTTTCTACAAAGGTGAGAGGGATGGCGCGTCGTTGAACGAATTTATTCAAAGCGTGGAGGTGTTCGCATTGTCAGAAGAGGTTCCGGAGCAAGTTTTGTTGCAGAACATCAAGCACTTATTGAAAGGTGATGCTTTAAAGTGGTACGCGAGAGCATTCTTGAGAGGCGATTTGAGATCCTGGGGTGATTTCAAGCGGTTAATCCGGGGAGAGTTCCTACCAAGCAGCTACGCATACATTTTGAGGGCTGAGGCATATCATCGGCTCCAAGGGGAGCAAGAAACTTTTAGTGACTTCTTCGCAGACATTTCTACACTGTTCAGCTATGCAAATCCTCCCGCAACGGATAGAGAGAAATTGTTTATAATAAAAAAGAACATGAATTCTACGTACGCTCCGGTAGCAGCAGCACAGCAAGCAGCTTCGGTTGAACAACTGGTAGAAGCATGTAAGGAATTCGACGAGCTCAGAAAGCTCCAACAGCTGCAGCGGCGAATGCTACTTCCGGCAGCATCGCTGTTAGAACCATCGCTCGCTACGCCAGTGCCAGTACAACGCGCTAATCGCAGTGCTCCGATGAATCAGCGCTACGGAAGAGTCAATGTGCTAGAAGAAATGAACAGTCGCAGAAATGAAGAAGCAGTGAGTTCATACGGTGAATCGTCGGTGATCAACAGTAGCAACAAGGTGGAAGATCGTTTGGAGGAACTGATTCATCAGGTCGACGCATTGAGGGTGAGATTTGAACGCAGGGAGCAAAACACTACAAACACGCGGGAAAATCAATCGCGACCGGCCGTGTCCGGTCAGGAGCAACCAGAACCAACGAGCGTAAACACTCGACCACCAATGATTTGCTGGAATTGCGACGAGGAGGGACATCGCTTTATAAATTGTTCCAAACCACAAGCGATACTATTCTGCTATCGGTGTGGGCAAAAAGGTTTTTCGTTAAGGAGCTGCCCAAGTTGCCGTCATCGTTCGGGAAACGCCCCGGCGGGGAACTAGTAACGGAGGGACCAAATTCCTCGCCATGTTTTGATGATCCTTCCCAAATACCGGATTTCAACAACATCAACTCTTTAGTCATCAATCTAAACAACGACAATCGACCGCATGCAGTAATCGAAGTCCTGGGAAAAAGCATCACTGGTCTGTTAGATAGCGGGGCGAACTGCTCGCTTCTCGGAGGAAGCTGTGTACAGCTAGTGGAGCAGCTAAAATTGCGGAAAGGATCGTTGGCTGGAGGAATTAAGACTGCAGATGGAACGGAGCATCATTTCCAAACGTTTGTTCGTCTACCTATTGCTTACAATGGAAAGACCCGAGTAATCCCAGTATTGCTTTTACCGACCCTGCCGGACTGCGTGATTCTGGGGATGAACTTTTGGAATGAATTCGGAGTCAAGGCCATATGTTGTAGCATGAAATTACAAGGTGAAGTCCAGGGCAACGATGAAGAGGAGGTCAACAGTAACTTCGACAGCAACGTAACGAGCAAGAGACATCAACAGAAGCAGTTGTTGCCGGAACAATCAGTCATCCTAGAAGCAACAGTAGCAAACTTCCCTACAGCAACGGAAGGTCGTCTGGGTTGCACGAATCTATACACACACCGCATTGAAATCGGGGAAGCGCAACCGAAAAAGCAGCGTTACTATGTGATGTCGAAATACGTGTTGGACGAGGTAAACAAGGAAATAGACCGAATGATAAAGCTGGACGTGATAGAAGAAGCTCGCTTTTCGCCGTGGAACAACCCGCTGGTAGCCGTGAAAAAGAAAACGGGTCAGTATAGAGTATGTCTAGATGCTCGCCACCTAAATTCCATTATGATCAACGAAGGTTATCCAATCCCGCAGATTGCAGCTATCATGAATAACCTCAGCGGTTGCAAGTTCATTTCATCGATTGATCTAAAGGACGCATTTTGGCAAATACCTCTGGAAACAGCTTCAAGGCAACTTACGGCTTTTACGGTACCTCAGCGCGGCCACTTCCAGTTTAAGGTGGTGCCGTTCGGATTGTGCACCGCTAGCCAAGGACTGGAGAGAGTAATGGTTACCATCTTCGCGGATATGGAACCAAAGGTCTTCCACTACCTTGACGACATTATTGTGTGTTCGGAGACCTTTGAAGAGCATATAAAGTTACTTGAAGAAGTGGCCAAAAGACTTCGTGCGGCTAATCTGACAATTTCTGCTGAAAAATCCTGTTTCTGTAGGAAAGAAATAAAATACCTGGGATATGTATTAAACGAAGATGGCTGGATGGTGGATCCGGAAAAAACAAGCTGCGTAGTCAATTTCCCGATTCCAACAACCAGGAAAGAGGTGCAGCGCTTCATCGGCATGTGCAACTGGTATCGTCGGTTTGTAGCTGACTTCTCGGAGATAGCGACGCCTCTCACGGAACTCACCAAAACAAAACACAAATTTCGGTGGACGGTTGAAGCGGAAGAAGCATTTCTACGACTCAAATCAGCCTTGGTTTCGACGCCGATTCTTGCGCCACCGGATTACACGAAGCAGTTCGCGATCGCTTGCGATGCGAGTGATGTAGCGATTGGAGCAGTACTTACTCAAGAAACTGATGGTCAAGAGCATCCAATATGCTACTTCTCACAAAAATTATCGACAGCAGAGCGGAAATATTCGGTGACGCAGCGAGAGTGTTTGGCAGTAATCAGAGCCATCGAGAAATTCAGAGGATACGTAGAAGGCGTTCATTTCATCGTGTATTGTGACCACTCTGCCCTCAGCTACCTCAAAACGATGAAGAATCCTACAGCACTGATGTGCAGATGGCTGCTACGACTCAATGCTTTTGATTTTGAGATTCGCTACCGAAAGGGATCGGTAAATGTGGTTCCAGACACGCTGTCCAGGATTGTAGCTCCAGTAACATTCACTCAAGGTTCAAATGCAGATGACTGGTATGCTAGAATGAAGCAGAACGTTAAAGAAACGCCGAACAAGTTCGCCGACTTTCAGATCATTCAGGACGAGTTGTATAAGAATTGTACCTCCAAGGATGACGCCGGGAACACTACGCATCGTTGGAAGAAAGCAATACCCAAGGAAAATCGTGTAGAAATCATGCAGAAATTCCACGACGCACCTTCAGCCGCGCATCTGGGATTTCAAAAGACTTTGCAGAAAATTCAGGTACACTTCTACTGGCCGAAGATGAGAGAAGAGGTTTCACGGTACGTCAAGCAGTGCAATGTTTGCAAAGGTAGCAAAGCTGCAAACTCCAAGATGATGCCTCAAATGGGGAAGCTGAAGCCAGCACGCACCCCATGGGAACTAATCTCCATAGATTTTGTCGGTCCTTTAACACGCTCACGTTCTGGTAACACGGTTATGCTTGTCGTGGTGGATTGGGTTACCAAGTATATCGTCGTTCATCCGATGAAATCAGCGGATTCTTGCAAGATGGTGGAGTTCCTCGAGAATCAAGTCTTCCTGAAATTCTCACGTCCAAGAATAATCCTTTCAGACAACGGAAAACAGTTCATCTCCTCTGCCTTTAAATCTCTTTTGAGCAAGCACAACATACAGCACATGCTGACGGCGTATTATTGTCCTATGGTGAATAACGCAGAGAGAGTCAATCGAGTCTTGGTAACCTGCATACGATCGTTGATAGACGAGGATCATCGGACCTGGGACGAGCATCTGCCTGCAATTTGCGCAGCCATCAACAGCGCCAAGCATGAAGTAACGGGAACCAGTCCGCACGTCGCAAATTTTGGAAGAGAACTAATCCTGCACACCGATTTGTACACTCAGGAAGGTCTGAACACCGACGAAGATCCAAAAATCGCTCTGGATATCCGTTTATCCACGATCAGGCGCATACAGGAGTTTGTGATGAAACGAATCCGAAACAACCATGCGAAGTCGAAGGAGCGGTATGATTTACGAAAGAGAACTGTGATATTTAACGTAGGAGATCTGGTATGGCGAAGAACTTTTACCCAGTCGTCTAAGGTGGATCACATAAATCGTAAACTAGATCCGAAATTCCTGCCAGCGATAGTGAAAGCAGTACTTGGTACCAACCTGTACACTCTTGAAGATGTGTCAACCGGGAAACGTGGTCAGTACCACGCTAAGGATATCAAAGCGGACTAAGAACGATTTTTTAGAGCTATGTAAGCATTCAAGCTGACCACAAGCTCATTTGGAGCAGAAAACACGAAATGGAGAAGGCTGAAGGACCAACATCATCTTTGAAACCTCGCCCCAACAACTCGGAACTAAATATGAAGAATTCTCCCAGTCGAACAACTCAAGGGAACACAGCTGAGGCTAATTCGTTGTTTGTGCACCGACGAGTACCAAGAATAGGCGTTCATGAAGGAGACAACGGCCTTGCGTGGGACCAGCGTCAGCTGTACGGACTCTGAGAACTCGGCCATGCAGTTCGTCAGAATTTGGGGAGGGCCGGCAACCTTGCGTGGGATTGCCGCCGCTCAGTGTCCTGAAAGCAATCCTGTCATTCACAGCAGCGTTATCGCGCTTGGGATAGTAGAACTGGTGAGTCACCGTAGCCAGGCGCTACACACCACGTCGCTGCAATTGAAACGATTGTCAGGACACCAACAACCACAAAAACGAATAGCAGGTACACATTCAAGCTATGTAAGCAGACTTCATGTTGCCAACCACGAGCTTTAGACGCCACCTAAATACGAAATCATGATGGCAGACAGACCGACATCTACTCAACCTTGCCTCTCATGCTCTTCGGAGAAAAAGTCATCGTTGTACATTCTAGGCAGCATCATGAAGAGCCTCCGAAATCATCGAACAACCGAAAGCGAAAACCCGTCAGACTATCAACGGAACGAGGTATGAAAACACCGAAGAGAAACTACGGAGGAAATTCGTCATCGAACAACAAATGCAGCCAGCAGACGCATTCAAAGAACCATTGAATGTGATGAAATACCGAATGTAACGGCACACCGACTTCGACAAAACCCGAACACGTCAAGCCAGGAACCCGTCACTTCGCTCTCCTAGGAAAGGAACCGGCGAAACAAAGTCACCACCACAGAAGCGAAGCGACGCAGGCACATCCCGAAACGACATTCCATCGAATACAGCACTGCACTGCAAGTTGTGAGGGGTAGATATCATGACGGCCGCTACCGCCATATCGACTTCAGTGTAGGCTGTGGCACTTCCAAGGCACTCATCTACTCGTTTATCCCGCTATGCACGCAGTACCATCACTGACGATGACGAGCAACATGCTGCTAAAATAAGCACTAACCAAGATTGGAGGCCACGAACTACTGAACAAACCCCATCTATGGCACATCTGTTCAATTTGGACACAAAACCCACTTACTATGAAAACATAATGAAGAATTCAAGCTTTAATAATGCAATTTAATTCAACTCACTCTTAAATACTATCCATTGGGTCAAGTCAAATATTAAGTACGGTTTGGGGGTCGTCAGGACAAATGATCAAAAGCAACGCGATCTAGAGGCGCGGTTGATAACCTCTATTCCGGACTCCTGACGATTTGGGAACTAAATACTCCCTTTCCTATTGCCTTGCTTAAAATCTTTTGTAGATTAGTTTAAATGCCAAACTTCTTATCTGTTACCTGTTAAATCGTCTAGTTTTTGATTATTAAGCTATCACGATTTTAGTTAAATGTTTCATGGGATCAATCAGAGTGCAACATTCAGAGACGTTTAGCCACCATGAGATGGCGTTGAGATCACCATCTAGGCACACAGTGTGGCCGTGTTTTGCAGTTCAGCTGCCGTATAGTATAGCTTTGCAGTTCAGCTGCCGTATAGTACAGTATAGTTATCGTCTTAGCGGTTCAGCCGCTCATCGTAATCAAGTTACGCGTGGGATTTACCCACACTCTCTGATCTTTCTAAGTCTCGGCGCTTCGGAACCTAAGCGGAAGCAGAGAGTTTTTTGTGAGGTTCTTCTAAGCCTCACAAAAAACTCTGATCCCATGATAGGATTGTGTAACAGTTGTATTTATCAGCGGTGTTTAAACTCGCCTCGGAAAGAATCATTCGGCTGATTTTTTCCGAGTTTAACTTGTTGTGTGCAGATTGATTTTATCTTCGTTCCAATCATGACGTGATTGCACACAAAACGAAGAGAACAGTTCCGAGTTGATGTTTTCCCCTCCTCGCAGGAATAAAATCACACCAATGAAACAACAGAACGAAGCTTACCGTACACGAATGCTCACGAGCGATCGTTGCCCGACGAACCGAGTTAACATTCCTCGCACCCTTCTCTCGCTCGTTTCCCGTTCCCTTGTATCTATCACTTTAAGCTACGCCCCCATGCGTTGTCCGATTGATGTGTTCGGCTGCCGAACGAAAACGATTTGTTTTTTAATTCGCAGAACTGTTCGTTTGCTTCGCTGATGTTTCCCCCGATTGCTGTTTACTCCTGCCGAGTTTACCCGAAGCTTACTTCCTGATGCTTTCCGAGTTGAACTTTAGATAGCATCATTGCAGATTGAGTTTAACGAAATAAAATCGTTCTGCAAAGAAGGGCAAAGTGCGAGTATGTAGACTCGCGATTTTAACATCTCTGGTATTTATTAGTCATGTATTCAGTAACGTATTTTGCGCACACAAGTAGCACAGAATTAGAAAAAACATATGCTGAAGTTCTCTCAGTGTGGAACTTTTCACATCACTCTGGAACACCCCTCGTACGGTGTAAATGTCAAAAAAAAAAAAAACTAAAAACGAAGAAATCATTTTTCGGAGTGTCGAAAAGAAAAGAAAAAAAAATACGGAAAATTGCTGACGTGGTGTTTGAAGGAAAAAGCGCGCGGACACTTTTCTTATTGAGCGCGTTGGTGAAAAGCGTCGGTTCGACCGTAACCGGAAGGCGGAGGACGATCAGCAGGATCCGGACATCACCACGATAGTCGACATTCTCCGGTGCCGATTCCGGATTGCACCGAGCAAGAATTCAACGGTTCTGGCGGCTGCTGGTGAGTTTTTTTATAATGATTTGCTGCGGAATATTTGCTAATCACCACACGTGACTTTGGCCAGGTTGTCCCGCCCATCAAAACGGTTCGGAAAACGCTGCGGGGAAGGCCTTGGAGGCTCAGACACAGCGCTCCTTTCAAAGCTGCAAAAAACTTTGAGCGGGCTGATTGCCGAAGACCAACGGGTGAGTTAACCTCAATTGGCAAAATGTGCCTCCACTAAAGTTATTGCGTGTTCCAGGCAGAGCCAGTCAGTCGGAGCGCACTACATCGCATTGGCATTAGGGAAGACCCATAGCATAACAGCCCCAATATCGGGTAAGACCGCAAAGCAAAACGGGAATGAAAGTCCAAAATTAATGGTGCCATTCCCACCAGGGCTTTTCTTTGTTTTTGTTTCCCCTCTTTAGTCCCCAGCAGCCAAGCCGTAGCCACGCCACGTCAACTCACGTCGGTGCGCCTCACTGTTCGGCAGTCACCTGCGCCGGGTGCGATCAAGCGATCCGCATCCGGGTCGTCCACGGGCATCGCAGCAGCCAGGTTCCGTCGTCTGGTGATGACAAGTCTGCCAACCGGGCAGCAGCAACAATAACAGCCATCTGGGCTTGGTCCGACAAGCGATCCACATCCGGGTCGTCAACAAGCATCGCAGCAGCAAGGTTCCATCGTCCGGTGACAACAAATCTGCCAACCGGGCGTCAGCAACAACAACAGCCATCTGGGCCTGGGTCGATCAGGCGATCCGCATCCTGGTCGCCAGCGGGTATCGCAGAAGCAAGGTTCCGTGGTCCGGTGACCGCAAACTTGACAATCGGGCATCAGCAACAACAACAGCATCGCTTCGCAAGCCATCGCAAGAAGTCATCCCAGAATCGGACTTTGCTGGGGCTCCTCAGAGGCCTGCGAGCGACCGTAGCAGAAAAATTAGATCCGGTTTCGACATCCGGCCAGCTTTGGTTCATCGATCACAAGGGAAGTACCCACCAAATGATCGCGACAACATTCTCGCAAGGCATGAGATGCGAGAAGGCCACCATCTCGATCCGTGCTGCATCGCTAGCGGAATCCTGTGTTGTTGGAACAGCACTCTTGGCAGATCAACAGTTTGATGGCAGTGGGCACTCGAGTCGATAGGCGAGCAGATACCTGTAGTGCATGTGCATGCCGCGCCGGAAGTAAAGTCAGAGTGAGTAAGACGTTTCTTTGAATACATGCAATCACGAGAACATAATTTTTATTAGTTGTGGCATATTTGGTGATGAGGAGCTTTACCGTGCGCACTCCCACGCCCGTTCATATAAAGAAAAAACCTCCAACATGTTGCATAGTCCATGTTCATGTTTTTCTTGACTATGAACAACTTCTCCTCTTCCGTAAGTGGTGGATCGATGAAGCGGAATAGTGTAGAGATGTCACGGAAGAACTTATCGAACGTTTCGTTGGCACCTTGAAAACGAAAGCTGGCTTCCAGCCTCAGGATCTGCGCATACCCGCTTGGCAGAAACTCCCGTCGAATTTCTTGCTTGAATGCTTGCCAGGAATACAGACGACGTTGGGCAAGTGCTCTGGAGTACCAGTCGAGGGCGTCTTCAAGCAACAGGTGCTTTATGGAAGCCAGAAGTGTCTGATCGTCGATTCCCTCTGATCTGGCAAACGTCTCCACTCGGTCTAGGAAAATGTTGAGGGACGTGGTATCCTTTTCGCCTCGGAACTTGAAAGGCCAATTGTGAATCGCCTTCTGCATCCGCCTGTCGTAGTTGCTACCACTTCGGTTTGTAAAGCTGTCGTTCAACTGCTGCTGCCTCCTTTGTCGTTGTTGAATGTCGAACCGCAGTTCGTCCAGAACGTTCACAGCAGCTAGACCAGCCGAACTACCCGACCTCCGGATGATTACTTCCTCCGAGTCCCTCTGTCCTTGTCTGCCTCCTTGGAATGGAAGAGAAGACGGCTCGACATCCGCTTCTTGCATCCGTGCTCGTGCTCCTTCATCATTTCCGGCTGCTTGTGGCCTCGGTGGAATCGTCAACGCATCGCAGGCATCCCTACTGCTACGGTTCTCTGCCTGGATGGTTGGGACACTAGTTGAAAGGCTAGTGTTTTCTGTTTCACTTATATTTCACACATATTGACCATATTGACTGCACTGTTCACGCACTCTATCTGAGCTAGCAGCGTCTCTACAAGCTCGCACACGACCCTACGCGTTTCCTCTAAGCTCGCGACCACTGGAATCAGTGATAATCTTTGCCGGTAATGAAGCAATCTCGATTTCGCGCAAGCCATTTGATCGGCGTTTCTATTTTGCGTGGCTAAATCAACATGATTCCTCAATTCTACAACTGCCCTCTGGCAGACCTCGATGTTCAACTCCGGCGACATTACGTGTTCTGAATTAACATAAATGGTGTCTCTAAGTGTGTCCTCTTGGACAAGGGCTTTTAACTTGACAACCCTAGCTCTTCTAGAGCATGGGGCTAGATTTGAAACATGGCGCAAGGCCAATTCATATTCCATCTCCTCATCATTAAGATGATACAAATCAATTTGCTTATTCATCATTCTTTATTAGGATCAAAAACCAGATATTTTCAGTGGACTTACAGATTAAAAAATTACGATACGATAATATACGAAGAATGATACGATATTCCAAAAAAGAGCGACATTAATAATGATTATCAACAAACAATAATAATCATAATAATCATGAACGTATTCACAAAATAATAATGAAAATTGTGATTACTAACATCAAGTAACTTAAACGAACAATAATTGAATAAATAAGTTCGTTTTGTTGGGCGCCATTTATTATGGAGGCTGATTGTGGTCGGTGCCACATAAATAAATAATTCAAGAATTTAGCTAAATTTTCTATTTTTGCAACATTTTACCCCACATTCCCCTATTAGCGTGTACTCACCATATTTTCGCCACGGATGGATCCCTCTGTACGGCACCTCGCGCCTCTTCTGTTATTTGGCCGCTCTTCGACCGGAGCCGATTGGTGGCGCTGTTGCTGCTGGTCGGCCTCCCTACGCCTGCGGCCGATTGAGGGCACCGTTGCTGCTGGTCGGCCGCCCTAAGCCTGGGGCCGATTGGTGGCACCTTGATGCCGCTGCTGCTGTTTCGGCCGCCCTAAGCCTGGGGCCGATCGGTGGCACCTTGTGTGCCGTTGCACTCGTTTGTTTGTGCCGAACGGATGGCACTGCTGCGACCTCCTTGTGGACCCTCTCTGCCGGAAGACCTCCACTTTTCCTCACGGCAGAGCGCCGATTGGCAGCACGGTGTGATCTGTTGCCCGGTATTGCCCGCTCCTGAATCGTGCCGAACGGAGGGTACCACTGCTGCCACTGCAGCTCTTCGGCCTTCCCACGACGGAGGCGTTAATTGGTGCCTTCGCTTTTATGCGGCGATTGCCCTACGTATGTGGCGCCTCCTGGGGTCTGCCAGGGGGCTGCGGTGTTGTCTTCGACGGTTTAGTGCCAGATGCAATTGCCTATCTCCGAAAAGGGGCCCTGAGGAACGGAATCTACTTAATATTTTCTCCCAAGCGTGGTCTGAGGTGGTACTTACGCCCTTTGAGCGGCCTTCTCGGTAGTTCCTTCGGATGCACTTTTCTCTCTCTCTGCGGAACCGGGACCGTTCTGTCTAGGGAGTGGAAAAGGGGTAGAGCGCTTCAAATTTTATTGAAAATGAAGTGAAGTTGTACCTCCTGATTTGCCGAGCTTGGCTAGCTAGTCGAGTCGACGACGGTAATGGAAGGCTTGCCTGAACCACGGTTGTCGGATTCCTGTTAGGTTCGGATGCCGTTAGTTTAGTCGGTTTTTTTTTATGGAATATTCGTACCTGCCTTTTTTTTCCTATGGGCACTCTTGGTGGACCTCGCACCTGTGTTCGCCGACACCACGCAACCGGTCAAAACCGCTTTGGCACTTTGGCCAGTTCCACGCACCACACTTTCCTTTTTTTTCCGCGACTACCGACCGTGCACGCCAACGCTTGTTGAAAAAAGTCCTTCTGTTTTCCTCGTGGTCGGTTTTGACAGCTTCCTCTACGCTCGGTTTGGTTTCCACCAAATTGGGTGCTTTTAACCCAAACCTGCACGCTTGGCATTTTTTGTCTAGTATTGGTTTTATTTTTCATACACGCTAATTATATTCGACATGGGGATGGGTTTAAATGTATTAATTTTGCCAATCGCTCGTATCGTATAATATTATTTTAAGAATTATAATCTAACGTAAACTTCAGTTTTTATAATCGTAATTTGTCGTTTTTGGAAAAGTTGAACGACTTAGCGGATCCGTCGTTTAGCGAACCATCGAAGATCGACATTGTATTGGGAACGGACGTCTTTCTTGCCCTCCTCGAAAGTTGCCAAGTCAAGGATGAAAGCGGCCAAACGGTGGCCCAAAAAACTATCTTTGGATGGATTGTTGCTGGACGACAGATCAGGCGGAAATCATAACCAGCAGCCACGCAATCGTGAACTTGTATACGGAAATGGATTTGATCCAAACCTTACAAAAGTTTTGGGAGCAAGAGGAAATTAACAAAGTCCACCAGCTGACTCCTTCGGAAATAGCGGTTACGGAGCACTTCCGTACGACTCTACAAAGAGACGAAACTGGGACGAATCGTCGAATGGCAATCGAACGATGAAGCATTGCCATTCGAAGATTCGAAGCCTTATATTGGCGAATCATTGACGGCTGCCAAGAAGCGATTGGTTGCCATGGAACGACGTTTTGTGGTCCAACCCGAATTCAAACGACTCTATTCTGGTTTTATGAGTGAATATCTGGAGCTTGGGCACATGGAGCTGCTGCCTAACGACGAAGTAATGAAGGACCCTGCGAAGTGTTACTACTTGCCGCACCACGCCGTCATGAAAGAGGACAGCACGACTACCAAGCTCAGGGTGCCGACCTGTTTCGGTTCTCTTGTGATTTCGGACCTACAAGGTGGCCTTTAGCGCGGATGTCACCAAAATGTATCGCCAAATTTTGGTGCATCCAGACGATCGAGATTACCAGCGGATTCTGTGGCGTCCCGATGCAACCCAAGAAATACAGCACTACCGATTGCGCACAGTGACATACGGAACCAAAACCACTCCCTTCCGGGACATCGAAGCAATGCGTGAATCGGCCAAACTGTTCAAGGAGGTGTACCCGGAAGCTGCGAAGAGTGTCGAGCTCAACTTCTACGTGGATGATGCACTATCGGGAGCAGAGGATGAAGAAAGGGCGTTGATTCTTAAGCGGCAGTTGGTTGAGATTTTGAAAACAAGAGGATTTGAGTTACGCAAGTGGGCCTCAAATAGTGAAAGACTCATTAGTGAAAATAGTGAAAGTGAAAATCAACCAGTTAGAGTAAAAATAACTGAAGATACAGAATCAGTGAAAGCTTTGGGACTACAGTGGTTTCCAGTACAGGACGAACTTGGGTTTAAAGTTACTCTCCCACCAAGTGAAGTGAACACAAAAAAACAAATGGTTTCCGATTCATCCAGACTATTTGACCCATTTGGGTGGTTGGGACCAGTGATGATAAAAATTAAGATTCTGTATCAGCAGTTATGGTTGTATGATATGTCTTGGGACGATGAGCTACCAATGGCCATTGCGAACGAGTGGAAAGAAGTGAAGAACAATCTCAACCAACTAGAGAAGATCCGCATCCCACGATACACCGGCGAAATTTGTGATAAAGTGCAACTTCATGGATTCTCCGACGCATCCGAGCAGGCGTATGCAGCTGTTGTCTACCTCAGGGTAGACAACCTCGGGCCATGCCAGAGTTACTCTGATAGCGGCGAAATGTCGTGTTGCTCCCATCAAACAAATTTCGTTGCCGAGGTTGGAGCTGAATGGAGCACTGTTACTTGCCGAGCTTATGGCAAAGGTAACAACTGCTCTGGCGTACCCTGAAACCGAAACCTGGGCGTGGACCGATTCTACTATCGTACTGAATTGGCTTTCTGCGCATCCTCGCAAATGGAACACGTTCGTGGCCAATCGAACGTCGGCTATACTTGAAACTCTACCGAGGAGCTGTTGGAATCAGCTTTCTTGTGGTTTAAGTCCTGCTGAATTTATCGATCATCCTCTGTGGTTCAGGGGACCGCAGTGGCTAAGCGAGGACTCGGCGAGCTGGGTGCTGAGCGCACCACCGACCATCGAAGGATATTTGCCGGAGGCAAAAACAGCTAAATTGCTGCATCTTGTTGCGATACATAACCGAGATAATTACGACGTCGAGGCGGAACTACTGGAAAGGCGTTCTAGTTTTACGTTGATTGTTCGAACATTGGCGTACATGAATCGTTGGGCTCATCACTCCGCATCCAAGGACGAGCGACACGGCGGGGAGTTAACACCTGTTGAGCTACAAGCAGCTACTTCCCAATTGTACCGGGCAATCCAAAATTATGTATTCGGTCCAGAAATTAAACGCCTACGAAAGGGTAAGTCGATTAAACCAAAACATATCCTTGCCCCTCTTTATTTCTGGACAAATTTGGAACAATGCGCATCGGTGGAAGACTGCAACATTCCAATCAACCCTATGACGTTAAACACCCAATAATCTTGCCCCATCGTGGTACTGAACTACTGGTCCGTGAATTACATTTACGTAACTTATATGCTGGTCCTACTCTATTAACCTCCGTTGCGTATCAGAAATATTGGATAGTGGGTTGTCAAACCGTCGTTCGTCGTATCGTCCAGGGTTGTATTCGATGTGTTCGTCTTAAGGGAAAAACTGCCAATCAATTAATGGGCAATCTTCCACCGTCAAGACTTCTGGCCCATTCTCACACGTCGGAGTAGATTATGCCGGACCAATCAAATTGAAGGCACTATGAGTGAGAGGTGTTAAGATCACGAAAGGATATATCGCCGTCTTTGTTTGTCTATCAACAAGAGCTGTGCACGTCGAAGGAGCAAGTGATCTGTCTACCAATACTTTTCTAAGCACCCTAAAACGATTCATTTCACGGCGCGGTTATCCAGTGGAAATATGTTCAGACCAAGGCACCAATTTCGTCGGTGCGGATCGCGCATTGCGTGAATTCTTGGACCACCTACAATCCAACTCGAAAGACGTCTCAAAATTCCTTTCAAACATCGGAATCAAATGGTCTTCTAACCCGCCATCCGCCCCACATATGGGAGGGATTTGGGAAGCCGCGGTGAAAAACGTAAAATCCCACCTGGTAGCCGAACTAGGTAACGAGCCTCTTACCTTTGAAGACTTCACCACGATTCTCTGCCAAATCGAGGCTTGTCTCAACTCGAGACCATTCTGCGCATTGTCAAGCAACCCTGACTGCTTCGAAGCTTTAACGCCAGGTCATTTCTTGATTGGCCAACCGATGAACCTTATACCAGAGCCTTCCCTGAAGCATGTTCCCATCAACCGTCTCGACACGTGGCAACAACTGCAAGCGAAAACCACCAAGGTGTGGGACCGATGGAAGAACAAATAGTCATCAAACAAGAACGAAGTGGCGTGCGGAAAAACCGGACATCAACGTAGGCCAACTTGTCCTGATCAAGAACGATAATACTCCCCCGGCACAAATGGAGCTCGCCCGAGTAGAAGAGATTTTGCCAGATTCATCAGAAGCCGTGCGAGTGGTGAAGCTGCGGCCCTCATTCTGCGCCGCGCATGAGGTGACGATTGTCACCTCACCTCGAGTCACCGTGAGATTTGTCACCTTATTCCCGGAGTCGATGCGGGTAAAGTGACAGAGGTTCATTCTAGGTGAGTGACCGAATGAGCGCATCTGTCAAAATGGTAGAATTCAGCTGGTGCTGTTTTTATTTTGCTCTCGCTTCGGATTTTCCGAATTGTTATTTTGCGTAACGGGTTAGAATTTCGGTTCGAAAATGGTCATCATCGGATTGTGCGGTCACAGCAAGCTGCTTGAGGATGATAAACGGACGATTTATGCGACGTAAGTGGAAATTTCGCTCATCAAAGCTGGGTTATATTGCCGAAAAAACAAAATCAGATGCCGACGGCTGCTGCTCCGAAAAACCAGTGCACAAAGAGGCGGTGTTTGTTAAACATTTCCAAAAGATTTATCAGGTATGTAAAATAATTTGTGTTTTGTACTTAAAACTGTTCGATGAGAATGGTTTTAATAAATTTTGATCATCCAAGAGAAGATAACTTTTTTTTAGTTTTCAGTAATGGCGAATGCTGCCGGTTTATACATTTTCCCCAACTGAGGTTACCCCAGTGGAATGCCGGAAATTGTAAGTTATCGCCGTTGCTACTATAGACACTATAATTTCATATAGTCTGGCAAAGAGAATGACGGGAGCCAATCGAACTGTCATTCGTGGGAGCCAATCGAGCAAACTTTCTAAATATTGGAAAATCATGGTTGAAGTATTGTGATTCACAAACCTTTTTTGGCTTTTTGGAAACATAACTAAAGTTTTTTAGCATAATTTCCATTAGTTTTACACCTATAGAATATACTATATTTTTCAAAAGCCATTTGCAGTTGAACTGACAAAAATAGCATGTAGTTTACGAATCTAATAAACTATTTTTTATTTTGCAACTGGAAAGAATTATGAAGAGCTTGAACATTATCATAGAATGCTCGATTGGCTCCGCGCGAATGACAGTTCGATTGGCTCCCGTCATTCTCTTTGCCAGACTATATGAAATTATAGTGTCTATAGTTGCTACATGACGCATGAAGAAGACGAGGCACACATACTCATTTACGATCTTGAATTTGAATAACTCCAGCCGATAGCTGTCGTTGAGGAGAACATCTTCAACCTCGCCGCAAAGGTTGAGGCAACAACAAAAACAACCAAACTTATTGCATTGCACAGGCCCGCAACGTATAGTGCAAAGAAGGGGGAGGATAAAGAAACGAAAAAATTAGCTGTCTGCGTTCGGTTGCTGTACAATAATAGCAATAGCAGAAAAACCTCACGCATTCGATCCAGGCACAAACGAGGAGACTCGGGTTTGCTCTGCCTTTTGAATTCGGTTCCATCAAGCTTGTAACAGGAGATGAGTGAGAGCCATTCGTTTGGTTGTTTGGATTCGCTGCCTCGAATGCATATTGCTTCGTGAAGGCGGGCCATGTTGAGAGCGTATACATCATCGGTTTTGTCGTTTTCGCTGCCTCAAAGCAACCTTTGCTACCGAGTAAAGCGTTGAGCTAGAGATGGTTGATCAACTCATGCTCAGCAAAATTCAATCACTGCTTCGGATGAACTTTGGGAGTTCTTACCCTATTCTCGTAGTCACCGTGGGTGAGAATCGTCGCATTCAAGTGACGATTTTAGGTGAGAATTGTCGGTACCTTTTCAGGTGGTGACAAGATAGGAATTTCATCGAAAATTTATGTAAATCAGAATGTTAGGCTCTAAATAGTAAATTATACTAATGAATGATATTTCTGGAAACAAAATGAAACAAATTTATTAGCAAATATGATTTTAAATATATTGAAACTTTTTCATTGCTATCTAAAATGTGTAATTTGAATTGGAATACTGAATGGAAAGAATGATCTCCAAATAAAATCCAAAATTCAGTTTTGATTGAAATTTGATTCGCGAAACATTAAAACGATGAAATGACGAAAACTTTGAAAATCATATTTTTGTACTTTTAATTTTATTTTCACTTTTTAATGATAATATGCCATGCTAAGAAATATTTTTCAAAATCAAAAAAAAATGTGGAATTCAAATGAAGGATACAGGTGAGAATTACCGGTATCAATAAGCGACAAGTCTGAACATTTAAACAAAATTTAATTTCCCGGGAAGTTCCAAAGAAAAATAAGCCGTTAATAAAAATCAATTGAATTCGTTTTTTTTATTTGGCTCAATGCTTTATTAAATAACTTGTTGAATCAAATTGGAATGTGGATTCGACGCTCAAGCTGAAGCACAATTTTAAGTTTGGTTTTCGAATTCGAATCTGGAATCCAATTTTAAGGTAAATTGAAAACCGGATTCAGGTTTATGTTACCGAAACCTGACATTTGAATCTGATGCTGCTGCTGCGATTTTGTTGTTTTCGATAAGTGCTCAGCATTCCATGATCTTCTATCTGGTAGGCGATAACCAACCCCCTGGCAACTTGACAGTTCTGGCGAGTTTCGTGTGCCTGATTCAAAATCGCAGATGTCGCATGTGTACCGCTTGTTTACATACTTTTCGTGCCATGCGTATAGAAAGGGCACATCATCAAATGTGGTGCGAATCAAGCAAACTCATAACTTTCGAATGAATGAAAAAAAGATTCAAGCGAAATTATTATTTTCATTCAATAATCTACCTGTTTTTATATTGTATAAGAACAGTTTTTCCATAAAACGGGAAATGTTCTGATATAATATGAAAATTTTGCCTATCTAGAATTATCATATGTATCGCAGTTAATGAAAATCACTTGATGATTGTTGTGGTAATGTTTTGTTTTACATTCATTGTGTGCGGTTGTCCTCAATAGTTTCGGTGGAAAGGATACTTGTCCCAAATAGTGAACCTTCATATACAGGTTCACTAGTCCCAAACAACAGCCATATTTTTTTTTCATGCGGCAGTTTTATGAGAAATCACACGGCCCTTTTGAGGCCAAAATTTTTCACCGCGGGGGAAAGCTACTGGGTTGCTAGCGATTTTTCATTTTGAAATTCCAAAGCTTTTCCCGGTTTTTCCCAGGTTTTTTCCCGCTTATAAATGATGATTTCTTATATTCGTTTTTAATATAAAATCATTGTGAATAAAAAAGTTCAATGTATGTAAATGGCCTCAATTTTCTAACAGATGTATCTCAAATCTTGTCAATTGGTTAGAAATCATGACTCGGCGTCTTTTAACACGGAGTCTTTTTGTATCAAATTGACAGGTTTTTCATGATTTTTCAAAACGAATCTAGCGAAAATGGCATCTGTTCGTTGTTTTTCTACACAATTTTAACAATTTTGTAAAAATAGGCTCGGTTCAATTGAGCTTGAAACTATAATGTAGTGTATACTTTTCAGTCACTGTGAAATTGTCTAGAATTTTTATAGATTTCTAGAAAAAAAAAATAGTTTGTAGAGATATATGTAATAAGCTACATCACAACATAATATCAAATCAGCTTGTCCACTTAAATGGGGATTTGTCTTACAAAACTTAAATCATCAGATTGCAGGAAAATGTTTAGTGATTTTCTGAATACAGTTATATTTTTATGTACAAATCCAAAAACATGTTTAAAAAAATGTTTATCTTTCCAATACAAAACAATGAATAACTTCAGTAGTGCTCTATAGTCATTTGAACTAGAGATTCGTAAAAAAATAGAAAACCGACAGGGCTGAACTTTAATCGTTTGAACGTAAGATATTATTTTGCATCAGGGTGAACACCTTAGGGTTCGCCAGGAGCTTTTTTGATACAATTTTTACATAAAACATATATTCCTGCGTAGGAAACTTTAAGCAAAAGTTTAACGTAGGAAGAATTAAAAACTGGCAAATACACAATAAATACTACATTGAAAAATCAATATCTTTTTCTGTTGAAAAAATAGGTGTAACTGCATAAAAACGTCTCACGCTGCCAAATTATATGTTTTTGCATAACATAATTTAATGAAATATGTATATCGAACACTGAATCATATGACGTCGAAAACTAAAACTAAAACAGTCGAAACTGGATAAGCAAAAAACCTCTATAAGTGAGAAAGAACACCAAATCACAAGCTATTTAAAGCACAAAACCTCTTTAAGTGAGAGTGAAAACATCTAAAAGCTGAAGTCGATTTCTTAAATGTTAAGTCCTTTGGACTCTCATTTATCGACGTTCAACTGTAGTTATTTTTGTGTTTAGTTTTGCCAATAATAGTTTCATTAATAAATTCATAACATTTGAATTGTGCTTGTAAGTGAAGCACACTTGCGGAGAGCGAAAAAAAATAGTTAAAAAAGCGATTCAAACTTCCTTTGGTTGACTTCTAAGGATAGCCTAACACTAGACAGAATCCAGTGGGCATGCATCCGAGTATGTTTAGGGTCTACAAAAACTACACATACAGGATCGCTTGATGTCCTGGCTGGCCTCTGTCCACTAAGTATAAGAAGAGACTCATCGGCAATACGCTTCGTCAACAGAAGAGCATTTTTGAAATCATGGCATCAGCAGTTTGTAGAACCAACTCTGGAAACGAGATCCTTCGCCACTGGCATTCGACGGGCTCTACAGCACCTGAACGACTTTTTTCCCTTGCAAAATACTCTGGATAATATCCCATGTTTCCTGTACAACGCGGGTGTAAGAAAAACGGCACTTTCGATTGATTTGTCTGTTGCCAATCTACAATAACAGGAAACTCCAACTGTTACATTAGTCGACAATTTACTGGAACAGAAATATGCTGGACACTACGTTTTGGCCACAGACGGATCAAAGGATTTACTGGGTGTTGGTTACGCAGTAGTCAATAACTTTAATGCTGCAATATGTAGCATCAAACTCCATCCTTCAATGAATGTCTACTCAGCGGAATTACTTGCCATTCGGAAAGCGGTTTCTATTATTTCCGAACTTCCAACAGGTAAATATGTTATCATCACTGATAGCATGAGCAGTCTTCGTAGCCTTCAAAGCAACAAATTTCGATCGTCGAACTCCATGGCATGGTATGATATCAAAAAGATGACCTCTTCAGCTCAACGTCAGGGTACTGAAATTAATTTTGTATGGGTTCCCTCACATCGAGGCATCCAGATAAATGAATGGGCTGATCAAGAAGCAAAACTGGCATGTAGAGATGGTATACCAGAGGAATACACGATCACAAGCCATGATCTCTCTTTTCCGATCTTACAAAACGCCAAGCATCGATGGCAAAGTGCGTGGAACGCTGGACTCAAAGGTCGATTTTGTCATAGTATTTTGACTAAAGTTAACACGTTCCCATGGTTTCATCAGCTGCAACTAGACAGAAGAGAAATAATAATTTTATCAAAACTGATCAGTAATCACTCCCGTTTACCTGCGCACTTGCATAGAAATAGGATTATACCAAACGCTATGTGCAACTGTGGAGCAACACATGCAGATCCTGATCATTTCCTTTTCCTATGCCCTAACTTCGATGCAAAACGGAGCATCATCTGGAGGATACTTTTGGACAAACGCGTGGTTCCTGACATCCAAATCCTGTTGAAAAAATGTGACATCCAAATTTATAAAACAACAGCTCAGTTTTTTATAGATTGTGAAATCGATTTGTAATCAGTAGTATCATAGATTAATAGATAGATTAATATCATTTTCGATACCCACTTGGCCAGCTATGTATCAGAGGTTAAGCCAAATAGTTGTAATAAAAAAAAAAAAAAAAACTTCCTTTGGTTACTAATGAACGAAAATAAGCGTTTATGAGATAAATCTATATCGAGACTGTCAAAAACTACTCTTAAATTTAGATAAATTTTAATTTTTGATTTAGAAATTCCGTGAAAAAAATCAAACATGACAATTTTCCCGGTGAGGTGCCGGAATTCCCGGTTTTTTCCCGGTTTCCCGGTGACGCGATGAAATTCCAAAGTTTTTCCCGGTTTTCCCGGTTCGCTAGCAACCCTGAAGCTAGGTAAATTAAATGGGAATGATTGGGAGGAGACCGCAATACACCGGGCGGATTAAGAATGTGTCGCATTTAAACTCCGGTTGCTCTCTGACAAGTCAAATCCTGGCGAACCAGGGCTGGGCTTGCCAATGGGCTGTATTGCGAGCGAGGGTATTTTATATCGGTTGAATAATGTGTAACACTGTGTCATGTGAAGTGAGCAACAAATAGTAGCTTTAGATGGCTGAGGTTTGTCGTGATAGTATTATTGTGTCGTGTGAAGGGAGCCTTAGTAAGGCCGAGTTTTGTTTTCACAGTGAGAAGTATTGTGTCATGTGAAGTGAGCAACGAATAGTAGCCTTTGTAGGGCTGAGGTTTGTTGTCACAATGAAAAGTATTGTGTCATGTGAAGTGAGCAACAAATAGTAGCCTTTGTAGGGCTGAGGTTTGTTGTCACAATGAAAAGTATTGTGTCAGTAAAGTGAGCAACAAATAGTAACCTTTGTAAGGACGAGTTTTGTTTTCACAGTGAGTAGTATTGTGTCATGTGAAGTGAGCAACAAATAGTAGCCTTTGTAGGGCTGAGGTTTGTTGTCACAATGAATAGTATTGTGTTATGTGAACAACAAATAGTAGCCTTTGTAGGGCTGAGGTTTGTTGTCACAGTGAGTAGTATTGTGTTGTGTGAAGTGAGCAACAAATTGTAGCTTTAGAGGGCTGAGGTTTGTCGTGATAGAATTATTGTGTCGTCTGAAGTGAGCAACAAATAGTAGCCTTTGTAAGGCCGAGTTTTGTTTTCACAGTGAGTAGTATTGTGTCATGTGAAGTGAGCAATAGTAGCCTTTGTAGGGCTGAGGTTTGTTGTCACAATGAATAGTATTGTGTTATGTGAACAACAAATAGTAGCCTTTGTAGGGCTGAGGTTTGTTGTCACAGTGAGTAGTATTGTGTTGTGTAGAGTGAGCAACAAATAGTAGCCACTGTAGGGCTGAGGTTTGTTGTCACAGGGAGTAGTATTGTGTTGTGTAGAGTGAGCAACAAATAGTAGCCACTGTAGGGCTGAGGTTTGTTGTCACAGTGAATAGTATTATGTTGGACCCTACCTGTCACCTAACCTTACTCGATTCAAGAACTGTGAGCCTATGATTGTTTTCGCTTGAGATTAGCATAGATTGTAATTATATGTAATTATATTAACAACTCGGATACCATAAAACCGAATCTCCATTAAAAGGTGTTTATCACTGGCAGCACTTGTAAAAATTCTACGTTACACAAAGAATAAAAAAAAACTGATTAATAACCGAACAGGACCATACTTCTAATGACAATGCTGTTCCTCTAAAGCCTCATCGCTAACTCTGAACAACTTCTCAGAGCAACTTCCCTCAATCTGTTTCAGTTGAAATAAATTACATTCCTATTTTTGATTCCCGATATTATTTTCCTGGACTACCTTTTTATTATTGTTTTTTTTTTCCAAATCGTACCATCTTTCTTCGACTTCCTTAATTGAATTTCAAACCTAACCGAACAATAGGCAAATCTAGCAAAAAGCGTTGAAATGAGAAAGAATTATTGTTAACAGGAAACTGTCCAAAAAGCATTCTGATCCAATGAGCTTCTAGTTCTTGTAAAATGCTTGTTTTAAGAATAAGCCTTCGAAATTCATAAACCGCAAATGCACACTTAGGGCATCCGCAGCAATCGCGAGCAAAGTGAAAATGCTCACGAGTTTAATCACTTTTATACCGCACCGGGAGTTGGTATGAAGGTGAGCAAAATAGGGCCGATGCCGTCGGGACCGACAAAATCACCAAATTTGCTCACTAGAAAGGGGCGAGAGCAAACATGCACTGAAAAAATTCTACCGTTTTGAGCAGAATTAAACAAACGATGTCGCAGCGTGTAGATGTTTGTTGATATTCATTTTAAGAAAAAAATTGTATCAGATTAAAATTGTGGATGGTTTTTTTTTGTAATAACCAGTTAAATTCGCAATTTCGTTACATTTTTTCGGGGTTTTCCAGGAATTGAACGAGAAAGTGTAAATGCTGGTTCTGATGGTGAGTTATTTATTTTGTATTTTATACTGTTTTTGACTTTTTTCTACCTATGAATTTTGATAACATTTTTTTCCTTTCTCACTCAATTTCAGATAAACAAACTTGAAGCATCGTAATTTGTGACCAAAAATGGTCACTCGGAGTTTCTCGGAGTAATAATAATCGAAACCAGTGCGCTGTGCAGGATTTTTGTATCCAACCGGCCAATATGGGTGGCATTCCAGTACTGTCCCTACCGATTCGGCTTTCGGAACGAGGTCCAATAAGTTTGCAACTAATGGGACCCAGTTTTTCGGAGCAGCAATTATTTCAATCAGCACGTTGGATAGAAAAAGAAGTTGACGATTTTTTAGAAAAGTATGATTTTAATATAAATATAATAAACAAATAAAGTTGAATTTTAGTTGAATTGTTTGGTTTGTTGAATTTTGTTTTTCGGGTCCATTTGTTAGGAAATATAAGTGCCCGGCGTTTTGAAAGCAAAATCGAGCTTAATTCGAAAATATATTCTTATCTGAACTTATTTTATTCAATCAAGTCGTCCCACAATTCAATAAGTTTTTTAACACAATCCAGCAAACGGGTGACACGGAATTGGAAACACCGTAAGGGAAACTCAACGCTTTACAACCACCACCGGTTGAAAGCGATGTCCTATAGATATGATGACGAGGCCAAGCGAAGCAAACATCCTGCTCGGAAGTTCTTGCTGCATCCGTCATCGGACCCGATTGCTGGTGTTCGAAGCTGCTTGGCCTTGCTGCTTCTGTATGGCATGTTCAACCAGGATGTAGACTTTGACGTCACGATACGGATAGCAGCTATCCCGTCACCCCCAGGCCCCCCAGGCCCCCCAGGCCCTTTTAAGGCCAACATTCATCGAAATTTGAGCAAAAAACTGACGACTCCGAAAATTTACTCGGTACGTATTAATTTAAATTTAGATTTTCTTCAAAAGTTTTCTCAGTGCAATGCTAAATTTAAAAATAATTATGCTACCGCCCGGTGCACGAAAGAGTGTGTATCCCAAAACCGGTCCGCTGAAATGAGCAAAACCGGGCCGCTTATACTCACTTATTGGTGCGTTTGCTCTTATTAGAGCATTGGGGACGCGAATACTACTACCTTTACCTTGCCTAGTAACACTTTGAGTTATTAATCCGTGACTCCTTGAAGCCTAGGATACGGGGACACATCTGGACTTCTTAAAAAAGGACCTGAAATATAAAACATTATTAAACAAATTGTATGAATAATTATATCAGGTCAAACAATCAATACTGATCGGACCATATTGAACACTGGTAAGACGTTAGTTTAAAGCCGTGGGGCCAACACGTAGGTTCCGTTTCACTGGTGTTCATCAGTGATCCGTTCGTGCTCGCAAGATCTGGTGTGATATTTTCACTATTCGATATTTTAAGATCTTGCGCGACAAGGCATACCCATTTATATCAGAGTGATATAAATGAGCCTCTTACCATGCCCACGGCCCAAACAACAGCCGTATTTCAGTGAATTATTTTGATCAGTCTAGAAGTTTAAAACCTAATAAAGGACACACAGATTTACGTCTGTGTTCCACTTCGACTGAACTTTCGAAAAAAGATTCATTTTACATATAACTGAGCAAAAATTTTTAAATTTGAATCGTTTTTCCATTTCTTGAATCAATTGAAATGAAAAATATTTCGATATGTGTCCTTCCGACATGTTAAGCCGCTTGATTTTTGCTTTGACAGAACCTACCTACCTACCTACCTAAGGGTCCAGCGCCGATTGACCGGCGCATAGGGCTGAGATAAAAGATCTCCACTGCTGGCGATCCGGAGCCAGCGTCTTCACTTGCTGCCAGCCAAGGTTCTCGTCAACTGTGCGGATTTCAGCGGCTAGACTTCGCCGCCACGAGCTTTTGGGCCTGCCTCTTCTTCGATGCCCATCTGGATTCCAGTCAAGCGCCTCTTTGCAAATCTCGTTTTCATCTCTTCGCAGCGTGTGCCCAATCCATCTCCACTTACGTTCTCGAATCTCGATTTCTAGCGCCTTTTGATGACACCGGCGATGAAGTTCAACGTTTGAGATCCAGTTGCCAGGCCACCAAGCGCGGATGATGTTCCGCAGGCACCGATTCACAAAAACTTGCAGTTTTCGCGTCGTCACCGCATATGTGCACCAAGTCAAAACATATGTGACAGAACCAGAGAACCAGAAAAAACTAAAGCCCTAAAATAAAAGTGCGGCAGACTGTCATCGCGGAGTTCCAATCGAACTGTCAAAAGTCGTTCCAATCGAGCATAACCATTTTTACCATTTCAAATTCGTGGCAGGTATTGCAATCTGTGTGACTGTGACTTTCAATTTTTTAATTGAAATTAATCAAGAATGCTGAGAAAATTCATTGGAGCAAAACGGAAAGAAGCACTTAATTTTTATTTTAACAATTGACACAACGGAGAACAAATTAAATAATATTCTCAAAACGAAAATCAACTTCACAATCTGCGACACAGTTGCACATCAACAAGAAGTCATGCGAATGTTTTCGTTATTGGCAGTGTTGAAGGATTACAAAAGCTTTTTTCAGTGCTGCCGAATCGGTGCGAAATTCAGTCTGCCGCACTTTTACTGTAGGGCTTTAGAAAAAACTGCGCACACCAGGGAGGTGACAGCCCTATCCTTTGTCATTGATTTTGACAACCATCAAAATTACGGGCCCACGATTTTGTGGGCCCATAACAAACCTGACATTTTGCTGTCAAGGAACCGGACTAGATGTCAAAACCTAGAGGATTATGAATGATTGCACACTAACACAATCATCATTCTGGTTCCTCATTGGTTGAAATTTTGACTTTTTCAACTCTGTACTGGTTTGAGAGGAAAACACCATAGAGGTTTCTCCCGATGGATAGAAAAAAAGAAAAAGATTCTTGTTCGCAAGAAGAACCAGATTGTCACCCTCCTGGCGCACACGCGATTTGTACACACAAAAAAAAGCATAGTAAAATTACTAAATCCGTGGTTTAAACGAACAACAGGCGACCATATTTTTGAGTCAAATATGTTTTGTTGTTTATAATACCTTACGCATAGCTATTTTACCATGTGCTCAATTTGGCTGCGCATAGTAAATTCGACTGCGTTTTAGTAAATTTGTCAATGAAATGATGCATTGTTTTACTTCGTCCCTAGTAAAATTAATATGTTTCATGATGAAACTAGTATGTGTTATGATAAAGATTAGGAGGAGCGAGGAGCTTGATTTAAATAGTAAAATTACTATGTATGTTTGTTTGTTTATTTGCATGCATGCATTATGACATTATTTGAAACATGAAAATTCACACTTACGACACACGTCGGTCAATGTTAGTGTGTTCTCCCGATGCTCTGGAATGATTTTCAAAGTTATATAACTATAAAGCAGCTCAAAATTAGTTTTTTTACAAACGGGTTTGATGATCAATGATCCTGAATTAGTGTAAACAACAAGAATGTTTACCATAGTAAAATTATCATACGCACTTATGTTTTTGAGTCAAATATGTTTTGTTCTCAAAAGTACGATGTGCGTAGTATTTTCTTGATATGAATTGGTGCCACAATGTCAAAATTACTATGCGGACGGTAGTTGTGATAGAAATTATGATGAAATTATCATGATCATAGTATTTTCGACAACAAACATTGAGAGTTATCGAAAATTACCAGGTACATAGTAATTTCAATATTGTTTCATGCGCACTATCACAAAATCGATGTTAAACTTTTCGTGGTTGAAAATACTATAGCGCTGAAATGGTAAAATTATCATGACAGCGTCTTTGGGATGACCACTCTTTTTTTTTCCGTGTATGGGAAACGTCAAGTCAGAGGTGCCAGGTCGTTTTGTCAAAAATCAGGACACCGCCAAGAAAAAATCAGAATTTTTCAGGACACCATCAAATTGGTGAAAACAAAATGCAGTTCTGCTTAGATTGCATAACTAAAGCGAAATAGAAATGCTGATGACGCCTCGAATTATGCAACTGAAGCAAGAATAACCTTGGCTGGCCTCCAGTTAATATCGAAAAACCTCATTTAAATGTCATTTGAATCGAAGAATCTATTTGGTTTAAACTATTTTATTTAAGATTTGTTTGATGTTTTCATCATTTAACAATAAATTTAGTTAAGATTTGGATATTTTAAAAAAAATCAGGACAAATCAGGACATTTTAAGGGCGATTTGTCAAAAATCAGGACAATTCAAGCGTTTTTGAAAAATCAGGACGGTCTCTCGAAAATCAGGACAAATCCTGATAAATCAGGACACCTGACACCCCTGCGTCAAGTTGCCAGGGGGTTGGTAGCAACCGAACGTTGAGAGAGTTCGTTCAGGGCAGCAAACGAATAGTGTCTCTCAGAGCAGATCCTCCTCATGGGGGGAGGTTTGAATGAATGTATATATATCGTCTCCTGTATAGCTATGCGAAGCCTCAGAGCGTGTATTTTGAAAGCCCCCTGATGAGAAAATTGGTGAGGATTTCAATCACTGATCCGAAGTGACGTTCGTCACCTAAATCGACTACTGGAATAGAGTGACTTGGGTGAGTCGACTATCATCACGTCACACGCGGCGCAGAATAAGGGCCTGCGTCGAGGAGGTGTCATCTACGAACGGCCGATCCACAAACTGTGTGTCCTTCCGGTGGATTTAGGCCGGAGCCTCAAGGCGGGGAGAATGTTCGAGTATCGAGTAGCCCCTCGTGCATCGGCGGTACCAACCAAAAAAGGAGAGAGAAAAGCCCAAGTGAAAAAATTTGCATTACTGTACTTCCGATCGACAAATAAAAACGTGTTGTTTTTTCGAGTCGTAGTTCTCCGCGTTTTAATTCGGAATATCCGCGAATTTCCAGTCAAAGTATCGTTGGGAAGTATTTTCCGTTCATAGTCCACCGAAACAATATTTTTAAATTTTTTTATGATTTTCATAAAACATAATAATAATTACCTTGTGCTAACCAGATCTCTCTTTTTGAAATCGGAATTTTGATTTTATATTGTTTATTCGATTGGCCAAAATCGTGCTTACGTAATTAGTGAACGGTCCCTAAAGCCTAGTCCACACTAGGAGACGGTTCGTCTCGAGACGGTCTCAGCGTCTCCCATTTTCTTCGGGAGACACTGAGACCGTCTCAGATTTCCAACAACAACAACAGACAACAAAGTTCGTCTCATAACAAAAATCGCAGTTTAAGTTGCCTAGTGTGGACTAGGCTTAAGGCATTCTTTCAATGATTATTGTGTTTACAACATACTAAAATCGATTTTATCGAAAATTTCTACCTATGTATTTCAAAACAAACAAGTACTGTTCTCAAATTTTAATCTTCCGAATACTAAATACAGCTAAATTGTATTGGATGATGGAAACAATTGAAAAAATGTGTAAACATCAAGTCTGTATAAAGCCGCTCCTAATCACCCAGACGTTTGGAGACGAAATTTTTGTGTTTTATAAACAATATCTTTTTTCTTCATTTCCAACCGCCGTTTCTTTTTCTAACTTGTTGTTCCGAATTTAAGTATTGAGGCAATCGGACTTTCGGATCACTGATATCTTACTTGATTTGAAGTTGGTTACAGATTGATTTTATTTCTCGAACGTACTTAGATGGTAACTTAAAGTTAAGCCGAAACGAGTAAAGCGGAATTCAGGAAGACGACGCGCTATCTGATTGGTAAACATATTTGTAAACATGTGGTAGCAGTTATTTGTTTATGACCGAGTTCTTCTCTGGGTCATGTTTGGTTTTTTACGGAATGGCTTAAAAAGTTCTTCTCTGGGTCATGTTTGGGTTTTACGGAATGGCTTGAAGGAATGCTGGCAATGCATAATTTATTGCTCGGTTCAGGAAGGGTAACATTTAAAGTGATTGTTACCCGCATAGTCAAATACGATATGCTGAATCTTCAGTATTATTCGGTTCTGATTACATTAATAGTTACGTTTCACATTGCGTTTTGGCTAAATGTGCCTTCGCTAGAACGGATAAAATATCATTCTTGAAAGATACGATTAATACTTCTTTGAATAAATGGATTATTATTGCAACACACCGAAATGATAAAAAAATATTTTGGAAAGATCAGATTAATCATCTCGGGAATAAAAAGATTATTTTTGCAACGCGCATCAAATTTTCTGCTGTCACGTCAATAAACGTGGCCAAGCGCGCATAAGCTTTTCCTTTTGTGTTCCGGAATTGTGGGAGGTAGCTTTTAGACCCTCCGAAGACTACGCGGAAGCATTCGGGGATGACGACCAGACGACAGGTGCTGATGAAGGTAAGTGAAAACCTCTTTATTTAGAAGAAAGTGTTAATTAAATGATTTTATTTTTGCGCACCGATAGATTCCGAAGAAATGCGAATACCGGAAAATTGTAAAAAGCACTGCCAAATGGAACATCCAGAAGGTGCAACGGTTCTTGAACATCCGGAAGATTATGGCGCGGCCGATGGACGGCCACGGCTGCAGGTGACCACGAGACCAAACCGGAAAAATCTCAGCGGAGGAAGACGATAGCGGCCGGATAGGTGGCCGGAAAAAGATACGATGTGTAACCAACAGCACCACCAGCCAGTTTCCCGGTTGATGTACCCCATCACCGAAGAATAATAAGGCGCAGCAGTACCAGGCGCGGTCCTATGGGGGGGGTGATCGGGGTGATCACCCCCCCCAAGCGGCAAAAAACCGTTAGAAAAAACCCACAAAAGCTCGAATTTCTATTAAAATTTGGAACTTTTCTTAGTAGATGTGCTTTTCAATTTTCAAAATTTTCCACTCCGTGGGGGTGATTATTCTACAAAAAAGTAAATTTATCACGAAAGGCTCAATATTGAAAAAGTCGGTCCACCAAACTCAAGCAGCTGTAACTTGCGATTCACTGGACTAAATTATACCAAATAACTTTTGTTGATAAGTAACTCAACAAAGGTGTGGTTTTTAGTGTTGATTTCTAAATGGCTATTAACGAAATGTTAGGACAATTTTTTTAAACAGTCACTAATTTTCCTGATATGCCTAAACTAATACGAGAAAATCGTAATAAATTTTATATTTGCTTGACGCAAATTCAGAGCTTCTAAATTCTTGATTTTGTTTTAAATTTTAATAAAATGAAAAAAGAGAAAAAGTCACATAGGAGGGTGAATATGGTTATAACACTGAAATACTTGAAATATTTGTTCTGCTGTCGTCATACATTTATTGCCTTCAATATGCAGTTTCTTTATTATTTGCTCAAATTTAGAAGGAAACAGTAAAAAAAATCATTCAACTTTAAACGTACGGAATCGTGTAGTTTTCAATTTTCTTTATTTTTAGAAATTTTTACCATGTTTAATGGATTAACAGATCTTGGTCGTTCTAAGAAGTAAAAAAATCCTTTGGCCTTCAAGTGTTAAATTGCCTTTATTGTAAGAAATTTAAATTTTAGGCAAATTATCCATCGGAGTGATCAGTTTTCCAGTAGGCGTTTAGGAAACGTATGACTTCAATTGACCGTCTAACTTTGTAATCTTTCTTTTTGTCTTTTAGTCACCAATATTTCACTAAACAAATTCAATCGTTATAAACAACAAGTGTTGATGCCGCATTAAATTTATTTGTGATGAAGTTTTGAGCAGCGACTAGCTTCCCATAAGGATTGTTTTTTGTATTTCAAAATATTTTTTAAATCGATTGAAAATAATCAATTTAGGATCAGCATCAGGAAAAATGATTATAATAAAACTTTACTTTAAAAATAAAAAGCTAATACAAATGTGAAATTTAAAAATAAATACGAATTTAAAATTCTGTATTTTTCTTTTGTTTACAGCTGGTTCATTGAGAATTTGTAAACTTTATAAAGTCATATCAGATGTCTAATGCTAACCTCAATTTAAAATCTAAAGTAGTGCTATTTTCACTTGCGTTTACAAGAAATTCATGACTTATTGCAAAATAAGAATTCGGGTAAAGGTTCTCTTTCGCGAGTTTTTTTCATTCTTAATTTTTCACCATTCAAATATGAATTATAAACTTAAAATAATAACCTATATTATGTAATTCCAAAAAAAAAAAATTAAAGTCCAGATCTGATTTTATTTAATTCTGTTTGAAATGCATCACATCAAACATTCATATTATGGATGAACATACAAAAAATACAAGTACAGCCAAACAGAAATCGAATATGAAATATTCATAGTAAGAGTTTAAATTTAAAAAAATCTTCTCAAGAGATTTCAGCAACAATAAATCGAAAAAAGAGATTACTTGTTATGAGATTGGCGAATCCTATGAGTTTTTAGAGCCAAAAAGGAACAAAAAGTATTTATAAAATCTGCTTTCAAAACTATAACACAAATAAACAAAATTCACATTTCGAGGTGCAAAGAATTTGAAAACTGATTTAAACTTATTTAAAAGCACTAATTGCAAATTTGTATTTTTTCTTCAGTTCTTGTTTCCGGTATAAATTTTGAAAACACATGGTTTATTGAAAAAAATTGTGCACTTCTTAGCAAAAGCGTAAAATATCAAAAAGATTTAAAAAAAGGTTTTGGCTTAATGATCAATTTTCAAGAAGACTGTGAGTAATTTACCATGAGCAAAAATTATAGAAGTAGGTATGTTTCCTCATTTTGTAAAATACGAAGATTATCTAGACGAAACTTGTATTGTTTTTTTACGGGAATTTGTCACTTTTTGGCATTCTTCCTTCAAATTTGTATCGTTGAATGAATAAAGGATAATGAAAAGATTTTTTTGTTCATGTAGGTTAGTTACTTCATCAATTATTATCATTGATCGATTTCACTCTAAACTGCTTAGTTTTAAAATTACTAAATGTCAGAAAATATGAAGGAAGAGAAAAAATCAGACAAAAAAAATCGAGTTTGGGACGCAAAATTCTCGAAAATCAGTTTACCTCGGTTTTAATTTTTCCCTTGGGAATCAAAATTATCCCCTTCTCATTTCTCAATTTTTTCGGCAACAAGGCAATCTATCATACTAAACAGTCAGAAGATTCTTTAGTGATTTTTAACCAACACTCCTGGATTTAAAGATCTACAGCAATTATGTCACCGATACTGCTTTCAGCTCATTTACACAATAATATTAAAGCTTTAAGCTTAACCCTTTCCTTCCCACGAGGTTTTTCAGGTTTTAAAAATAGAAATATTGATTTTCAGCTGAAGTTCTAGAACAAAAGATGTAAGTCTACTTTAATGATCCATTTGATTAATTTGGGTTTTGAGGTGGATCATATGTGCTCCATTGGGAAGATAACAACACATAGGGTGCAAATGAAAAACAGGAAATAAATGAAAAAAAAACATGGAATTTCATTACTTCTTTGATCACAAACTAAAACGATCCTATTTGATAAAAAACTTCTTTGGTATACGCATCCCTCGAAAGTCTATTTATCGAAATATTTGAAATTTTCATTTTTGCCTTGAACAATGGCCGCCACGACACTTTGCGCAAGGAAAACAAAACATGCCGTTTTTCGAGAAAATCACGAACTTTTACAAATATTTCGAGACATATGGTCATTTAAGCAGATGAAATAACTATCCTGAAGGGATTTTTTTTGTTGACGAAATGATTTTCTTGAGTATTGATAAGAAGCTTCACAAGAAGAATAGTACGTTTTGTTCCTAGTGTATCACCAGTGATCCACTTTACTAACTCAAAAATTTATATGTTTTAGTTGAAATCTAAGTAAACCATCGTTTGATTCTGCTTGCATAAGCAACCTTCTGCACATCAGTAATTTTATTTGAAGGAAATTATAAAAACTTGTCAAGTTATTGAACAACAAATGAAGACTTGATTAAAATACGAATCTGCCAAGGAAAACCTAGCGAACCGATTTTCTTCAAATTTCGTGCAATGTTTCTTCACTCATATCTACACATTCGGTGAAAAAATGGTGTTGATCCAAAGCGCAAAGTTCAAATGCTTGCTGTACCATGGGAAGGAAAGGGTTAAGGTTTGATATTCTGAATCTGAAAGCTTGGCTATTTCAATTGTAAATGATTGAGACTCTTCTCACTAAAGAATAGTATTAACTTTCAGAATTACCCCTTCATCTCCTTTTTTTATTATAATTTAATTTTTTTTTTAAATTAAGAATAATGTATGCACCTCTGTACATGAACAATAAAAAAGACTTATTACTTTTTTTTATAGTTCATTTGTTGTAGTACGATTAAAATTGAAAATTTTGAATGATAAATTTCAATTCAAGAGCAAATGAAATTAAATTAGGTGCCAGAAGCTTCATATTCAGAAACTGATTTCGATAATCGGATATTCTACATAATTTATATTTAAAGTGTTGATTTTATATATTGTGTTTCAAAACTTGAAAATAATAATACTGAATTTCCAAATCACGATTCAGTAAAATACCTCAATGAAGAATTCAATGCTCGTTAGTTATGTTTGTTAATAAGTTTATCGGCTTATCGGTAAAAGTAAAATACTTCCGAAAAATTATAAAATATTTAGAAGCTCAGGAAAAAATTAAGATAGCTTAAATTTCGTCTCTCAGCAACGTGCGTATTATAAAAAAAAACTATCAACATTTTTTCGCGGAGGATATTATAGATTCGCTGGTTGTTTTATAAAAGGATGTGTAAGTTATGTAGAAGGATATTGAAATTAGTATTAAGAGAAACTTTGATAAAGTTTTCACTATTCATCTCTTGTTTCATCCTTTTTTAAATACATGTTGTTCAGTGAAATTCATGGGTGAAGGAGGAGCAGTGTGCAGCTTATATTGTAGACTCAATTGAAACTGACCATTCTCCCCCTCCCTCACAACCCCTCCCCCTTATGTCGATCACTCAAATGATCGCTTTTTCTTCAGATATTAACGTTCCTTTATATTGACTGATTTTTGAAAATTGAAAAATCACCCCCCCCAAGAGCCAACTCTAGGACCGCCCCTGAGCAGTACACGTTATCTTCGCGCATGGAGTGTTTTTTTTTTTAATAAAATTAAAATTTTCGGAAGGTGTAAAATAATTCATGAATAAATAAACGAAATTTTGTTACGTATTCGTTATCTTTTAATCAAAACTATACGAAATGCTGTATCGTTTTTTTCTTATGAGATGATCATTTAGTAAAGATTCCACATATGATCCACTCGTTTCAAAACGAGTAGAAAAAAGCAAAAAAATTGAATGGTTACTCTACTTAACGACCCGTTCCCTGTATCGTAAAGTGCGTCCAAACGATTCCATTTCATGAAAAAATGATAAGCCTTATCTTACATTAATAATCCCAAACTATAGAAGTAATCTTTTGGATGTCTTGGGAAGAAGATAATGGGAATAGTCGTTGTATAATACTGATTTATGCGGGTATGTTTATGATTACTGTAAAGGAAAGCAAAAAGGTTTACTTGCTAAGACTGTGAGGTCTTGCAGTTGAATAGGTTTTTACTGCTGCATGTGGGGTCTTGCAGTTTATGATGATTTTGGGAATTTGAGGATTCTGAGATGTGTGTTTAAAGATGATGGTTTGAAATGATAGGATGAAGGAAGGAATGGTTTGGAGGATGCTACACCTCCCTCCTTTCGAAGAATGGTGTAACCATTCAGACTAATTATAGTAATTAAAATGTTGCGGTCGTCTCCTGTTTTACTATTGAATTGGATAATTTTTGTTTAACTATTTTGATGTTTTATTAATCTGGTTTTATGAACAATCGTAGTATGATTTGTAGCTTCGTGTTATATTTCTGCATTACTTCCGTTTAATTTTATAATTCTATATGGTCCGATTTGAACATTGTCTAGTTTTTTTCTACCCTCGACTTTTAAGTATACAAGGTCATTGATGTACAATGTTGTAGGATTTATATTGTTATTAATTTTTTGTGTTCTAAGTGTTTTGGTTTCTTCTATTTTCCTAAAAACATGTTGATGTATTACTTGAAGTTTGTATTTTAGCTCATGTAGATATGAGTCATGATTATATAAAGGTTCAACTGTATTCCAATTGATATTTTCAAATTTATTTACGGGTTTGCCAAACAAAATTTCGAACGGTGAGTAGTCGTGAGATGAATTTGGAGTTGTATTATAACAGTAACTGTAATATGGTAGCCAACTGTCCCAGTCTGTTTTAAGATCATTTATGAAAGTTCTTAGGTATTCATTAAGACACCTATGATTTCTTTCTAAAGATCCTATTGTTTGGGGGTGGTATGCAGTGGAGCAAGTATGATTTATTTTGAGAAGGTCACAAATGTTGTCAAATATACCTTTGTATTCTGTCCCTTGGTCGGTGCGAATAGCACTCATTGGGCCATAGATTAGAATACAATTCTCTACTATTGCTTTGGATATTGTTGATGCAGTTTTGTCAGGAATGGGAACTAAAATGATGTATTTACTGAGATCGCATTGCATCGTCACAGCGTATCTGTTGCCATTTGGTGTTAAACTAAATGGGCCAATTGTATCTATTGAAACTATATCAAAAGGTTTAATAGGTGTGGTTGTTTTGACCATGTTTTCTTTTACAGAAGAAAAATGTTTATTAAGTTTACACATCTCACAAGATTTAACGAATTTGCTAACTGTGTATTTCATGTTTGGAAAAATATAAGAATTTCTTAATTTTCTATACAATCGGGATATGCCAATATGTCCTCCTGTGGGTGAACAGTGGTTATGTTCCAAAATTTTCTGTATTTCTGTAGGATCTGATACTATTTTGGGTGGATCAAAAATAACTATTTGAATCGTTTTAATAGTTTTGTTCCCAATTTGTTTAAAGTCATTGATGCTTATGTAATTGAATACAGCGTCGCTTTTTGAAATTGCTATAGTATTGGGTGATTGAAAAAAATCATTAATAGTTTGAAAAATATTTTTCAAATTTTTTAAATTGAGTTCTAGTCCTAACGCTAGAGTTAGACCATTTTTATATCTTTTATCAAAGATTGTAACATTTACTACCGGTAGTTTTTCATTGAATAAGATTTGAAATGCAATTTTCTTTAAATTTGTTACTTGCGCATTATTTGTTGCGTCATATATTCGAAGTTGATCAGGCTTCGTTCTTTTTATATTTTCATCGCAATTGGCTAAACAAGGTTTGCTAGCCATGGACCTTGTCTGCACTTTCTCAGGCTTGCGTTGCATTGACCTGGTTTGCATTCTTAAAATTTGAAGGTTTGATAATTCATTACTATCTATTTGTATTCTAGATAACGCATCTGCAGCTACGTTACTTTTACCGGGTATATATTCTATTTTAAATTGGAACTCCTCTAGGTCCAGCCTCATTCGTGTTAGTTTTGAACTCGGGTTTTTCATTCCAAATAGGTATATAAGCGGACGATGATCAGTTCGAACTATGAATTCACGTCCATACAAATAAGGTTTGAAATGCATTACAGCCCAATGGATGGCTGCTAATTCTTTCTCAATGATGTGTTTGTTTCGTTCGCCTTTTGTGAACGCGCGACTTGCGAACGAGACAGGCAGATCATCTTGGTTATGCAATTGAGATAATACAGCGCCACAGGCAAAGTCTGATGCGTCTGTAGTTAATATGAAGGGTTTTGAAAAGTCGGGATATTGTAATATTTGTGGCTCTAGTAATGCACTTTTGAGAGTTTCGAATGACGTTTGGCACTCTGGAGTCCAATTGAAAGGAGTATCTTTTCTTAAAAGTTTATTAAGATTAAAACAAATTTGTGCAAATCTAGGAATAAACCTTCTATAATAGTTGCAGAAAGCTACAAAGCTTCTGACTTGATCTGAATTTATTGGTTTCGGGTATTTTTGTATGATATCAAATTTTGCGTTATCTGGTAAAATACCGTGGTCCGTAATTTTGTGTCCGAGAAATGTTACTTCCGTTTGAAAGAAGCAACATTTTGCTGGGTTTAATTTGAGATTTCTCTTCCTGAGGCAATTAAAAACACGTCTTAAATTTTTCAAATGGTGCTCAACTGAGCAACCTACGACGATAACGTCGTCAATATACAAAAAGGCACACTCAGGGCTTAAACCGCTAAGTGCGATGGACATCATCCTTTGGAAACTGTTTGGGCTTATATTGAGTCCAAAAGGAAGACGTTTGAATTGAAAATGACCACGTTCGGGAAGTGAGAACGCGGTGACGTGTCTAGATTCTGGTTCTATCTCGATCTGGTGGAAACCAGACATAAGATCTAAAGTGGTGAAAAATTTGGCTCTACCGAGTTGATCGAGA